>NW_026571047.1:35285178-35287678 GCF_026225935.1 Boleophthalmus pectinirostris
GATTCTGTCTCCTCTGTGCATCTGGTTTAGTCCTGGTTTAGTCCTGGTTTAGACCTGGTTTAGACCTGGTTTAGTCCTGGTTTAGTCCTGGTTTAGACCTGGTTTAGACCTGGTTTAGTCCTGGTTTAGACCTGGTTTACCTGGTTTACCTTGGTTTAGTCCTGGTTTAGTCCTGGTTTAGACCTGGTTTACCTGGTTTAGACCTGGTTTAGACCTGGTTTAGACCTGGTTTAGACCTGGTTTACCTGGTTTAGACCTGGTTTAGTCCTGGTTTTAGACCTGGTTTAGACCTGGTTTAGTTACCTGGTTTAGACCTGGTTTAGACCTGGTTTAGTCCTGGTTTAGACCTGGTTTAGTCCTGGTTTAGACCTGGTTTAGACCTGGTTTAGACCTGGTTTAACCTGGTTTAGTCCTGGTTTAGACCTGGTTTAGTCCTGGTTGTTTTAGACCTGGGTTTAGACCTGGTTTAGACCTGGTTTAGTCCTGGTTTAGACCTGGTTTAGACCTGGGACCTGGTTTAGACCTGGTTTAGACCTGGTTTAGACCTGGTGGTTTAGTCCTGGTTTAGACCTGGTTTAGACCTGGTTTAGACCTGGTTTAGTCCTGGTTTAGACCTGGTTTAGACCTGGTTTAGACCTGGTTTAGTCCTGGTTTAGACCTGGTTTAGTTCCTGGTTTAGTCCTGGTTTAGTCCTGGTTTACTGGTTTAGACCTGGTTTAGACCTGGTTTAGTCCTGGTTTAGTCCTGGTTTAGACCTGGTTTAGACCTGGTTTAGTCCTGGTTTAACCTGGTTTAGACCTGGTTTAGTCCTGGTTTAGTCCTGGTTTAGTCCTGGTTTAGTCCTGGTTTAGACCTGGTTTAGACCTGGTTTAGTCCTGGTTTAGACCTGGTTTAGTCCTGGTTTAGTCCTGGTTTAGTCCTGGTTTAGACCTGGTTTAGTCCTGAGGTGGAGTCGTGGGTCTCGAGTCCCTGAGGTCAAAGTTCATCTCAGTTTTACATCAGTTCAGCTTCAGTTTGAGAAGAAAAGTCCCAGTACGAGTCTGTACGAGGCTCCGCCCACATACATTAGAGACTCAAAAAATAAAGAAACTTCAAACTGACGTTTTGGGCGAATAAAACATTTTCTAAACGATAAAAAGAACCCGGTGATCTGCTCGTGTGACCTCCTCTTCAAATATAACTCATGTTTTATTCACTTGGGCTGAACTCTCGGCTCCATTTAAAAGTTCTTCTGAAAAACAAACATTTGATTTCTTCTCATGTTTCTTAATGTGTTTGCAGATGGAGCATTAGTGTTTCCTGCAGCGGCTCTGAGGGACCTTCTCCTCCTCAATCTGCGGTTTTATCTGTTTCCTGTTTCATTTGTCCTGATCTTTGTTTCGCTCACAGCTCATTTCTCTCATTCCTCTCAGTCCTCTGGCTCCTCTGGCTCCTCTGGCTCCTCTGGCTCCTCTGGCTCCTCTGGTTCCTCTGGCTCCTCTGGCTCCTCTGGCTCCTCTGGCTCTGGCTCCTCTGGCTCCTCTGGCTCCTCTGGCTCCTCTGGCTCCTCTGGCTCCTCGTGGGTTTGGTGAAGATGCTGCTCTCACTGCTCGGTCTGTGGCTCCTCTCAGGTACGGACACTTTCAGCTTCTATTTCACGCTTGAATCGTTTTTAAAGCCTCTCTGTGGAACCTGTCTCCATAGTCTGTGTAGCTCTCTCTGTTCTCAGATGTTCTGTGTGTCAGATGCCCTCTCAGATGTTCTGGTGTGTCTGATGCCCTCTCAGATGTTCTGGTGTGTCTGATGCCCTCAGATGTTCAGTGCCCTCAGATGTTCTGTGTGTCAGTGTCCTCTCGTGTGATGCCCTCTCAGATGTTCTGGTGTGTGTCAGGTGCCCTCTCAGATGTTCTTGTGTGTCAATCCTCTCAGATGTCTGTGTCAGTGCCCTCTCAGAGATGTTTCTGTGTGTGTCAGATGCCCTCTCAGATGTTCTGGTGTGTGTCAGATGCCTCTCAGTCATGCCTCTCAGATGTTCTTGTGTGTGTCAGATGCCCTCTCAGATGTTCTTGTGTGTCAGATGCCCTCTCAGATGTTCTGGTGTGTGTCAGATGCCCTCTCAGATGTTCTTGTGTGTGTCAGATGCCCTCTCAGATGTTCTGGTGTGTCAGATGCCCTCTCAGATGTTCTGGTGTGTGTCAGATGCCCTCTCAGATGTTCTGTGTGTGTCAGATGCCCTCTCAGATGTTCTGGTGTGTCAGATGCCCTCTCAGATGTTCTGGTGTGTCAGGTGCCCTCTCAGATGTTCTTGTGTGTCAGATGCCCTCTCAGATGTTCTCGTGTGTCAGATGCCCTCTCAGATGTTCTTGTGTGTCAGATGCCCTCTCAGATGTTCTGGTGTGTCAGATGCCCTCTCAGATGTTCTCGTGTGTCAGATGCCCTCTCAGATGTCTGTCTGTGTGTCAGATGCCCTCTCAGATGTTCTGTGTGCCCTCTCATGTTCTGATGCCCTCTCAGATGTTCT
>NW_026571047.1:35297678-35310178 GCF_026225935.1 Boleophthalmus pectinirostris
CTCTGACACAGAGAGAACACCCCTCTGACCCCTCTGTCACAGAGAGAGAACACCCCTCTGACGCAGAGAGAACACCCCCTCTGACCCCTCTGTCGCAGAGAGAACACCCCTCTGACACAGAGAGAAACACCCTCTGACCCTCTCACAGAGAGAACACCCCTCTCAGAGAGAACACCCTCTGTCGCAGAGAGAACACCCCTCTGTCGACACAGAGAGAACACCCCTCTGACACAGAGAGAACACACCCCTCTGTCACACAGAGAGAACACCCCTCTGACACAGAGAGAACACCCCTCTGACACAGAGAGAACACCCCTCTGTCACAGGAGAGAACACCCCTCTGACACAGAGAGAAACACCCCTCTGTCTCTGACACAGAGAGAACACCCCTCTGACACAGAGAGAACACCCCTCTGTCACAGAGAGAACACCCCTCTGTCACAGAGAGAACACCCCTCTGTCACAGAGAGAACACCCCTCTGTCACAGAGAGAACACCCCTCTGTCACAGAGAGAACACCCCTCTGACACAGAGAGAACACCCCTCTGTCACACAGAGAGAACACCCCTCTGACACAGAGAGAACACTCATATTCCACTGAGTCTCTGTGTCTTTAGTCCAACACAAACTGAACCACATCAGACACAAGAAACAACTGTTTTTTTCACACACATTAGTTTATGCAAATGAACCATGTGGTTTAAGTTTAGTTTGTGTAAAATGTAAATAAATGTGTTAAAGTTGTGGACAGAGAAGAACTGAGGAAACAGAGACGACGAGTGTGACACAGATCGATTCAGATACTGTGATTTGTTTCAGTGTGAACAGGCTCCTGGTGTCAGTCGCCCTAAAGCTTTACAAAGTTTTTTTTTTTTTAATATAAACAGAACAGTTTATTTTGGAGACATTTATGTTTTTCTGCTTTATTTCATGTTCAAAATTTCATTTTATTCATTTTATGTTTTATAAATCATAAAACTGCTCTCAGCTTCAGATTTGTAAACAATATTTATCTTCAATTTCTGAAAGTTTTTCTTGAACGTTTTGCACAAATAAAAGTGTTTTTTTTTTTCTTTTTGAGAGAGAAATACTGAATAAATGCATCGTGTAACAAAAAAATTATCGTTTGGATAATCTTGATTTCAATATTGACCAAAATAATCGTGATCATCTTGATATTTTTGTGTAGAATCTTAAATCTGTTCATGTGAAGTTTGTGTTCGAGCAGCGAGTGACCTTTGCCCTCTGACCCCGTGTGTTCCAGTTCACGATCCGGCGGCGCTCGGTTCTCTACGTGGTGAACTTCATCCTCCCGGTGCTCTTCTTCCTGTCGCTGGACTTTGCGTCGTTCCTCATGTCGGACACAGGGGGCGACAAACTCAGCTTCAAAATCACCATCCTCCTCGCGGTCACCGTCCTCCAGCTGCTCCTCAACGAGATCCTGCCGTCCTCCTCCAGCTACATCCCCCTCATCAGTAACACCACACGCTCTTCTGACCCCTCTGACCCTCTGACCCCCTCCTGACCCCCCGACCTGACCCCCTGACCCCATCTGACCCCCCTGACCCCCCGACCCCCTCTGACCCCCCGACCCCCCTCCTGACTCCCTCTGACCCCTCTGACCCCCGACCCTCTGACCCCCCTCCCCCGACCCCATCTGACCCCCCTGACCCCCCCGACCCCATCTGACCCCCTCTGACCCCCCCTGACCCCTCTGACCCCCCCCGACCCCCCTCCTGTCTCCCTCTGACCCCTCTGACCCCCCGACCCCATCTGACCCCCCTGACCCCCGACCCCATCTGACCCCTCTGACCCCCCCCCTGACCCCTGCCCCCCCCATCTGACCCCATCTGACCCCCCGACCCCCCCCCCCTGACCCCCTGACCCCCCTGACCCCTCTGACCCCATCTGACCTCTGACCCCCCCGACCCCCTGACCCCCGACCCCCCTCTGACCCCTCTGACCCCTCTGACCCCCCCGACCCCATCTGACCCCCCCGACCCCATCTGACCCCCTGACCCCATCTGACCCCTCTGACCCCCCCGACCCCATCTGACCCCCCTGACCCCCCGACCCCCCTCCTGTCCCCCTCTGACCCCATCTGACCCCCCCGACCCCATCTGACCCCTCTGACCCTCAGCACTCCTCTGACCTCTGCCCTCTGCCCCTCAGCGCTCTTCTGTATCGGGGTGTTCGTGCTGTTGAAGATCAGTCTTCTGGAGACCATCTGTGTGATGTTCCTCCTGGAACGAGACCAGAAGAAAAAAGAAAAGGAGGAAAAAAAAAAACACGACAACGGTAAAGACACGTCACACTGTGTGTGTAAACGTCCTGAAGCTCAGGTCCAGGTCACACTGTGTGTGTAAACGTCCTGAAGCTCAGGTCCAGGTCACACTGTGTGTGTAAACGTCCTGAAGCTCAGGTCCAGGTCACACTGACCTCAGGAGGAGACAGACAAACGGTTCAACACCACACGCCCCAAGGTCCAGACTCTGGCACAGTTTCACACTCTGTTTTTCACACTCTGTGTTTCACTCTGGATGTTTCACACTCTGTGTTTCACACTCTGTGTTTCACACTCTGTGTTTCACACTGATGTTTCACACTCTGTGTTTCACACTCGATGTTTTTCTGTTTCTCCTCAGAGCTGAAGTGCAGTTGTTTTTCATTTCTTCGTCTGGATACGTCTGAAGAATCATCAGAGGAAACAGAGGTGAGTGTGTGTGTGTGTGTGTGTGTGTGTGTGTGTGTGTGTGTGTGTGTGTCTGTGTGTGTGTGTGTGTGTGTGTGTGTGTGTGTGTGTGTGTGTGTGTGTGTGTGTGTGTGTGTGTGTGTGTGTGTGTGTGTCTGTGTTTGTGTGTTTGTGTTTCACGTTTAATTCAACAAAATGAAACAGATGAGATTTTTAGGTTTGATCTGAAAAACAGAAGTGATGTGTTCTCAGGTGTTTTAGTTCAGATGTTCTCAGGTGTTTTAGTTCAGATGTTCTCAGGTGTTTTAGTTCAGATGTTCTCAGGTGTTTGAGTTCAGATGTTCTCAGGTGTTTTAGTTCAGATGTTCTCAGGTGTTTTAGTTCAGATGTTCTCAGTGTTTAGTTCAGATGTTCTCAGGTGTTTTAGTTCAGATGTTCTCAGGTGTTTTAGTTCAGATGTTCTCAGGTGTTTTAGTTCAGATGTTCTCAGGTGTTTTAGTTCAGATGTTCTCAGGTGTTTTAGTTCAGATGTTCTCAGGTGTTGGAGTTCAGATGTTCTCAGGTGTTTTAGTTCAGATGTTCTCAGGTGTTTTAGTTCAGATGTTCTCAGGTGTTTTAGTTCAGATGTTCTCAGGTGTTTTAGTTCAGATGTTCTCAGGTGTTTTAGTTCAGATGTTCTCAGGTGTTTTAGTTCAGATGTTCTCAGGTGTTGGAGTTCAGATGTTTCTCAGGTGTTTTAGTTCAGATGTTCTCAGGTGTTTTAGTTCAGATGTTCTCAGGTGTTGGAGTTGAGATGTTCTCAGGTGTTTTAGTTCAGATGTTCTCAGGTGTTTGAGTTCAGATGTTCTCAGGTGTTTTAGTTCAGATGTTCTCAGGTGTTTTAGTTCAGATGTTCTCAGGTGTTTTAGTTCAGATGTTCTCAGGTGTTGGAGTTCAGATGTTCTCAGGTGTTTTAGTTCAGATGTTCTCAGGTGTTTTAGTTCAGATGTTCTCAGGTGTTTTAGTTCAGATGTTCTCAGGTGTTTTTAGTTCAGATGTTCTCAGGTGTTTTAGTTCAGATGTTCTCAGTGTTTTAGTTCAGATGATGTGTTCTCAGGTGTTTTAGTTCAGATGTTCTCAGGTGTTTCAGAGTTCAGATGTTCTCAGGTGTTTTAGTTCAGATGTTCTCAGGTGTTTTAGTTCAGATGTCTCTTTCAGTTCAGATGTTTCAGGTGTTTAGTTCAGATGTTCTCAGGTGTTTTAGTTCAGATGTTCTCAGGTGTTTTAGTTCAGATGTTCTCAGGTGTTTTAGTTCAGATGTTCTCAGGTGTTTTAGTTCAGATGTTCTCAGGTGTTTTAGTTTCAGATGTTCTCAGGTGTTTTTTAGTTTCATGTTTCTCAGGTGTTGGAGTTCAGATGTTCTCAGGTGTTGGAGTTCAGATGTTCTCAGTTCAGATGTTCTCAGGTGTTTTAGTTCAGATGTTCTCAGGTGTTTTAGTTCAGATGTTCTCAGGTGTTTTTAGTTCAGATGTTCTCAGGTGTTTTTTAGTTCAGATGTTTCTCAGGTGTTTTCAGTTCAGATGTTCTCAGGTGTTTTAGTTCAGATGTTCTCAGGTGTTTTAGTTCAGATGTTCTCAGGTGTTTAGTTCAGATGTTCTCAGGTGTTTTAGTTCAGATGTTCTCAGGTGTTTTAGTTCAGATGTTCTCAGGTGTTTTAGTTCAGATGTTCTCAGGTGTTTTAGTTCAGATGTTCTCAGGTGTTTTAGTTCAGATGTTCTCAGGTGTTTTAGTTCAGATGTTCTCAGGTGTTTTAGTTCAGATGTTCTCAGGTGTTTTAGTTCAGATGTTCTCAGGTGTTTTAGTTCAGATGTTCTCAGGTGTTGGAGTTCAGATGTTCTCAGGTGTTTTAGTTCAGATGTTCTCAGGTGTTTTGTTCAGATGTTCTCAGGTGTTTTAGTTCAGATGTTCTCAGTGTTTTAGTTCAGATGTTCTCAGGTGTTTTAGTTCAGATGTTCTCAGGTGTTTTAGTTCAGATGTTCTCAGGTGTTTTAGTTCAGAGTTCAGATGTTCTCAGGTGTTTTAGTTCAGATGTTCTCAGGTGTTTTAGTTCAGATGTTCTCAGGTGTTTTTTCAGTTTTCAGGTGTTGTTCAGATGTTCTCAGGTGTTTTAGTTCAGATGTTCTCAGTTAGTTCAGATGTTCTCAGGTGTTGGAGTTCAGATGTTCTCAGGTGTTTTAGTTCAGATGTTCTCAGGTGTTTTAGTTCAGATGTTCTCAGGTGTTTTAGTTCAGATGTTCTCAGGTGTTTTAGTTCAGATGTTCTCAGGTGTTTTAGTTCAGATGTTCTCAGGTGTTTTAGTTCAGATGTTCTCAGGTGTTGGAGTTGAGATGTTCTCCTCACAGTTCCTCTCTGGTGTTGTTCTGGTGTAGAGCGGCAGGGGGCGCCCGGCGGGGGGCGGGGGCTCGGACATGGACACGTTGGCGCGGGAGCTGAGGCACCTGAGCGCGGTTCTGTCCGAGGCTCTGGGCGGCGCCGCGGAGCAGGAGCCCGGATACTGGAGCGTCCGGATCTGCAGCATCAACAGAGTCTTTCTCACCGTTTACTCCGGATGCACCGGCCTCTTCCTCTTCATCATCTTCTACCACTGGATCAACTGAGCCCAGCGTCCCACTGCTGCGTCCCCGTCCCCCCCGTCCCCCGTCCCCGTCCCCGTCCCCGTCCCCCGTCCCCCCGTCCCCCGTCCCCGTCCCCGTCCCCCCGTCCCCCCCCCGTCCCCCCCGTCCCCCGTCCCCCGTCCCCCGTCCCCCGTCCCCGTCCCCCGTCCCCCGTCCCCCCCGTCCCCCCCGTCCCCGTCCCCCCGTCCCCGTCCCCCGTCCCCCGTCCCCCGTCCCCCCGTCCCCCCGTCCCCCCCCGTCCCCCCGTCCCCCGTCCCCGTCCCCCCGTCCCCCGTCCCCGTCCCCGTCCCGTCCCTCCCCCGTCCCCCGTCCCCCTCGTCGTCCCCGTCCCCCATCCCCGTCTCCGTCTCCGTCCTCTGTCTCCTCCGTCCGTCCTCGTCCCCCGTCCTCCGTCCTCCGTCCTCCGTCTCCATCGTCCTCCGTCTCCATCGTCCTCGTCTCATCCTCCGTCCTCCGTCTCCGTCTCCGTCTCCGTCTCCTCCGTCCTCGTCCTCCGTCCTCGTCCTCCGTCTCCGTCCTCGTCCTCGTCCTCCGTCCTCGTCGTCCTCCTCCGTCCTCCGTCCTCCGTCCGTCCTCCACGTCCTCCGTCTCCTCCGTCTCCATCGTCCTCCGTCTCCATCGTCCTCCGTCTCGTCCTCGTCTCTCCTCGTCCTCCGTCTCCGTCCCCCATCGTCCCCGTCCTTCTCCAGATGTAGTATTTGTAGTATTTGTAGTATTTGTAGTATTTGTAGTATGTTCATCTTCTTTATTCACTGGGGTCAGTAATAATACTCTTCGTAGTAGTACACGTATAGTAGTAGTAGTATTTGTAGTACTTCTGTGGCTTCGGTCGTGTAGTTGTCGTTTACTCTGTGTCGTTTTTCAAAATAAAAACAAAAATAAGAAAAAAAAAAAAAAACAAAAAACAAAAAACGATTTTCTTCATTATTTTTCTCCAAAACCAAAATGAAAAAACTGATAATGAATTAAACCAGAACTAAACCAGAACTAAACCAGGACTAAACCAGGACTAAACCAGAACTAAACCAGAACTAAACCAGGACTAAACCAGAACTAAACCAGAACTAAACCAGAACTAAACCAGGACTAAACCAGGACTAAACCAGGACTAAACCAGAACTAAACCAGAACTAAACCAGGACTAAACCAGAACTAAACCAGAACTAAACCAGAACTAAACCAGGACTAAACCAGAACTAAACCAGGAACTAAACCAGGACTAAACCAGGACTAAACAGAACTAAACCAGAACTAAACCAGGACTAAACCAGAACTAAACCAGAACTAAACCAGGACTAAACCAGAAACTACTAAACCAGGACTAAACCAGAACTAAACCAGAACTAAACCAGGACTAAACCAGGACTAACCAGAACTAAACCAGAACTAAACCAACTAAACCAGAACTAAACCAGGACTAAACCAGAAACTAAACCAGAACTAAACCAGGACTAAACCAGAACTAAAACCAGAACTAAACCAGAACTAAACCAGGACTAAACCAGAACCAACTAAACTAAACCAGGACTAAACCAGAACTAAACCAGGACTAAACCAGAACTAAACCAGAAAAACCAGACTAAACCAGGACTAAACCAGAACTAAACCAGAACTAAACCAGAACTAAACCAGAACTAAACCAGGACTAAACCAGGACTAAACCAGAACTAAACCAGGACTAAACCAGGACTAAACCAGGACTAAACCAGAACTAAACCAGACTAAACCAGACTAAACCAGAACTAAACCAGACTAAACCAGACTAAACCAGGACTAAACCAGAACTAAACCAGAAACTAAACCAGGACTAAACCAGGACTAAACCAGAACTAAACCAGGACTAAACCAGGACTACTAAAACCAGAACTAAACCAGAAACTAAACCAGAACTAAACCAGACTAAACCAGGACTAAACCAGAACCAACTAAACCAGGACTAACTAAACCAGGACTAAACCAGAACTAAACCAGGACTAAACCAGGACTAAACCAGAAACTAAACCAGGAACTAACCAGGACTAAACCAGAACTAAACCAGAACTAAACCAGGAACTAAACCAGAACTAAACCAGGACTAAACCAGGACTAAACCAGAACTAAACCAGGACTAAACCAGAACTAAACCAGGACTAAACCAGAACTAAACCAGGACTAAACCAGGACTAAACCAGGTCCAGACCAGGACTAAACCAGGTCTAAACCAGGACTAAACCAGGACTAGACCAGAACTAAACCAGAACTAAACCAGGTCTAGACCAGGACTAAACCAGGTCTAAACCAGGACTAAACCAGGACTAAACCAGGACTAAACCAGGACTAAACCAGAACTAAACCAGGACTAAACCAGACCAGGACTAAACCAGAACTAAACCAGGACTAAACCAGGACTAAACCAGGAACTAAACTAAACCAGGACTAAACCAGGACTAAACCAGGACTAAACCAGGAACTAAACCAGAACTAAACCAACAGGACTAAACCAGGACTAAACCAGAACTAAACCAGGACTAAACCAGACTAAACCAGGACTAAACCAGGACTAAACTAAACCAGAACTAAACCAGGAACTAAACCAGGACTAAACCAGACTAAACCAGAACTAAACCAGAACTAAACCAGGGACTAAACCAGGACTAAACCAGGACTAAACCAGAAACTAAACCAGAACTAAACCAGGACTAAACCAGGACTAAACCAGACCAGGACTAAACCAGGACTAAACCAGGACTAAACCAGACTAAACCAGACTAAACCAGAACTAAACCAGGAAACTAAACCAGGACTAAACCAGGACTAAACCAGAACTAAACCAGGACTAAACCAGGACTAAACCAGGACTAACTAAACCAGAACTAAACCAGGAACTACTAAACCAGGACTAAACCAGGACTAAACCAGAACTAAACCAGGACTAAACCAGGACCAAACCAGGAGGACTAAAACCAGGACTAAACCAGGACTAAACCAGGACTAAACCAGGACTAAACCAGAACTAACCAACTAAACCAGGACTAAACCAGGACTAAACCAGAACTAAACCAGGACTAAACCAGACTAAACCAGGACTAAACCAGAACTAAACCAGGACTAAACCAGGACTAACCAGAACTAAACCAGGACTAAACCAGAGGACTAAACCAGGACTACTAAACCAGACTAAACCAGACTAAACCAGACTAAACCAGGACTAAAAACTAAACCAGGACTAAACCAGAACTAAACCAGGACTAAACCAGGACTAAACCAGAACTAAACCAGGACCAGACTAAACCAGGACTAAACCAGGAACTAAACCAGAACTAAACCAGGACTAAACCAGGACTAAACCAGGAACTAAACCAGGACTAAACCAAAACTAAACTAAACCAGGAACTAAACCAGGACTAAACCAGACTAAACCAGGACTTAAACCAGGACTAAACCTAAACCCTAAACCAGAACTAAACCAGGACTAAACCAGACTAAAACCAGGACTAAACCAGCTAAACCAGGACTAAACCAGGACTAAACCAGGACTAAACCAGGAAACCAACTAAACCAGGACTAAACCAGACTAAACCAGACCAGGACTAAACCAGACTAAAACCAGACTAAACCAGAACTAAACCAGGACTAAACCAGGACTAAACCAGAACTAAACCAGGACTAAACCAGGACTAAACCAGACTAAACCAGAACTAAACCAGAACTAAACCAGAACTAAACCAGGACTAAACCAGGGACTAAACCAGGAACTAAACCAGACCAGACTAAACCAGGACTAAACCAGGACTAAACCAGGACTAAACCAGGACTAAACCAGAACTAAACCAGGACTAAACCAGGACTAAACCAGGAACTAAACCAGGACTAAACCAGGACTAAACCAGACTAAACCCTAAACCAGACTAAACCAGAACTAAACCAGGGACTAAACCAGAACTAAACCAGGACTAAACCAGAGGACTAAACCAGGACTAAAAGGACTAAACCAGAACTAAACCAGGACTAAACCAGGACTACTAAACCAGACTAAACCAAGCCAGGACTAAACCAAGACTAAACCAGGACTAAACCGACTAAACCAGACTAAACCAGACTAAACCAGAAACTAAACCAGGACTAAACCAGGACTAAACCAGGACTAAACCAGGACTAAACCAGGACTAAACCAGAACTAAACCAGGACTTAAACCAGGACTAAAACCAGAACTAAACCAGGACTAAAACAGGACTAAACCAGACTAAACCAGGTCTAAACCAAGACTAAACCACTAAACCAAGGACTAAACAGGAACTAAACCAGGACTAAACCTAAACCAGACTAAACCAGGTCTAAACCAAGACTAAACCAGGACTAAACCAGGACAAACCAACTAAACCAGGACTAAACCAGGACTAAACCAGACTAAACCAGACTAAACCAGGACTAAACCAGAACTAAACCAGGACTAAACCAGAACTAAACCAGGACTAAACCAGAACTAAACCAGGACAAAACCAGGACTAAACCAGGATGAAGAAGCTGAAGTGTTCGTGGTGTTTGGTTTTTTGCTCCGACTCACTCGTTTAATTATCCTCCATTTTGTCCCGATCAATACTTCCTCTTCCTCCTTTTCCTCACACCCCAGAGACCACAACATTAAACCTGCCATTAGAGACGAGACTAAACCAGGACTAAACCAGGACTAAACCAGGTCTAAACCAGGACTAAACCAGGACTAAACCAGGTCTAAACCAGGACTAAACCAGGACTAAACCAAAAGGACTAAACCAGGACTAAACCAGGACTAAACCAGGACTAAACCAGGACTAAACCAGGTCTAAACCAGGACTAAACCAGGTCTAAACCAGGTCTAAACCAGGACTAAACCAGGTCTAAACCAGGTCTAAACCAGAAATGAACCAGGACTAAACCAGGATTAAACTGTGGTCCTGAGATAATGCTTCTATTCAGCTTGAGTCCTGGTCTAGACCTGGTTTAGTCCTGGTCTAGTCCTGGTCTAGAACCCGTTTAGCACCAGTTTTGCTGAAGTGTGTGAAAGTGAAATCAGATCCTCACTGATCACACATCAAATGAAGAGAGAGTGAAGTAAATAAACTGACCAGACCAGGACCAGACCAGGACCAGACCAGGACCAGGACTAGACCAGGACCAGGACTAGACCAGGACCAGACCAGGACCAGGACTAGACCAGGACTAGACCATAACCAAGCCACAACTCAAACAAAACCTGAAAAGAACTTTAAATAAATAAATGTGCAGGTTTGAAACAACATTAGAACATGAGGACAGAGGACATGAGGACAGGACATGAGGACATGAGGACAGAGGACATGAGGACATGAGGACATGAGGACATGAGGACATGAGGACATGAGGACATGAGGACATGAGGACATGAGGACATGAGGACATGAGGACATGAGGACATGAGGACATGAGGACATGAGGACATGAGGACATGAGGACATGAGGACATGAGGACATGAGGTTCTTGAACAGAACTCGTGTGGATTTGTATTTACACACAGTCTGATGTTTCGGGCTCAGATTCTCAGTGACGTCTTTAAGTGTTTCTTCAAACATTAATGAGTCGACGACCACAGACGCCGCCGCGCCCACTCAGCCACGTTTAAGAGGACTGGACCAGGACTGGACCAGGACTGGACCAGGGTGAGACCAGGGCAAGACCAGGACCAGACCAGGACCAGACCAGGACCAGACCAGGACCAGACCAGGACCAGACCAGACCAGACCAGGACCAGACCAGGATCGCTTTGGGATTCACCGATCAAAATTCCTCTGAAGAAACAAGATCTTCTGGAGACATGTTGACAGGATGTTGGCTCGTGCTCATCTTCACAGGTGAGTTTCACATCATTTTTTTTTTCAATTAAACAATCTGAAATATTAGAAATAAACATTTGGACCAAGAGTCAAACTCAAACTCACAAAGACCAAAATTAAAAACTGAGACTGAGTCATGGACTAAACTAAATATTTATTGAAACATTTCAAAAACATCTGCATGTTTTCTCTTCTTTTGACAGATATAATGTTAAATCTTTTCTTATTCAAATAAATGTTTAATAATAGTTTTGCTTAAACATTGAATCCAGAACAAACAGAAAATAAAATAATAACAACATTTAATGAAATATAAATGTGTCTATAGTCTGTGTCTGTGTGCGGCAGCAGCTCTGATCCATGTCTGATCTGATCTCACAGGACAAATATAATTGTATAATTATATAATTGTATAATTGTATAATTGAGTCGGACATGTCTGATTGGAGTTTTAGAAATCTCATAATCCTCTGCTCTGTTCTAACGTGGTGTCCTGGAATCGTGTTTTGTTTCATTCACATGTTTAAAACACAAACCTGCACGAGTTCTTCTGTCAAACTCCAGCTCTGTTCATGAGGAGGAACATCAGAACATCAGAACATCATGTAGCATATCTGAAAGGCGTATGCAAGGGACAAAGGGGTGGAGTTGGTGTAGGTACAGGGCTAGAAAACAGAAGGCTGTGGCTCTCTGGGAGGTAGGGAAACAGTAAAAAGCACAACAAACTAGAGAGATATGGTTGGTATATTATATTGAAAAGTGAAATATATATATATATATAATATTTACAATATTTACAATGCTCTTCAGATTTCCTCACATTTGGTTAATACAAGTGAACAATAGGAAACAGGAGCGGTGGACAAGTCACTTTGTTAATGTCCTTTATCATTGTCAAAAACCAAAGGGTGAAATTTAATGTCCGCACTTCGTGTAGAAGTGTACATATAGTCCTTCAGGGTGTGTGCGTGTAATTGTCCAAACACGGGTTGAGTAGGTGTGATGCGGGACTGGACTGGCTGCAACAGCCCCTAACCCGACCGTAGAAGCTGTTGAAGTGTCTTTCGTTGAATTCAAAGTTCCTGGGTTCAGCTCGTCATCGGGATGGTTTTCTCAACCTCAATCACCTGGTCTGTGGTAAATAACAGCACCAGTCTTAATAAAATACAGTTCGGCTGATTAGCTATTAGCCATAGCTATCGGTAACTCTGATTAATAATGTATCTGCTAGCTTAATTCATAATGTACACAATTGTTCAGCGCACACAATAAGTAAAATGACATTCCAATACATGAACAGTAAATTATATTAGCATAACAATAG
>NW_026571047.1:35320178-35337678 GCF_026225935.1 Boleophthalmus pectinirostris
CTCTGGTCTCTGGTCTCTGGTCTCTGGTCTCTGGTCTCTGGTCTCTGGTCTCTGGTCTCTGGTCTCTCTGGTCTCTGATCTCTGGTCTGTCTGTCTCTGGTCTCTGGTCTCTGGTCTCTGGTCTCTCTGGTCTCTGGTCTCTGGTCTCTGTCTCTGTCTCTGGTCTCTGGTCTCTGGCTCTGGTCTCTGGTCTCTGGTCTCTGGATCTCTGGTCTCTGGTCTCTGGTCTCTGGTCTCTCTGGTCTCTGGTCTCTGGTCTCTGGTCTCTGGTCTCTGGTCTCTGGTCTCTGGTCTCTGGTCTCTGGTCTCTGGTCTCTGGTCTCTGGTCTCTGGTCTCTTGGTCTCTCTGGTTCTCTGGTCTCTGGTCTCTGGTCTCTGGTCTCTGGTCTCTGGTCTCTGGTCTCTGGTCTCTGGTCTCTGGTCTGGTCTCTGGTCTCTGTCTGTCTCTGGTCTCTGGTCTCTGGTCTCTGGTCTCTGGTCTCTTGGTCTCTGGTCTCTGGTCTCTGGTCTCTGGTCTCTGGTCTCTGGTCTCTGGTCTCTGGTCTCTGGTCTCTGGTCTCTGGTCTCTGGTCTCTGGTCTCTGGTCTTGGTCTCTGGTCTCTGGTCTCTGGTCTCTGGTCTGGTCTGGTCTCTGGTCTCTGGTCTCTGGTCTTGGTCTCTGGTCTCTCTGGTCTCTTGTCTCTGGTCTCTGGTCTCTGTCTCTGGTCTTTGGTCTCTGGTCTCTGGTCTCTGGTCTCTGGTCTCTGGTCTTCTCTCTCTGGGTCTCTGTCTCTGTCTCTGGTCTCTGGTCTCTTGGTCTCTGGTCTCTGGTCTCTGGTCTCTGGTCTCTGGTCTCTGGTCTTCTGGTCTTGGTCTCTGGTCTCTGGTCTCTGGTCTCTGGTCTCTGGTCTCAGATGCGGAGCTGAACATCGCTGCGGTGATGGACTCAGAGAAGGTCTCAGCTTGGACTCGTGAGAAGATGAGGACTCAGTTTGAGTGGCTCTTCGTGGACATGACCGTCTCCAACAGCACAGTGATGAGCTTTGAGAAGAACCAGGACGTCATCACCTTCACGGTCAGTTCAGCGCCCGCTCACCGCAGGGTTTGTGGTTCTCTTGTTTGCCCAAAGGATCACAGGCGTCATTCAGACATTTTTACAGCAAATGTACAGACCAGCGAATGTGAAAGTGTCTGTGGCCCTCAGCTTCTACGTGTGACCTCCTGGTCCAGAGCGATCTGCTGAGTGTGGTGTGTGAGCATCTGTGGTGGGACAGTCTGGACTTAAAGAGCGTTTTCGTTCTTTAGTGCAGACGTCTGTGTCTCTGCTCAGATGTTGTGGTGAACGTTTCTCCTGTAGAGCGTTTGTGGTCATAAAGTGAATCTGATGGATCTGAGCTCAGAGTTTTACCGTCACTGACTCAGTCCAGGTCACCACAGGACTCAGACTCACAGCAGATCCTCCATTTAACACAAATAAAAAACGATAATTCAAATAATTAAAGCTCCTGCATCACACAAAACTTTAATCCATGTTCTAAGGTTCTGTTTTGTTTCATTCCATCCATCCATCCATGTTCTTCTTCTTCTCTGGGGTCGGGTCTCGGGGGCATCAGTGTGAGCAGGGACTCCCAGACTTCCTTCACCCCAGACACTTCCTCCAGCTCCTCCAGTGGGACCTGAGGTGTTCCCAGTCCAGTCCAGAGACATCGTCCCTCCAGTGTGTCCTGGGTCTTCTCCTCCTCCCGGTGGGACATGAACACCTCCTGAGGGACACGTCCAGGAGACATCAGAACAGACGTCCTCCCCTCAGACGCTCCTCTCCACGTAGAGGAACAGCGGCTCTACTCCGAGCTCCGACCTCTGTCTCTAAGGGAGACGCCCTGCAGAGGAAACTCATCTGTGTCTCTTGTATTGTGGATCTGGTCCTTCGGGTCATGACCAGAGGTGAGGGGAGGAACGGAGACTGACGCTAAATCCAGACTCAGCTCCTCTTCACCACAAGAAGCTCCTCATGATGAGAAACACAACGAGGTCAGTTGTGTCGCCCGGCGTTACCGAGGCCCCACCCTGGATCCAGACCTGGGGTGGGCGCCTGACGGTGAAGGTCTGGTGGCTCCGGCCGGGCTCAGACCACAGGAGCGACGTGGGGCCGTCCTCCCGTCGACCCAGAAGAGTCCAGGGTAGAGATCTGCTCAGACATCTCCAGACGTGGAGACACTCTTTATTATTAGTCTTAGTCTACATCTCCAAAGCTCCAAATGTTCTGCTCCACCTTGTGATGTCATGAAGTGGTAGTCTTAAGTGAACAGCTCCTTTCCCTTTAGTTCAGTCGAGATCGACGACTCCACGACTGAAATGATCCAGATGATTCTAGTGAATGTGTGTGGAGTTAAAAACAGTTCAGAATCCAAGTCTTCTGTCAAACGTTAACATCCCTCCACCTTTCTCCTCCCTCTTTTCTTTCTCCTCCCTCTTTTCTTTCTCCTCCCTCTTTTCTTTCTCCTCCCTCTTTTCTTTCTCCTCCCTCTTTCTCCTCTCCTCTCCTCCCTCCTCTTTCCTTCCTCTTTTTCTCTCCTCCTCAGATAAACATCGTGAACTTCATCCTCCCGGTTCTGTTCTTCATGGTGTTGGACTTTGCTTCGTTCCTGATGTCGGACTCTGGAGGAGAGAAGTTGGGTTTTAAGATCACGATTCTTCTCGCTGTGACGGTGATGCAGCTTCTGCTCAACGAGATCCTGCCGTCCTCCTCCAACCGCATCCCCCTCATCGGTAACATCTCCCCCCGTGATGGGACTTCCATACCCTCCTCTGTCCTCACGGGGTCTCAAGTTCTCCTTTGTTCTCATGGGGCTCTTAGGTTCTCCTCTGGTCTCATGTTCTCCACTGTCCTCACGAGGTCTCAGGTTTTCTTCTGTCCTCACGGGGCTCTTAGGTTCTCTCCTGGTTTCGTGTTCTCCTCTGGTCTCTTGTTCTCCTGTGTTCGCCTGTGTTTTCCTCATGTTCTCCTGTGTTCTCCTCTGTTCTCCTGGTCTCATGTTCTTCTTTGTTCTCTCCTCATGTTCTCCTCATGTTCTCCTCATGTTCTCCTCATGTTCTCCTCATGTTCCTCATGTTCTCTCCTCATGTTCTCCTCATGTTCTCCTCATGTTCTCCTCATGTTCTCCTCATGTTCTCCTCATGTTCTCCTCAGCGGTGTACTGCATCGGGATCTTCGCGCTGATGCTCGTCAGTCTTCTGGAGAGCATCTTCGTGGCTTATCTCCTCAGGAAAGACTCGGAGGAGAACATTGACCTGGAGACCCGAGGTACGTCTGATCCCGACAGGACCTGCGCCTGTCGGACCCTGCGTCAGGAGCAGAACCCGACAGGCGCCGTGTTCCCAACAGGAAGTGACCACTAAAGTCGAGTTTTTCTGTTTCAGCCGTGAAGAACAAATATTTACCCACAGACGACGACTTCCCCAACGAGAAAAAGGTAAATACCCCCAGAGTAAAAACCCAGAGTAAAAACCCCGGAGTAAATACCCCAGAGTAAATACCCCAGAGTAAAACCCCAGAGTAAAAACCCCAGAGTAAATACCCCGGAGTAAATACCCCAGAGTAAAAACCCCAGAGTAAATACCCAGATACCCAGAGTAAATACCCCGGAGTAAATACCCCAGAGTAAAAAACCCAGAGTAAAAAACCCAGAGTAAAAACCCAGAGTAAAAACCCAGAGAGTAAAACCCAGAGTAAATAACCCAGAGTAAAACCCAGAGTAAATACCCCAGAGTAAAAACCCCAGAGTAAAAACCCCAGAGTAAAGTAAAAACCCAGAGTAAAAAACCCAGAGTAAATACCCCAGAGTAAAAACCCAGAGTAAATAAAACCCCAGAGTAAAACCCCAGAGTAAAAACCCCAGAGTACCCCAGAGTAAAAACCCCAGAGTAAATAGTAAAACCCCAGAGTAAATACCCCAGAGTAAAACCCAGAGTAAATACCCCAGAGTAGAAACCCCAGAGTAAAAACCCCAGAGTACAAACCCAGAGTAAATACCCCGGAGTAAAACCCCAGAGTAAATACCCCGGAGTAAAACCCCAGAGTAAATACCCCAGAGTAAAAACCCAGAGTAAATACCCCAGAGTAAAAACCCAGAGTAAATACCCCGGAGTAAAACCCCAGAGTAAATACCCCAGAGTAAAAACCCAGAGTAAAACCCCAGAGTAAAAACCCCAGAGAGTAAAAACCCCAGAGTAAATACCCCAGAGTAAATACCCCAGAGTAAATACCCCAGAGTAAAACCCCACCCCAGAGTAAGTAAAAACCCCAGAGTAAAACCCCAGAGTAAATACCCCAGAGTAAAAAAACCCAGTAAAAACCCAGAGTAAATACCCCAGAGTAAAATACCCCAGAGTAAATACCCCAGAGTAAAGTACCCAGAGTAAATACCCCAGAGTAAATACCCCAGAGTAAAACCCCAGAGTAAATACCCCAGAGTAAAAACCCCAGAGTAAAACCCCAGAGTAAAAACCCAGAGTAAATACCCCAGAGTAAATACCCCAGAGTAAATACCCAGAGTAAAAACCCCAGAGTAAAAACCCAGAGTAAATACCCCGGAGTAAAAACCCAGAGTAAATACCCCAGAGTAAAAACCCCAGAGTAAAAACCCCAGAGTAAATACCCCAGAGTAAAAAACCCAGAATAAAACCCCAGAGTAAACCCCAGTAAAACCCCAGAGTAAATACCCCAGAGTAAATCCCCAGAGTAAATACCCCAGAGTAAAACCCCAGAGTAAATCCCCCAGAGTAAATGCCCCACAGAGTAAAACCCCACAGAGTAAAACCCCAGAGTAAAAACTGGTCCTTCAGGGTTTGACTGGGTGTTTTCTTTCAGAGTTCTCTGGGGGAGGACTTTTCTCTGGAGCTCGTCGTGGCCGAACTGAAGGAGGTGAAAGATTCTCTGAGTTTGATCCTGAGCCGCGGGAAAGACGAGGAGCGAGAGGACGGATACTGGAGCCGGAAAACCAAGGCCATAAACCGATACTTCTTCATCGCCTACGTCTTCTTCTCCTTTTTATTCCTGCTCTTCCTCTTCCTCCTGTGGATTTATTAAACGTGAACAGTTTAAAGTTCAGACGCAGGTTTTGATTTGTGCTTCTGTTTCCTCCTGGTTTGTCGACGGTCCCTGAGGGAGACGCGCCGCCATACCGACACGCCGCCATACCGACACGCCGCCATACCGACTTACCGACGCGCCGCCATACCGACTTACCGACGCGCCGACATACCGACTTACCGACGCGCCGCCATACCGACTTACCGACGCGCCGCCATACCGACACGCCACCGCTTCAACATATCGCTACTCCGACATACCACCACACTGCCACTCTGACATACCGACACACACCGACACGCCACCGCTTCAACATACGATACTCCAACATAACGCCACTCTGACATACCACCACTCCAACACGCCACCGCTTCGACATACTGGCACTCTGATATACCGCCATTTCGACACGCCGCCACTCCACCATATCGCCACTCCGACATACCGCCACTCCGACATACCGCTCCGACATACCGCCACATACCGACATACCGCCGCTCCGACATACCGCCACTCCGACATACCGCCACTCCAACATACCGCCACTCCGCCATACCGCCACTCCAACATACCGCTACTCCGACATACCACCACACTGCCACATCTACCGACATACCACCACTCCAACACGCCATACCGCTTCGACATACTACCGGCCACTCTCCGATATACCGCCATTTCGACATACGCCACATACCGCCACTCCCATACCGCCACTCCCATCCAACATACCGCCACTCCAACATACCGCCACTCCAACATACCGCCACTCCGACATACCGCCGCTCCGACATACCGCCGCTCCGACATACCGCCACTCCAACATACCGCCATACCGCTCCAACATACCGCCATACCGCTCCGACATACCGCCGCATACCGCCGCTCCGCCATACCGCCGCCATACCGACCGCCATTCAACATCCGCCACATACCGCCACTCCACTCCAACATACTGCAGCTTCAACACACCGCCGCTCCGATTTTGACATCTAATTGTCGGAGTGGTGGTGTTTGCACTTTTTTCAAACATTCCTGCTCTAACACTTTTTTTTTCAGGACAATATTTTCACAGACCAGCGGCGTAGGACTAAACCGGGACCACAGTTACAGATAGATAGATAGATAGATAGATAGATAGATAGATAGATAGATAGAATAAAAAGTGAATGTGTATTATTAATATTAACCTGATGGACACAGAATAAACTTTAGCGACGTCTCAAATTTCCAGGGTCTATTCCCAGACTAAACCGGGAAAAACTGTGACGATGTGATTGTGAATTTTATTTACTGCTCGATTGAAAATAATTAAAATTCACCGCATATTTTAACTTCTAACTCACATATATATATATATATATATATATATATATAACCTGTTTTGTCAGTAGTATTTAGAATATTCACATTTTAAGACATTATAAAACACTGATGAACTTGTGACATGCTTCTTTGCTGTGTAAATAAATCTGTAAATAAATAAAAAACGATGTATTTATTATTATTATTATTATTATTATTATTATTATTATTATTATTATTATTATTAATTTATTTATTTTTTATTAAATCTGTTTTTTCGCCTCCGCTTCTGTAGGTGTCACCGTTAATGCGCTCCGACGCACCACTTCCGCCAGTGACGTGGATTTCCCATTCAACTCAGCGCTGCGGTTTCTCACACTTTTTGCAACATTTCAGAGCTTTTTCACCACTATTTCAGCCTGATCTTTCGTATTTACGCTCTCAAAGTGTTCAACTTTGTGTTAACTTTGGTTTCAGACCCGTAAACTTGACAAAACGTGACATTTTCCGCGTTTTTAAGAAGCTTTTCTCCAAATCTGCGCTGCTCTTGGTTCATTCAAATCTTTTCCGCTCACGTAAAGTCTTATATTCATTTATTTTTACACGTTTATCATTTTTTACGACTAAAATCATGAGTAAAAACAAATTATTGAACATTAAAGACAAAATAGAAGGAAACGAAGTGGATTTGAGCCTGTGTAACCTGACGGAGGTGCCCGTGCGGGAACTGGTGAGGCGCTTCACTTGGATTTATGCACATTTTATTCACATTTATTTATATGATTGTTCTTTTAAATTGTTACTTTGATAAATATGTTTGTGCAGATGAAATAGTCACGTTTTATTGCCTGTTTTTTCCCAGGCTGCCGTCTCTAAAGTCACAGTTGTGGATTTGTCCTGCAACAACCTGAGCATGTTAACAGTAAGAGCAAACTTAATATTTTTATTTTTATTTTAATTCACAGATTTGGGGCAAAAGTGAGAAAACACGAGCTTAAATGTTATGATGTAATAGTTTACTGTGTTGGGTCAGAGGTTTGCTCAGGTTCAGAAACTAAACAAATGAGTTAAAGTGGAGAAACAACTGAAAAAATACTGTTTATCAGAGTTAAAGCCCCACTGTGTAACTTTAGCTGAATAAACTCAAATAAAAGCATGTTTGTTTGTTTTTTGTCATTTTGGTTGTTTTTATTCCACTTAAAATGACAGAAACGCGTCGTTCCTGTGAGCGAGCTCGCATCTCCACAAACCTGACTCTTGTTTGTCCTGGAGGAGAACCTGCTCCTGCTGGTTTCCATGGAAATGTCGTTCCTTTGATTGTAATATTCCACATTATGGCATTATATATCTGTCTCCATAGAGCAGGAGTCTCCAAACTTTTTCTTCTGGAGAACTTCTTTTTACAAAACGAAAAGTCCAGGGAGCTGTTACTTTAGTGTTTGTAAAAAATGGAATAAATCTGAGAGTCGCAGTTTAGGCTCAGATGGTTTAGAGTTTGAAGTGTTTAAAACATAAACTATTGATCTTTTATTAGTGCTCAAAGCAAATCAACAAACACATTTACACTGATAATGGATCAAATCTGTGGCCACATCAGTTTATCAAAGTCTGATCCTGTCAGAGGCTCAGCAGGACCTGGTCCTGGTCTGGACTTGGATGAGACTCTGGGAAAATCAGGAGCCACAGGAGGTGCCAGTCATAGAAAAAAAAACAAAAAAACTGTTGTTGTGTCCTTAGGCAAGACACTTCACCCTCAAAAATAAAACTGATGCTTTATTATTATTATTATTATCAGTAATTTTGAGTTGTTCAGCACAAGACGAGTCTTTTAAAGATCTGCAGGAAGCTCCAGGACCACAGGTTAAACACTCCTGCACAGAGACGTTTGACTTTAACTTTTTATTTCCATGGAAACAACTCTATGATATAACAATAATAATAATAATAATAAAAAATCTTCTAAAAAAAAAAAGGTTTTATAGTTGATTTCTTTTTCATGATTTTATTCACAAGAAAAGTCTTTTCATTGTTGTCTGAAACATGATTACATTAGTAATATCCTTCTACAGTTTTGTTGTTCATTCATTCATTTATTTATTTATTATCTCTCACTCATACGTGACTCTGTGACCCGTGTTTCTGACCGTGTTTCTGACCGTGTTTCAGCCGGACTTCTGTGGCCTGGTTCATCTGGTGAAGTTGGACCTGAACAAAAACCATCTGGAGTCTCTTCCTGAAGACTTCGGGAACCTGGTGAATCTGCAGCACCTGGACCTGCTGGGAAACAGACTGACGGAGCTGCCGGTCAGCTTCTCCCAACTCAGGGTGAGACACGCTGAAGCTCAGGGTGAAACACGCTGAAGCTCAGGGTGAAACACGCTGAAGCTCAGCTGAAGCTCAGGGTGAAACACGCTGAAGCTCAGGGTGAAAACACGCTGAAGCTCAGGGTGAGAACACGCTGAAGCTCAGGGTGAAACACGCTGAAGCTCAGGGTGAAACACACACTGAAGCTCAGGGTGAAACACGCTGAAGCTCAGGGTGAAACACGCTGAAGCTCAGGGTGAAACACACACTGAAGCTCAGGGTGAAAGACGCTGAAGCTCAGGGTGAAACACACACTGAAGCTCAGGGTGAAACACGCTGAAGCTCAGGGTGAAAACTGAAGCTCAGGGTGAAACACGCTGAAGCTCAGGGTGAAACAGCTCAGGGTGAACACACACTGAAGCTCAGGGTGAAACACACACTGAAAGCTCAGGGTGAAAGACGCTGAAGCTCAGGGTGAAACACACGCTGAAGCTCAGGGTGAAACTGAAGCTCAGGGTGCTGAAGCTCAGGGTGAAACATGATGAATATTTTCTATCATAACTCAGACTTTTCCTCAGCCTCACGTTGTTTCTCTTCATGAGTTTTGTGGAGTTTTGTTAAAGTCGCTGTCGTCGGCTGAACAGAAATGACCAAAATATAATTTACACAAAAATAATCATGAATCATTTTTGAAATAAAGTCACACAAATGAAAACAGTCACACACAAAACAACACAAACCAAACACAAACGTTTGGTTTAATTTTCTGCAGTTTTGAGCCCATTTCACATTTTGAGTCTTCAACCCAAAATAAAACTCTTCAGATCTTAAGAACCAGAATCAGAAACACAAACCAAACATTTACAGCACAAACGAAACACAAACGACGGACAGAGTTTTTGTGCAGTTTGAGTTTTTTCGGGGGGCGACTTCACACATGATTAAAGGTTGTATAGAGGATTTTTTTAAGGGAAGAGAAATACAGCGACAGTCCTTGTTCGCGTTCAGAATCACTGTTGAAGTTTCCTGTCTAGACGTAATTCAGCGACCGACGCGTCAGTTTTTGATCCTTCGTCTGCTTCGGTCGCGCCATCGCTGGACGAGATCTCCAAGAATCACCTCAGTTTGGCTTTGCTCCTTTTCCCCGTCTCTTCTTCTTTCTGCGACCTCAAAAACGGACTTTCTTTTGCGGCGAACCGGTCGTGGATTCTCGTCCGCCGTCGCGACAAACTTGGTGCGAAATGCGAGGAAGCGACAGTTCGAAAAAGCCTCTAAGAACTGCTGCGTAAACCACGTAATCCCCGCGCTCCGACGAGTCAGTTATACTAGGGAGTTTGATTGACAACCTAACAGCCAATAGAAAATGAGGGAGCCTTGTTTTCTATTGGCTGATGTTTATCTGGCCTCAACATGTCCACAGTTTATAAATTTTCGTTCTTTCTTTTTTTGGTCATCATAATTATAAAGCTGCTGCGTCTCTGTAATGGTATTTTAATCTTTGACTGACAGTTTGAAACAAAAAAAAAATCCTCCATACGACCTTTAATTTACTTCTGTGTAAAAGTAAAAGTAAAAGTAAAACTGTGTGTTGTTTTCGGTTCCAGAGCCTGAAGTGGTTGGACCTGAAGGACAATCCTCTGGAGGCGGGTTTGGCCAAAGCAGCAGGAGACTGTCTGGACGAGAGGCAGTGCAAGCAGTGCGCCGCTAGAGTGAGGAACTGCTCTGTCTTTATTATTACATCAAACGAAATGTTTTAAAACTATGACCTGGATCCAGAACACGAACGTCTACAGCGTTTGTAATGAGACGTGAGTCCGGTCTGAAGGGACAGGACTGGTCTGTCTTTACTGAAGAAAAAAAAAGACAA
Source organism: Boleophthalmus pectinirostris (assembly GCF_026225935.1). Taxonomy (NCBI): domain Eukaryota; kingdom Metazoa; phylum Chordata; class Actinopteri; order Gobiiformes; family Gobiidae; genus Boleophthalmus; species Boleophthalmus pectinirostris. The sequence continues at coordinate 35,330,726 of NW_026571047.1, forward strand.
AAACCTGGAGGATTTATGCAGAAACGGTGAAGCTCTGACCTGAGGAGACGATGAGCTGCTCCGAGTCACTGAAATAAACTCTTGATCAGTCTGAGTTTGTCAGGAAAAAAACAAGATATTTTTCCAGAATTGAACCTGTCGAGTTTCTGTCTATATCTGTATTTTATTTGAACATTTAGAGTAAAATAATCCTGAAGATCTGACTGAGACGTGTTTGTTCAGGTTCTGCAGCACATGAGAGGACTTCAGGAGGAAGTGGAGAAGATCAGACAGAAAAAACTACAGAGAGAGAAAGGTCTGGACTGGGACTGGACCTGGACCTGGACTGGACTGGACCGGGACCGGAACTGGACCTGGAGCCTGACTTGGACTGGACCTGGAGCCTGACCGATAGCGGACCTGGACTGGACCTGGACTGGACCTGGAGTGGACCTGGACTGGACCTGGACTGGACCCGGAGCCTGACCCGGAGCCTGACCCGGAGCCTGACCCGGAGCCTGACCCGGAGCCTGACCTGGAGCCTGACCTGGAGCCTGACCTGGAGCCTGGACTTGACCTGGACCCTGGACCTGGAGCCGGAGCCTGGAGCCGGAGCCTGGAGCCTGACCCGGAGCCTGACCCGGAGCCTGAACCCGGAGCCTGACCCGGAGCCTGACCCTGGAGCCTGGACTGGACCTGGAGCCTGACCTGGAGCCTGGACCTGGAGCCTGACCTGGAGCCTGACCCGGAGCCTGACCCGAGCCTGACCCGGAGCCTGACCGGAGCCTGACCTGGAGCCTGACCCGGAGCCTGACCCGGAGCCTGACCCGGAGCCTGACCCGGAGCCTGACCTGGAGCCTGGACTGGACCCGGAGCCTGGACTGGACCCGGAGCCTGACCCGGAGCCTGAGCCGAGCCTGACCGGAGCCTGACCCGGAGCGGACCTGGAGCCTGACCCGGAGCCTGACCTGGACTGGACCTGGAGCCTGGACTGGACCTGGAGCCTGGAGCCTGGAGCCTGGACTGGACCTGGAGCCTGGACTGGACCCGGAGCCTGACCCGGAGCCTGACCCGGAGCCTGACCGGAGCCTGACCCGGAGCCTGACCGGAGCCTGGACTGGACCTGGAGCCTGACCCGGAGCCTGACCCGGAGCCTGACCCGGAGCCTGACCTGGACTGGACCTGGAGCCTGACCCGGAGCCTGACCCGGAGCCTGACCCGGAGGCTGACCCGGAGCCTGACCCGGAGGCGTGGTTGTGTGTGTGTTTCAGATCTGGAGAGGAAGCGCGAGGCGAAGCAGCGGGAGCGAGAGGCGAGGGAGAAGGAGGTGAAGAAGAGGGAAAAGGCCGAGGAGAAGGAGCGACGCAGAGCCGAGTATCAGCAGCAGGTGGCGGCGCAGGCGGCGCAGGAGCAGCAGAAGAAGAAACAGGAGGAGAAGAAGAAGAAGAACGGGAAGGCTCCAGGTACTGCCAGCAGGGGGCGCAGGAAAGAGACAGGAGACACAGAGGAGACACAGAGGAGACACAGAGGAGAGACAGAGGAGACACAGAGGAGACACAGAGGAGAGACAGAGGAGACAGAGGAGACACAGAGGAGACACAGAGGAGACACAGAGGAGACACAGAGGAGACACAGAGGAGACACAGAGGAGACACAGAGGAGAGACAGAGGAGACAGAGGAGACACAGAGGAGACACAGAGGAGAGACAGAGGAGACACAGAGGAGAGACAGAGGAGAGACAGAGGAGACACAGAGGAGAGACAGAGAGACAGAGGAGAACACAGAGACAGAGAGGAGAGACAGAGGAGACACAGAGGAGAGACAGAGGAGACACAGAGGAGAGACAGAGGAGACACAGAGGAGACAGAGGAGACACAGAGGAGACAGAGAGACACAGAGGAGACACAGAGGAGAGACAGAGGAGACAGAGGAGACACAGAGGAGACACAGAGGAGACACAGAGGAGACACAGAGGAGAGACAGAGGAGACAGAGGAGACACAGAGGAGAGACAGAGGAGAGACAGAGGAGACACAGAGGAGAGACAGAGGAGACAGAGGAGACAGAGGAGACAGAGGAGACAGAGGAGACACAGAGGAGAACACGGAGGAGGAGACAGAGGAGACAGAGGAGAGGAGAGACAGAGGAGACACGGAGGAGAGAGACGAGGAGACACGGAGGAGACACGGAGGAGGAGACACAGAGGAGACACAGAGGAGGGACAGAGAGACACAGAGGAGACAGAGGAGTGACAGAGGAGAGACAGAGGAGACACAGAGGAGACACAGAGGAGACAGAGGAGACACGGAGGAGGAGACAGAGGAGAGAGGAGGAGATGAACACGGAGGAGGGGACAGAGGAGGAGACAGAGGAGAGACAGAGGAGAGACAGAGAGACAGAGGAGACAGAGGAGAGACAGAGGAGAGACAGAGGAGACACAGAGAGACAGAGGAGACAGAGGAGGAGACAGAGGAGACACAGAGGAGAGACAGAGACACAGAGAGACACAGACAGAGGAGACACAGAGGAGACAGAGGAGACACAGAGGAGAGACAGAGAGGAGAGACAGAGGAGACACAGAGAGAGACACGGAGAGGAGGAGACACGGAGGAGGAGACAGAGGAGAAACGGAGGAGACACAGAGAGGGACAGAGGAGAGAGACGAGAGACAGAGGAGAGACAGAGAGGAGACAGGAGACACAGAGGGAGACAGAGGAGAGACAGAGGAGACACAGAGGAGACACAGAGAGGAGGAGACACAGAGGAGAGACACAGAGGAGAGACAGAGCAGAGACAGAGAGGAGACACAGAGGAGACAGAGGAGACACAGAGGAGACAGAGGAGACACAGAGGAGACACAGAGAGGAGAGGAGACAGAGGAGACACAGAGGAGACACAGAGGAGACAGAGGAGACACAGAGACAGAGAGACAGAGGAGACACAGAGGAGACACAGAGGAGACAGAGGAGACACAGAGGAGACACAGGAGACAGACGAGGAGACACGGAGGAGACACGGAGGAGACACGAGAGACACGGAGGAGACACAGAGGAGAGACAGAGGAGAGACAGAGAGACACAGAGAGAGAACAGAGGAGACACAGAGGAGACACAGGAGAGACAGAGGAGACACAGAGGAGACAGAGGAGAGACAGAGGAGAGACAGAGGAGAGACAGAGGAGACAGAGAGAGACAGACCAGAGAGAGACAGAGGAGAGACAGAGGAGACACAGAGACAGAGGAGACAGAGGAGACACAGAGGAGAGACAGAGGAGACACAGAGAGAGACACAGAGGAGAGAAGAGGGACAGGAGGAGACAGAGGAGACACAGAGGAGGACACAGAGGAGACACAGAGGAGACACAGGAGAGACAGAGGAGAGAACAGAGAGACACAGAGGAGACAGAGGAGACACAAGGAGAGAGACAGAGGAGACAGAGGAGACACAGAGGAGAGAAGAGGAGACACAGAGGAGACACGAGGAGGAGACACGGAGGAGACACGGAGGAGACACGGAGGAGACACGGAGGAGACAGAGGAGACAGAGAGGAGGAGGAGACACAGAGGAGACAGAGGAGACACAGAGGAGACAGAGGAGACACAGAGGAGACACAGAGGAGAGACAGAGGAGACACAGAGGAGACACGAGAGAGACAGAGGAGACACGAGGAGAACACGGAGGAGACGACACGGAGGAGACAGAGGAGACACAGAGACAGAGGAGACAGAGGAGAGACAGAGGAGACACAGAGGAGACAGAGGGACAGAGGAGACACAGAGGAGACACGGAGGAGACACAGAGGAGACAGGAGACACAGAGAGGAGACAGAGGAGACAGAGAGGAGACACGAGAGACAGAGGAGACAGAGAGACACGAGGAGACACAGAGGAGACACAGGAGGAGACACAGAGGAGACACAGAGAGACACAGAGGAGTCGTCTTTAAACCTGGAGGAGACACATGAGGCATTTGTGTGTCACTCGTTTATTTTTACTGCTTTATTTTCTTTGTCATTAACAGTGTTGTGGAGTAACAGATTACATGTACCAGAGTTAAGTAATCAGAGTACAAATGATGAGTAACTGTATTCAGTTACAGTTACTGTTTCAGTGAGTGGTAATTGGATTACAGTTACTTTGTTGAAATAAATGGATTACACAGAGAACTAAACCAGGACTAAGCCAATCAAGTAATCCAAAGTATTCAGATTACGTTACTCACTTTAAGTAATTTAATGGATTACGTTACAAACTACATTTTGGGGTGTGTAATCTGTAATCTGTAGGGGATTACATTTTAAAAGTAAACTTCCCAACACTGGTCATGAATGAATCATAATGAACGCGTTCGTGTTCCTCCCCGAGTCACAACAGGGGATCAGTGCTTCACAAAGCCACCGTCTCTCCACAGATCTGACTCGTATCTGTGTGTTTTTCTCTCAGCAGATAAAAAGGCCTCCTCAGATGTTCCTGTGAAGCCCAGACGCTCGGTTCTGCGGCTCCTCCTGAAGCTGCTGCTGGTGGCGTTGGTGGGTTTGGCGTCCACGGCGGCGGCGTGCGTCCTCACCGAGCTCCGGGAGCTGCCCGCCTGTCGACACCTCGGCCTTTTACTCCACCACAGTCTGACCTGGGCCACAGAGCAGAAGGTCCTGCTCCAAGATCTGCTCCTGAACCTGTCCTCCAGCGCCAAAGAGCTCCTGGAGTCCACGCAGCAGCAGCTCACAGACAAAAACTAAACACAAGTCTGCAGAAAGCTTTTATTTTTTTAATCGACCTGATTTCCCAAACACTGCAAAAATAATTCTACACGACGTGAAAAACCGCGCGACTCTGTCCTCTGGTCTGTGCTCCACCGTGTTTTTAAACTCCACACACCTCCACTAGAATCATCTGGATCGTGTCAGTCGTGGAGTTGCCATGAAACCTCATGACATCACAAAGTGGAGCAGAGATCAGGAAACAGAGTCGTCTTTCCGTTAAATGGTTTTATATTTGTGAATAATCATCATAAGAATCATCTCGATCTGCAGCTGAGAAAAGTCCACGTCCGAGTGAAGTGAAGGTCCATTAGAAGAGTTTCCCGTTTTTCCCACAGACGTAAACAATCGTAACGAACGTCCACAAAAACGTTTAGAACAAGACTCAGGCTCCGTTCAGACTGCAGGGTTTAACGCTCAGTTCAGATTTTTTTGTGAAATCCGATGTTTTTACAAAGTCGTTCACATTTCCAGTTAAATGTGACTTGTGTGTGTCTCCAGTGTGAACATTAAACGGTCCAAAAGTGTCCCACATGTGACACTGGAGACACGACGACGTCAACCGCAGCGAGCGTCTCTGTGTTTACTGAAGTTGTCCAAACATGGACGCAGCATCGAGCACCTGGAGATTTTAAAGTTCCTCTCGTACCGGAGCCAGAACATGAACAACTGACTTGTTTTAAGGAGGAGATTGAGAAGGAGAAGGAGCAGGTTTTTGGTGGTGGTGTTTTGTGGTGAGTGGAGATGTGCTTCACTTCAGTCACATGGATCATGAACAGTTTTCTCTGACTTCAGCGCAGAATAGTGACGTTTGTGTCTTGTTGATGACGTGTAGGTGGATGAATGTGACCTGACCGTTCACACTGAAGTCACATGTTAAAAGATCAGATATGGATCAGTTTCAGGAGCACAGATCCAAGTGTCCTGGTCACATGTGAAAACATCAGATCTGTGTGGTTCAGACATTAAAAGATCAGATACAGGAACATAGAGACAAAAAATCAGATTTGGGTCACTTCAGGTGCATCTGAACGCAGCCTTAGTCTCTGTTCCGTCTGCACCTGAAGTGACACAAATCTGATTTTGTCCCTCTGCTCGTGTGTCTGATCTTTTAACGACTGAACCTCACAGATCTGATGTGTTCAAGTGTGACTCAGGACACTTGGATCTGTCCTAAAACCCAAACAGATCTGATCTTTAACATGTGCAGTGTTGGGAAGGTGACTTTTAAAATGTAATCCCCTACAGATTACAGATTACAGACCCCAAAATATAGTTTGTAACGTAATCCATTAAATTACTTAAAGTGAGTAATGTAATCTGAATACTTTGGATTACTTGATATTGTCCTGCTTTTTAAAACTACATGAATGTATCAACAACATCCTGAAAATTCTTGTTTGTTTTCTTCAAATTGTCTGTTGAGTCCAAGTCTCCATGAACAGACTTTTGTTTTACTGAAGAGAAACAAAGACGAGGATCTGAACATGAGAAGTTTTATCTGATAAAAGAAAATAAAAAGCCCAGACTTTACTTAAACATATTAAAAATATTATTGATAGAAAAATGATTTTTATATGAAATCACTGCTGCTTTAAATTATGTCCAACTACTGTTAGTGTCATATTGTCTAGTCCTGGTTTATTGGTTCCTGGTTTAGTCCTGGTTTAGTCCTGGTTTAGTCCTGGTTTAGCCCAAAATGTGAAAATAGGAAAATCCCGCCGTGTAATCCATTTATTTCAACAAAGTAACTGTAATCCGATTACCACTCACTGAAACAGTAACTGTAACTGAATACAGTTACTCATAAATTGTACTCTGATTATGTAATCCCAGTTACATGTAATCTGTTACTCCCGACACTGAACGTGTGACTTGAGTCTGAACGTCCAGGTCACGTTCATCCACCTGCACGTGTCACAAATGTTCTTCTTCTTCTCGTCCTGAAAACAAATCCTCTGTTCATGTTCTGCCTCCGGTTCCACAGCAGCTTTAAAATCTCCAGCTGCTCGAGGCTGCGTCAGGTTTAGGCGACGTCTCTGCGTGTGACGTGGTCGTGTCCCGTGCACACGTGACACTTTTGGGGCGTTTAAAGTTCACACTGGAGACACACACGAGGAGCGTTTCACTGTAAGTGTGAACGAGCTCACAACAAAAATCACATTTCACAAAAAAAATCTGTATTGAACATTAAACCCTGCAGACTGAACATGGACTT
>NW_026571047.1:35343916-35351416 GCF_026225935.1 Boleophthalmus pectinirostris
CGCCGCCCCCTGTCTCCTCCCCCTCGTCCCGTGGCCCCTCCCCCCGGTGCTGCTGCTCCTGTGCTGCCCCCTGCTGGTGGACGCTCGCCCGCTCGTCCTTCATCCCACCGTCAACGTGGCCGTGGTTTTCTCGGGCTCCAGTTACCAGGGCGAGGTCAAAGGTCGTCTGAGCGCCGAGAACTTCGCCGACCTCCCCGTGGCCGTCGCCCCGGTCACCGTCCTCGTCAACGACACCAACCCCCGCGACCTGCTCACCAGGCTCTGCGCTACCATGGCGACGGAGAGACTGCACGGCGTCGTGTTCGAGGACGACGTGGTCTACGGAGACGACGCCCAGGTGAGGACAAAGAGACCTGAGAGACCTGAGAGACTTAAGAGAGACCTGAGAGACCTGAGAGAGACCTGAGAGAGACCTGAGAGACCTGAGAGAGACCTGAGAGACCTGAGAGACTTAAGAGAGACCTGAGAGACCTGACCTGAGAGACCTGAGGGACCCGAGAGACTTAAGAGAAACCTGAGAGACCTGAGAGAGACCTGAGAGACCTGAGAGACCTGAGAGACCTGAGAGACTTAAGAGAGACCTGAGAGACCTGAGAGACCTGAGAGAACCAGAGACCTGAGAGACTTGAGAGACTTGAGAGACTTGAGAGAGACCTGAGAGACCTGAGAGAGACCTGAAGAGACCTGAGAAACTTAAGAGAGACCTGAGAGAGACCTGAGAGACCTGAGAGACTTAAGAGAGACCTGAGAGACTTGAGAGAGACCTGAGAGACTTGAGAGAGACTGTGAGACTTGGACCTGCTCTCTGTAGAGGTTTGTTCTTGACGTGTTCCTTGTGTTTTCAGGTTCTTGTGGTTCCTTGTGGCAGATGTTTGTTCTTGACGTGTTCCTTGTGTTTTCCAGGTGGCAGAAGTGGCTCAGATCCTGGACTTTCTCTCGACTCAAACGTCTCTCCCGATCGTCGGCATCAGCGGAGGATCGGCCGTGGTCATCCCCTACAAGGTACTGCACCTGCGCACCCTGCACCCCCTGCACCTGTCACCCTGCACCTGTCACCCTGTCACTGTCACCCCTGCACCTGTCACCCTGCACCTGTCACCCTGCACCTGTCACCGCGCACCTAAAAAAAAAACTGAAATGAAACTAAACACTCAGAGCAGAAGCAGAGTGAGAGTCTAAACCTTTTCCTGGAGAGAGAAATGTGTGTGTGTGTGTGTGTGTGTGTGTGTGTGTGTGTGTGTGTGTGTGTGTGTGTGTGTGTGTGTGTGTGAGACATAAGTGGGTCAGCGACGTCGTGGAAACGCTCGGTTTAAATATTTGGGATGAAATGATTCAGCAGGAAATTCAACTCTGAGAAACCAGAGATAATCCCACCTGAACCAGGACTAAACCAGGACTAAAGGACCCAGGACTGAACCAGGACTGAACCAAGGACTAAACCAGGACTGAACCAGGACTAAACCAGGACTAAACCAGGACTGAACCAGGACTGAACCACGACTGAACCAGGATTAAGACAAGGAAAAACCAGGATTAAACCAAGTCTAATCCCAGTCTAAACTCGGTCTGGACCTGCATCCGGTCTGGACCCGTTCTAAACCCTCTTCTGGACTCTGGACCGGTCTGGACCTGGACTCAGTCTGGACTCGGTCTGGACTGGTCTGGACCTGGACTCAGTCTGGACCTGGTCTGGCCTGTCTGGGTCTGGACGTCTGGACTCGGTCTGGACTCGGTCTGGGTCTGGACTCGGTCTGGGTCTGGACTTGGTCTGGACCTGGACCTGGACTCGGTCTGGACCTGGACCTGGACTCGGTCTGGTCGGTCTGGACTGCTGGACCTGACTGGACCTGGACTCGGTCTGGGTCTGGACCTGGTCTGGAGCTGCAGGTGTGTTTCTGGTCTGGGTCTGGACTCGGTCTGGACCTGGACTCGGTCTGGACCTGGACTCGGTCTGGGTCTGGACTCGGTCTGGGTCTGGACCTGGTCTGGAGCTGCAGGTGTGTGTCTGGTCTGGGTCTGGACCTGGTCTGGACCTGGACTCGGTCTGGGTCTGGACTCGGTCTGGACCTGGAGTCGTCTGGACCTGGACTCGGTCTGGGTCTGGACTTGGTCTGGACCTGGACTCGGTCTGGACCTGGACTCGGTCTGGGTCTGGACCTGGACTTCTGGGCTGCTGGGTGCTGGTCTGGGTCTGGGTCTGGACCTGGTCTGGACCTGGACTCGGTCTGGGTCTGGACCTGGTCTGGAGCTGCAGGTGTTGCGGGTGTGTCTGGTCTGGACCTGGACTGGACGGGGACTGGACGGACCTTTGGGTCTGGTCTGGACTGGTCGACCTGGTCTGGACCTGGACTGTCCTGCACGGTGGCGTCTGGTCTGAATGGAGCTGTGATTATGAATGAGACGAGACGTTTGATGACGGCACGAAAAAAGAAACACGTCCCCGACACGAACGGAAGAAAAGAAAAGAGAAAAAAAAGAGACGAGGATAAAAGAGGAGAGGAAATGAGACGCGTGAACGAGGTTTACGGAGTCTGGGGGGAAGCATTTGAACGTAACACTCATCACAAGAACTGTAATTACCTCAAACACGACACGAAGTATTTATAGACACGACTCGACTCGACTCACAGGAACCAAACCAGGACTAAACCAGGACTAAACAGGTCTAAAACAGGTCTAAACCAGGACTAAACCAGGACTAAACCAGGACTAAACCAGGTCTAAACCAGGTCTAAACCAGGTCTAGACCTTGTGCGTCACAGATCAGTTTTTGTTTTGTATTTTTATTTTCACACTGAGAAACTTTTGAATTTAAATAAAAATCATTTTGTTTTTTGATCCTGGATGATTGTGACGCGTTTTGGTGAATGTGACTGTGGCAGAGTGGTTAGCCCCACTCCCCGTGTGTCAGGTGTCCTCCCCTCTGTGTGTGTCAGGTGTCCTCCCCTGTGTGTGTCAGGTGCCCTCTGTGTGTCAGGTGCCCTGTGTGTGTCAGGTGTCCTCTGTGTGTCAGGTGCCCTGTGTGTGTCAGGTGCCCTGTGTGTGTCAGGTGCCCTGTGTGTGTCCTGTGGCAGAGTGGTTAGCCTGTGCTGATTCTGTTGTTAAATTAGACTGTGACCCTCTGCACAGCAGGGGGCAGTCTACACATCTGTGTGCAGCTCACCAGGAAGGACAGAGTCCTGAGAAGGTCCTGGTTCAGATCTGGTTCAGTCCTGGTTTAGTTCTGGTTTAGACCTGGTTTAGTTCTGGTTCAGTCCTGATTTAGTCCTGGTTTAGTCCTGGTTTAGTCCTGGTTCAGTCCTGGTTTAGTCCTGGTTTAGTCCTGGTTTAGTCCTGGTTCAGTCCTGGTTTTAGTCCTGGTTCCTGGGTCCTGGTTTAGTCCTGGTTTAGTCCTGGTTTAGTCCTGGTTTAGTCCTGGTTAGTCCTGGTTCAGTTCTGGTTTAGTTCCAGTTTTGACCTGGTTCTGTTGTTCTGTCGCTGGTGAGAGGCAGATGTCTGTTTCCATTGACCCACTTATGTTTTTAGAGCAACACAGGAACAAGGGAGGGACCTGACACACACAGGGAGGGACCTGACACACACAGGGAGGGACCTGACACACACGGGGAGGGACCTGACACACACACACGGGGAGGGACCTGACACACACGGGGAGGGACCTGAACACACACGGGGAGGGACCTGACACACACAGGGGAGGGACCTGACACACACAGGGGGGACCTGACACACGGGGAGGGACCTGACACACGGGGAGGGACCTGACACACACGGGGAGGGACCGACACACACGGGGAGGGACCTGACACACACAGGGAGGGACCTGACACACAGGGGGAGGGACCTGTCACACGGGGAGGGCACCTGACACACTTCACTCAGAGTTCGTGAGTCAAACCCACAACCTCCTCATGACGTCATCAACACTCCACTGTTTTGATTGGCACGGGAAGGGGGGGGCGTTACCTTCACCAGCCTCGTTCGTGATTGGCTGTTTGGTTGCTATGATACTGATTTAAAAAATACGTTCCTGGCTCCTGATTGGCCGCTGCGCCCGCCGGCCTCGATGAGCCTCGTTTGGCACGTCTGGAGGAGGCGGCGAAGCTTCGGTCGGTGTCTCGTCGTAAACGGGATGGTGTGTGGCGTCTCCATGGTAACTGCTGAACATTCTGCTGTACACACACATGTAGACCCCCCCCCCAGAGCGTAAACCGAGGAGGAGACGGGCAAACCACACGTGGACCTGTCTCCTCCTGTCACATTTCCATACGGCGAGCGGCGAGCGGCGAGCGGCGAGAGCTGAGGGGCTGAGCTCGAGATAATTACCCCGAACAGAGTGACACGTCCTGAACACGAGGGAGAGACGGAGAGAGAGAAGAGAAGAAGAGAGAGAAGAGGCAGAAGGAGCAGTAGTACACAGTAGTAAACAGTAATAGTGTGTGGCGTTTCTGAGGGAGGAGGTAGCGGCACATGTAGATCCCTATCAGTTTACTTACTGCAGCAACAGAAGCACTGATGATGCTCTTGTAACTACTGCCCACTTAATACTGAAACACTTAGAGGATCCTTCATCATATGCCAGAATACTGTTCATGGGTTTTAGCTCAGCATTTAATACAATATTACGGAGCATTCTGCTGAAGAAGCTGTTAGATCTGGGTGTTAACAGTCATGTTATTAAGTGGTATTGGGCATTTCTTACAGGGAGACAGCAACAAGTTAAGGTTAACTCAGCGCTGTCAGATATTCAGGTTGTCAGCACTGGGGCACCACAGGGCTGTGTTAGCTCACCTCTTCTTTTCACTTTGTACACCAATGTGTGCAGGAGTAGACAGGTAAACAACTATATAATTAAAATTTTTCTGATGACACAGCTATTCTTAGTTTACTCAGTAAAAGCACAGATGCCATCAGCTACAGGACAGGAATTGATGAAGTGGTGCATTGGTGTGAGGAGCATAACCTTGTCTTAAATGTGGAAAAGACAAAGGAGATCATTTTTGATCCCAAATCTGTCGGGGACCACAGCCCCGTTAACATCAGGGGGAGGGACATAGAGCAGGTGACATGTTCTAAGTACTTGGGTGTGTTATTTGATTCTCAGCTCCAATGGAGCCAGCAGGTACAGTCTGTCTGCTCAAGAATCAGCCAGCGTCTCTATTTTTTAAGACGGCTTAGGTTACATGGAGTTGACACCAATGTAATGCTGTTGTTTTATAAAACATGCATAGAATCTATCTTACGCTATGACATGTCAACATGGTTTGGTGACCTGTCAGTCAAACTTAAAGCACAGATTTTTACCTTGACTAAAAGAGCAGGTAAAATAATGGGTGTGGCCCCAAGCTCACTTCAGCAAATGTTTGAGGAGACTGTGAGGAAACTCAGCAGGAAGGTGATCAATGACCCAACCCATGTTCTTCACAGTCAGTTTGAGTTGATGCCATCAGGCAGAAGGTTCAGGTCCCAAACTGTAAACTGAACAGATTCAAACATTCTTTTGTACCACTCGCTGTTAAACTGCTAAACTCAGATAATGCAGTTAAAAAATAATTATAAAAGGCTTAGGGATTGTGCAATCAAAACTGCACATAGGCTTAGGGAATGTGCAATAATTATAACTAAAACTGCACATAGGCTTAGGGAATGTGCAATAATTAATAGAACAGAAGAATGCAAGGGTTTGCCTGTTAAGGATAATTTAAAGGGTCGTGTTGGTGCATCACTCGTGGTCAGACTTGGTCTCATATTTACTTTGTTTTATGGTGTTTGTTTATGTGCTGCTTTGTGTTGTGTCGTCCTGTTTTTTGATAAAACATGTGACCCCCCCCGTCCCAAGACAAATTTCTCCCATGGGAAACAATAAAGGATTATCTTATCTTAATAATAGTAGTAGTAATAGTACAGAAGTAGTAGTACTATATGAAGTAGAGTGTGAAAGTGGAGTGTGTGTGTGTGTGTGTGTGTGTGCATGTGTGTGTGTGTGTGTGTGTGTGTGTGTGTGTATGTGTGTGTGTGTGTGTGTGTGTGTGTGTGTGTGTGTGTGTGTGTGTGTGTGTGTGTGTGTGTGTGTGTGTGTGTGTGTGTGTGTGTGTGTGTGTGTGTGTGTGTGTATGTGTGTGTGTGTGTGTGTGTGTGTGTGTGTGTATGTGTGTGTGTGTGTGTGTGTGTGTGTGTGTGTGTGTGTGTGTTGTTAGTCAGAGGTGGTTCACACTGACAGCCTCATGTCTGTGGTTCTGCCCTGGGGCAGCTGTGACTACAGTAGGAGTGTTGAGTAGAATAATGATCTGTGAGGCGCTTTGGGGATCTTGAACAGAGTTATGTAAATGCAATAATTTATTTATATATTTTTAAATTTATTTATATAATTTATTTATTGTGTCGTTGCCTGATTTGCGTCGTTGTTCTGCTGATGTTCACAGCCCCTTCAGATCAAACCCACACTGACAGAACCAGAACCAGACTCACTCTGTCCTCACTCTGTCGTGGGTGATGTAGGCTTGTGGGTGGAGCCTCGTACAGCCTCGTACTTCTAACCATAAGGAGGGTTTGAATAGGGCCTGGGAGAGATCACTAGATGACTCAAACACACGTGGATGACTCTAAACCAGGAGAGTCAGACTCATTTTGTTCCAGGGGTCGTGTCCAACCGACTTTGATCCAAAGTGTCAGAAAACTCATGTCATATAAACCCCAGAAATAACAATAAGTTCAAATATTTGTGCAGAGAAACACAAATCTATTACAGAAATCTTTTTAAATTGATGAACTCTTTCTTTTACAAAATATTATAATATTTTGAACAACCTGAAACTTTAAGAAAAATACAATTTCCAAAACAACGTTTTAAAAATAACTTTTATGTAAATAGGAATAAGTCCATTTTTGTTGTAAAATCCTGCACTCGGCTCCACTTTTCTCATGTTGGACATTTTTCTGATGAGGGTGTCACGGTCAACAGTCAAAACGATCGTCCTTTAAGAGCGTTTGGAAAGAGACAAGTCTTCATTTGTGCTGCTCTGGTGGGAGGGGCCACGTACAGAGACGCTGGAGACGCTGCTGTGATAAACACCACAGAAAATTAACAACATTTTAATAGAAAATATCATTCAAATATTTTAGTAGAAAATCACCCGAGGGCCAGATTAAAGGTCTTGGAGGGCCGGATCTGGCCCCCGGGCCGTATGTTTGACACCTGTGCACTAAAACCTTCAGGCAGGTTTTTGAGCAGGTTTTAGAAAGATCCAAAAACTGTTCCACTCCTCGACCCGAGACCTGCAGCTCCACCACACCCCCACCGGGACTGAACGCAGGAGCAGGGGCGACAGGGCCTTCACCTGCCGCCCCTGCCCTCTGGAACTCCCTGCCCAAACACCTCAGAGCCTCGTCCACACTCCTCAAAAAAACAAAACCCGTCTCTTTAAAAGCCTCTTTCATTCACGGTGAAAAGCGTCACAGAGTTCTCCTGGCGTGGGTGTGACCTCTGACCTCTGACCTGTG
>NW_026571047.1:35358916-35373916 GCF_026225935.1 Boleophthalmus pectinirostris
GGATGTTCTCAGGTGGATGTTCTCAGGTGGATGTTCTCAGGTGGATGTTCTCAGGTGGATGTTCTCAGGTGGATGTTCTCTGGTGGATGTTCTCTGGTGGATGTTCTCAGGTGGACGCCCAGGTGCTGCTGGTCTACTGCTCGTATGAGGAAGCTCAGTACCTGTTCGTGCAGGCGGGCGCCGTGGGACTCATGGGTCCCGGGTACATCTGGATCTTGCCCGGGATGGCGGTGGGGAACCCGGACAGCGCCCCGCCCCCGAGCTTCCCCGTGGGCGTGATCGGGATCATCACGGAGCAGTGGAAGAAGAGTCTGCGGCAGCGCGTCCGAGAGGGCGTGGCCATCATCGCCAACGCCGCCGACAGCTACAGGAAAGAACACGGCTCTGTCCCGGACGGGCACGGAGACTGCAGCGGAGCGGGCGCCCACAACAGCAGCACCCTCTACAGGTGAGAGCGCAACAGCACCCTCTACAGGTAACAGCACCCTCTACAGGTAACAGCACCCTCTCAGGTACAGGTAACAGCATCACCAAGGTCGTGTGTGTAGATCGTCGTGTCTCGTCTCGGACTCGTGTTTGGACTCGGTCTTGTCTCTCACTCGAGGTCTGACACTCAACAAGTGTGATCATATTTGATTCCGGCCGCTGCTGTTGGTAATAAACTTGTAGCGGGTGCAGGAGCGTGTGGGGCGTCTCAGTGCAGCCTGTGCGCTCATTTGAAACCCGCGGAGACTCTACGGCGCATCACAAACACACACGCTCCCTATGCACGGCTCGTCTGCGACAGCGTGTGCCCTCGTGTACCAGCAAGCATCACAGGGCAGGTTCAACTTCCTAAACATCCTACCTGTCCACCTGCCTCACGTCAGCACGCCGCCCCTCGCCTTTTCACGCTCTCGCTCCTTCCTGCGTACAGCCAACACAAGCCCCTCCCACAGTGCGGCTGATTAGAAGAACAAGACCAAACGTGAAGCAAAAAACAGTCTAAATTTGTGTTCCAGTGTTGGCACAAAGCAGGTCTACAGCATAGAGCGGATCTACAGAACAAGAAAAAATAAGAAAGAAATCTTCCTTCACTTTTTTCACAGTTTTGTGTAAAGTGCCAGAGGAAGTTCTCTTAAAGAAGAGGTTCTCAAACTGTGGGGGAGGGTCCAAAAAAGGGGCACAGAGTGTTTCAGTGCAGTTTGTTTGACTTTGTATCAGGTCGATCATTTTGACTTGGTCATTTTGTAAGTAACTCACATGATGAAAAAGTGTGAGCACCTCTGATCTACAGGTAACAGACCTCGACCTCATCTCTGGACTAAAGCCGCTTTGTTTTTATTTTAGACGTGTTTTTTTTCGTTGGACACAGCTTCACTTTTTCATGAGTCAAACATAAACTCTTCTTCAGTCTGAGCAGCTCAAACAACAATGAGATTTACAGATTTTATAAAGAAATACTTTTCATATTCTGCAGAAATGAGTTCAACATTTTGGCTCCACAATATTTTCTGTTTCTTGCGGCTCCAGTTTGTTTAGTTTAGTTTATTTCCTGACACAGCGACAGAGCCCAGTCCACATGAACCTGAACACGACACATGTTTGTTCCAGGTTGTCGTCCCTGAGCTCTCAGCTGTTCGTCCTGGAGACCCCCCCCACCCCCCACCCGCCCCCTGCCCACCCCCGCCCCCCACCCGTGACCTGAACAGAACCACGAACCCTCTGACCACAGGGACATGAAAATGTCTTTAAATCCAGTTTTTCTTGAGCCTTTAGACGATCTTAAACTTTTCTGTCAGTGTTTGCTGATGTGTGCGTTGTGTTTCCATGGTAACCGCTGAACATTCCTCCATACACACACATGTAGACCCCCCCAGCCTGACGTCGCTGCAGCATCAGTAAAAATAGCAGGTTTCAGAGCTTTAGAGGACGGTGCGTGGGTTTGTGTCACACGTGGCCACGGCCTCATTTGCATATCCCGCTCTCCTCATTTGCATATCCCGCTCTCCTCATTTGCATATCCCGCTCTCAGCTCCTGATGCCTCTAATTAACGACGGCGCTCCCTGATCTATCGTGGGCGACCGTCTAACGACTTCAGCTCGTTAAGACAGCGGAGGCTGCTGATTGGTCAGGAAAAGCTCGTTAAGAGAAAATTGAGGGTGTTAATTGGTCAGGAAGAGCTCATTAAGTTGAAACGGAAACAGGTGATTGGATGAGAGCCCCAGGAGTAAAGTTAAAGATGAAAATAATTAAGTTAATTAAAGACGAGGCGTTTCGTTTCTGTGGGGATTAAAGAGAAACTCAACGGACTCAGGGAGAGTCTGCTGCTGTGTCCTTGAGCAAAACACTTCACTGAACAAGAATCAATGAATGAAAATGAAACTGTAAACTTGACTCAGAGTTTGTGTGTGTGTGTGTGTGTGTGTGTGTGTGTGTGTGTGTGTGTGTGTGTGTGTGTGTGTGTGTGTTTGTGTTTCAGACACATGCTGAACGTGACCTGGGAGAGAAGAGACTTTTCCTTTAACGCTCAGGGTTTTCTGTCAAACCCGTCACTCCTCCTCATCGCACTGGACCGAGACCGACTCTGGGACAAGGTACCAAACCAGGACCAAACCAGGACCAGACCAGGACCAGACCAGGACCAGACCAGGACCAGACCAGGACCAGACCAGGACCAAACCAGGACCAGACCAGGACCAGAACCAGGACCAAACCAGGACCAGACCAGACCAGGACCAGACCAGACCAGGACCAGACCAGGACCAGGACCAGGACCAGGACCAAACCAGGACCAGACCAGGACCAAACCAGGACCAAACCAGGACCAGACCAGGACCAAACCAGGACCAGACCAGGACCAAACCAGGACCAGACCAGGACCAAACCAGGACCAGACCAGGACCAGACCAGGACCAACCAGGACCAGACCAGGACCAGACCAGGACCAGACCAGGACCAGACCAGGTTGAAACCAGGTCTAAACCAGGACTGCAATTCCAGGACTAAACGATGATTCTAGTGAAGGTGTGTGGAGTTTAAAAACACAGTGGAGCACTTCCTGTATCACCACATGATGACATCACGAGGTGGAACAGAGTGTTTTCAGTTAGTGTTAAATGTGCAGGTCTGTGTGTGACGAGGACATTTAGGGAAAACTTTTTTTTTAAATTGTTAATCACTATGACGACCGTCCATCGCACGTCTGAACTCTCAGATCTGACTCTCTGCTCTGGCTCTCCTCTGGCTCTCTTCTCTCATCTCTGGCTCTCTTCTGGCTCTTCTGGCTCGTGTGGCTCTCTTCTGGCTCTCCTGGCTCTTGTGGCTCGTGTGGCTCTTGTAGCTCGTGTGGCTCTCTCCTGGCTCGTGTGGCTCTTGTGGCTCGTGTGGCTCGTGTGGCTCTCTGCTGGGCTGGAGCTCCAGGACTGACAGGCTGAGCTGGTGTGACGCGCGGCTGAGCAGAGAGCCTCGTTTCTGGGGCAGATGTGACGGATGCTCCCTGGGCTCTGGAGCTCCTCTCGCTCAGGGATTAAACTCTGACGCCTCAGGTCGTCCAGCTCAGGTCGTCCAGCTCAGGTCGTCCAGCTCACGACCCGGACAAATGACCCGGACCTGAAGCAGAGGAGGAGCGTGGATGAGAGAGCCAGAGCAAAGAGTCAGGACTAAACCAGGACTAAACCAGGACTAAACCACAACTGAAACGGGGCAGAAATGGATCTAGACCAGGTCCGAATCAAGACTAAACTAAGACAGGACCCTGACTGACCTTTATATAGATGAGTCCTGTTATAGTCCTGGTTCAGTCCTGTTATAGTCCTGGTTCAGTCCTGTTATAGTCCTGTTATAGTCCTGGTTCAGTCCTGTTATAGTCCTGGTTCAATCCTGTTATAGTCCTGTTATAGTCCTGGTTCAGTCCTGTTATAGTCCTGGTTCAGTCCTGTTATAGTCCTGTTAGTCCTGTTCAGTCCTGTTATAGTCCTGTTATAGTCCTGGTTCAGTCCTGTTATAGTCCTGTTATAGTCCTGGTTCAGTCCTGTTATAGTCCTGTTATAGTCCTGGTTCAGTCCTGTTATAGTCCTGGTTCAGTCCTGTTTATAGTCCTGTTATAGTCCTGGTCTCTCTCTGCAGGTGGGCACATATGGGCGGGGCATCCTGCAGGTGCGGTACCCCGTGTGGCCGCGCTTCGGGAGTTTCCTGGAGCACGTGAGCGACGACAGACACCTGACGGTGGCGACGCTGGAGGAGCACCCGTTTGTGATGGTGGAGCAGGTGGACCCGGGCACCGGCACCTGCGTCAGGAACACGGTGCCCTGCAGGAGGCAGTCCAACCGCACTGAGAGGTACAACCGCACGCACAGGTACAGAGCCGACCACGGGCGCCGAGTGAAGTCTCCCTGTCCCCCGCCCTGAACCCTGAACCCTGAACCCTGCCCTGAACCCTGAACCCTGAACCCTGAACCCGCCTTAACTCTACTTGCCATTTTGAATAGTAACAGTAGACAGAGTCTGAACAAGTTCTTCTGTTTTCTTCATGATCAGAACATGAGTTGAGTTTGTTGTGTGACTCATGTGACTCGTTGTTTCTTTTAAGTTTTGTTCTTTCTTCTCTTGATGTTGTGGATAAATTGTTCATGAAGAATGTTTCTCCTTTGTGGAGTTTGTTGGTTGAAGATTGGGTGATGGAGCAGATTTATGAAACTACTGGAGAAAACAACACACATTTACACACACACATTTACACACACATTTACACACAAACACTTACACACACACATTTACACACACACTCTTGCTGTTGTATAAAACGTATTTGAGTCCTGGATTCTGGGTCTTGAGGCTCCTGAGCTCCAGGTAGGAGACTCTCTCTCTGTAGATGTTTATTTAATAAATTGTCTTGTACAGATTTTCAGACTTTTGCAGTTGTCACAGTTCTGATGTTGTGCAGCAGTTTGAACATTTCTTGAACTGTTCGTGTTGTAAATCCAAACGTCGCTCTCGTCCTGTCGGTGTTTCTCTCTGTCGTTGTGGCGGAGGCAGAGCGGCAGAGTGGTTTGCCCGTCTGCTCCCTCTCTCCGGGAGGTTGCGGGTTCGACGCTGCAGTGGTTTGTCTCGGGTCTCGTGGGAGCGGGGCGTTCGGGTTCCCTGCGTCACAGACAGGTGCGGCGGTGACAGGTGCGGCGGTGACAGGCGGCGGAGCGTTCAGGGAGAGTCCGACTAATTAACGCTTCAAAATGTTTCCAGCTCCAGAACGAAAGAAACGAGAAAGAAACGAAAAAACCAGGACTGAACCAGGACTAAACCTGGATTAACCAAGAATAAACCAGGACTAAACCAGGTCTGAAACCAGAACTAAACCAGAACTAAATCAGGACTAAACCAGGACTAAACTTCCCGTGTGTGTTGTGTGTGTGTATAGTGTGTATAGTGTCTGTAGTGTGTGTGTGTAGTGTGTGTGTAGTGTGTGTGTGTGTAGTGTGTGTGTGTAGTGTGTGTGTGTATAGTGTGTATAGTGTGTACAGTGTGTACAGTGTGTGTGTGTGTGTGTATAGTCTGTGTGTGTATAGTGTGTGTGTGTACAGTGTGTATAGTGTGTATAGTGTGTGTGTGTATAGTGTGTGTGTGTATAGTGTGTGTGTGTACAGTGTGTATAGTGTGTATAGTGTATATAGTGTGTGTGTATAGTGTGTATGGTGTGTGTGTATAGTGTGTAGTGTGTAGTGTGTATAGTGTGTATGGTGTGTATAGTGTGTATGGTGTGTATAGTGTGTATGGTGTGTATAGTGTGTATAGTGTGTGTACAGTGTGTATAGTGTGTGTGTGTATAGTGTGTGTGTGTGTATAGTGTGTATAGTGTGTGTGTATAGTGTGTATAGTGTGTGTGTATAGTGTGTGTGTAGTGTGTGTGTGTGTATAGTGTGTGTGTATAGTGTGTAGTGTGTATAGTGTGTATAGTGTATATAGTGTGTAGTGTGTATAGTGTGTATAGTGTGTGTGTATAGTGTGTATGGTGTGTGTGTATTTGCTGGTGGTTCAGAGGATCAGATTGTTGCAGATTGTTGGAGGTTTAATTACTGTTGTTTGGTGATGAGCTTTAACTGCAGCATCTGTCACCCTCCTGGAACCGAACCAACGCCGCGCTCTGGGACCACGGACCGGGGACCAGCTCAGGGACGAGGGACGAGGGACGGGCTCAGGGACGAGGGACCAGCTCAGGGATGAGGGACGAGGGACAGGGGACGAGGGACGAGGGACGAGGGACGGGCTCAGGGACGAGGGACGGGCTCAGGGACGAGGGACGAGGGACAAGGGACCAGCTCAGGGACGAGGGACAAGGGACGAGGGACCAGCTCAGGGACGAGGGACGAGGGACGAGGGACGGGCTCAGGGACGAGGGACGAGGGACGAGAGACGGGCTCAGGGACGAGGGACGAGGGACGAGAGACGGGCTCAGGGACGAGGGACGAGGGACGAGAGACGGGCTCAGGGACGAGGGACGAGGGACGAGGGACGAGGGACGGGCTCAGGGACGAGGGACGAGGGACGAGAGACGGGCTCAGGGACGAGGGATGGGGGACAGGGGCAGGGACGGGGGATGAGGGAAGGGCTCAGGGATGGGGGACGGGGGATGGGCTCTGGGACGAGGGACAGGCTCAATGATGGGGGACGGGCTCGGGGACATGGTCATCGTCGTGGTAGTGGTGTGTGTTTGTGTGTGTTGTGTGTTGTGTGTGTTGTGTGTGTTGTGTGTGGTGGTGTGTGTGTGACGGGGCAGAGCAGATGTGCGTGGGATTACAGACGTGTGCTTCTCTGGTTTAATGATCCTGTTTTTGGATCAGGACTCTGACCTGACGCACGGAGAACCACACTGCAGCACCCGAGGGAGATGTTTCAGCCAACACACTGAAACACACACTGAAACACACACTGAAACACACACTGAAACACACACTGAAACACACACTGAAACACACACACTGATACACACACTGAAACACACACTGAAACACACACTGAAACACACACTGAAACACACACCGAAACACACACACACAGAAACACACACTGAAACACACTGAAAACTGAAACACACTGAAACACACACACACTGAAACACACACCGAAACCCACACACTGAAACACACATGACACGAAACACACACTGAAACACACACTGAAACACACACTGGAACACACACTGAAACACACACCGAAACACACACACACAGAAACACACACTGAAACACACACTGAAACACACACCGAAACCACACCGAAACACATACAAACACACGAAACACACACTGAAAACACACACTGAAACACACACCGAAACACACACCAAACACACACACACACTGAAACACACACTGAAACACACACTGAAACACACACCGAAACACACACACACAGAAACACACACTGAAACACACACTGAAACACACACACTGAAACACACACACGAACACACACCGAAACACACACCACAGAAACACACAAAAACACACTGAAACACACACTGACAGAAACACACACACTGAAACACACAGAAACACACACTGAAACACACACTGAAACACACACCGAAACACACACTGAAACACACTGAAACACACACACACACCGAAACACACACTGAAACACACAAACAAACACACACACAGAAACACAGAAACACAACTGAAACACACTGAAAACACACACAACACACACGAAACACACACTGAAACACACACTGAAACACACACAAACACACCAAACACACATGAAACACACACACACAAACACACACTGAAACACACACCGAAACACACACTGAAACACACACTGAAACACACACGAAACACACTGAAACACACAAAACACACACCACACACTGAAACACACAAACACACACACAAACACACACACTGAAACACACAAACACACACTGAAACACACACCACACACACACTGAAACACACACTGAAACACACACTGAAACACACACACACACACAACTGAAACACACACCGAAACACACACAAACTGAAACACACACCGAAACACAACACTGAAACACACACACACACACACAGAATGAAACACACACCAACCACGAAACACACACTGAAACACACACTGAAACACACACTGAAACACACACTGAAACACACACCACAGAAACACACACCGAAACACACACTTGAAACACACACTGAAACACACTGAAACACACACTGAAACACACGAAACACACACCGAAACACACACTGAAACACACTGAAACACACACACACACTGAAACACACACACACTGAAACACACACTGAAACACACACCAACAAACACACACGAAACACACACTGAAACACACACTGAACACACACCGAAACACACACACACTGAAACACACACTGAAACACACACTGAAACACACACCGAAACACACACACACTGAAACACACACTGAAACACACACCGAAACACACACACACAGAAACACACACTGAAACACACACTGAAACACACACCGAAACACTGAAACACACCATGAAACACAACTGAAACAACACACACATGAAACACACACACACACACTGAAACACACACTGAAACACACACTGAAACACACACAACACTGAAACACACACTGAAACACACACTGAAACACACACTGAAACACACACCGAAACACACACACTGAAACACACACTGAAACACACACCACTGAAACACAACACCGAAACACACACTGAAACACACACCCACACGAAACACACACTGAAACACACACTGAAACACACACTGAAACACACACTGAAACACAATGAAACACACACCGAAACACACACTGAAACACACTGACACGAAACACACACTGAAACACACACTGAAACACACACTGAAACACACACACGAAACACACACTGAAAACACACACCAAAACACACACACGAAACACCCACTGAAACACACACTGAAACACACACACACGAAACACACACTGAAACACACACTGAAACACACACTGAAACACACACTGAAACACACTGACACACACTGAACACACCACACACTGAAACACACACTGAAAACACACACTGAAACACACACCGAAACACACACCACACCTGAACACACACAAACACAGAAACACAACACTGAAACACACACTGAAACACACACTGAAACACAACACTGAAACACACACTGAAACACACACTGAAACACACACTGAAACACACACTGAAACACACACTGAAACACAATGAAACACACACTGAAACACACACTGAAACACACACCGAAACACACACCGAAACACACACTGAAACACACACTGAAACACACACACTGAAACACACACTGAAACACACACTGAAACACACACTGAAACACACACTGAAACACACACTGAAACACACACTGAAACGAAACACACACACACACACTGAAACACACACTGAAACACACACCGAAACACACACAAACACACGAAACACACACTGAAACACACACCGAAACACACACAAACACACACTGAAACACACACTGAAACACACACACACACTGAAACACACACACCGAAACACACACAGAAACACACACTGAAACACACACTGAAACACACACCGAAACACACACACACACTGAAACACACACCAAACACACACACACTGAAAACACACACTGAAACACACACTGAAACACACACTGAAACGAAACACACACCGAAACACTGAAACACAACACACACACTGAAACACACACCGAAAACACACACACACACTGAAACATTGAACACACACACACACTGAAACACACACTGAACACACACACACGAAACACACACATGAAACACACTGAAACACACACTGAAACACACACTGAAACACAGAAACACACACTGAAACACACACTGAAACACACACACACTGAAACACACACTGAAACACACACTGAAACACACACTGAAACACACTGAAACACACACACACACTGAAACACACACTGAAACACACACTGAAACACACAGAAACACACACTGAAACACACACTGAAACACACACTGAAACACACACTGAAACACACACCACACTGAAACACACACTGAAACACACACTGAAACATGGAGTAAAACCTGAAGTGAAACTGGAGTGTGTTGACTGTGTCGTCGCTCAGCTTCAGTCAGATGAGGCTCACTGAGGTCAGCGTCACAGGGCTGAATCTGAAGCTGAGTTCTGTATTTGGAAATCTGACTGTGAGTGTCATAGCAACCAGAGAACCAATCAGGAGCGAGGATTTTATCACTATTATTAGTTTGTACGACCATAAACAAAACCAAAAGTCCTTACAGTCTTCATTCTGATTTTGTACGATTATTTTGTTTACGTTACATATGAACAATAAACTTCTGTTTCTTTATCGTTATTATTCATTTGTACGACTAAAATACAGAACAATAAAAAAAAATTTAAAAAAGTTTATATTCACAATCTTTTCTAGAGGAACCATTGTTTTTTTTTTTTTTGATTCTGTTGAACAACAAATCAAAAAAAGTGTCTGATTTTCATTGGTTATTTTTCAGTACATTTTTATTTATTATTGCTTTTCTCGGTTTGAAGTTTTTCAGTGACCATAGTTGATGTTTCTTTCCTTGCCAGAGGGAACCGACAGTTTTGTCCCCGTCTGTAAATCCGTGTTGTCAGTCGTCATAAATTTGAGTTTCTTTGTCATTGGTCAAAGTCAGAGTTTTGGAGATTTGCATTTTTCTCAGACAAACCCAGAGCTTCAGATCAGACCCTTTAAATCTACAAATCTACAAATGTTTGACCGTGAAAATGTCAAAGGAAAAAGTCACGACTCCAAAACGTGAAAGTGTTTTTATCCAGAGTGAAGACGTGTGTTTAAAGAGTGTGACTCTGTGTGAGACTGTGCTGCTGTCACACTCCTCACGCTCACGTTTACATGAGAGATTTAATTCTGAATAAAAAATATATTCCTCTTTAAAAAGTCCATGAAAACACTTAAAGGTTGTATGGAGGATTTTTTTTTTGTTTCAAACTGTCAGTGAAAGATTAAAATACCATTACAGAGACGCAGCAGCTTTGTAATTATGATGACCAAAAAAAAAAAAAAGAACAAAAATCTATAAACTGTGGACGTGTTGAGGCCAGATAAACATCAGCCAATAGAAAACGAGGCTCCCTCATTTTCTATTGGCTGTTAGGTTGTCATTCAAACTCCCTAGTATAACTGACTCGTCGGAGCGCGGGATTACGTGGTTTACGCAGCGGTTCTTAGAGGCTTTTTCGAACTGTCGCTTCCTCGCATTTCGCACAAAGTTTGTCGCGACGGTGGACGAGAATCCACGACCGGTTCGCCGCAAAAGAAAGTCCATTTTTGAGGTCACTGAAAGAAGAAGAAGAGACGGGGAAAAGGAGCAAAGTCAGACTGAGGTGATTCTGGGAGATCTCGTCCAGCGATGGCGCGACCGAAGCAGATGTGGGTTTTTTCAGAAGGTTCCATGCGTGTCCTAAAGAAGCACGAGAGAATCGAGAGAACAAGCCACTTTTATTTTGTCATTCCATTAGAGGATTCAAGTTGATTACCATGTACAACTGTCACCCCGGAACACGCCTCAACTCCCCAACTCAAACTCAGGTATGCTTTTACTACATCTGACAAACTTAACTTGTGAGTTAGCATATACAGCAAGAAATGAACAATACTGCTGACCAGTGCAGCTTACATGGGGGACCATGTCACGGGGACCAACATATGTCAGTTTTGCTGCTCCTTAGCACTCAAAGTCCAGAAAACATATTCTTTATACACTCCAGTACAGAAATACATGTTATGTAGACTCATATCTACATGTGTTTTTCCACCTGTGATCATTTCTAAAGTCCATAATGTTAGGTGATTAGCATGACCAACATAATTCCCACACAGACGAAGGTCTAAAAACGGCCGTCGGTCGCTGAATTACTTTAGACAGGAAACTCAACAGTAATTTCTGAACGCGCACAAGTACTGTCGCTGTATTTCTCTTCCTTTTAAAAATCCTCTATTAAACCTTTAATTCTTATAAAATTGTGATTGGGATTTAATCTAAACAGTGAAGTAAGTGTTTGTTTTCTTCGGATGTTAAATCTGAGTGAATTAGTTTCCTGGATCCTTTTTGTGGTTTGTTGTTGTTAAAATGCTGCTGGTGCTTCGTGCTCGTTCGTTCTGTCGGGAGTAACAGATTCATGTACGGGAGTAATCAGAGTACAAATGAGAGTAATGTATTCATTACGTTACTGTTGAGTGAGTGGTAATTGGATTACAGTTACTTTGTTAAAAGTGGATTACACAAGGGATTTTCCGTTTCCCATTTTTTTATTTACTTTTTTTTTTTTTGATAATTCCACTCATTGCTGGAAATTACCAGGTCCTAAACCAGACTAAAAAAGGTCTTTAAAACCCAAATATCTATAAAACCGGACTAAACCGGGCTAAAACAGATCAAACTAGATCTAAACCAGGGACTAAACCAGGACTAAAACCAGGAAACTAGATCTAAACCAGGACTAAACCAGGTCTAGGTCCAAGTCTAAACCAGGTAAATACCAGGACTAAAACCAGGTCTAGATCTAACCAGGACTAAAACCAGGTCTAACCAGGTCTAACCAGGACTAAAACAGGTCAAACCAGGGTCTAACCAGGACTAAACAGGACTAAAACGGTTCTAACCAGATAAAAACAGGTCTAAACTAGATCTAACTAGACTAAACCAGGACTAAACCAGATTAATAGTCCTCCAGGATAAAAAGTCATAAAAACAGGTTCTAAACCCAGACTAAAACCAGGTCTAAATAACAGGTCTAAACCAGGTCTAAACCAGGATAAACCTAAACAGGACTAAACCAGGTCTAAAGATCTAAACCAGGTTAACCAGGACTAAAACTAAACCAGGTCTAAAACCAGGACTAAACCAGGACTAAAACCAGGTCTAAACTAGATCTAAACCAGGTCTAAAGCAACCCAGGACTAAAACAGGATTTAACAGGACTAAACCTGCTGTGTGGACTCCTCTTCCTCTTCTTCTATCAATAATATTTTTAATACGGTTAAGTTTCCTCGTCTTTGTTTCTCTACAACAAATCAAGTAATCCAAAGTATTCAGATTACATTACTCACTTTAAGTAATTTAATGGATTACATTACAAACTACATTTTGAGGTATGTAATCTGTAATCTGTAGGGGATTACATTTTAAAAGTCACCTTCCCAACACTGCTCGTCGTGTCGTCCTTCGGTCTGGTCCTGGTCCTGGTCCTGGTCCTGGTTCAGTTCTGTCTCGGGACTTTGATCCACGTCTCTTTGGATTTGTGGGATGTGGGATGTGGGCGGAGCTTTTGTCTTCTTCCTCTTCACTCCTCCTCCTCCTCCTCAGCTCACAGACGGAAAGTGTGATGAGACGATTCTCCAGCACAACAATTATCATCAGAACCACTGCGGCTTCAAAAAGTTTGGATGGTGTTTGTGTAGAGTGACCACATTTCTGTTTGTGAAAACCCCAGGACTAAACCAGGTCTAATCATGGACTTAAGAGAGAAAATGCCAAGCAGTTTGTCTGCAAAGTGCGATCGAGCAAATCTGAGCCGGTCCATTCTCCTGCGTCACCTCCGAGCCTGTCCTGACAGTGAGTCCTGTTTCAGTCCTGTTTCAGTCCTGTTTCAGTCCTGTTTCAGTCTTGGTTTAGTCTTGGTTCAGTCCGTGTCGTAGGCAGCGCAAAAGTGTGATATAATCTCTGGTTAATGGGCAGGTGCGGTCCTGTCCTGGCAGGTGCAGGACTCTGTGCTGTCGGCTTCATTACAGAATAAATGAATCTCAGTTTGTTCCATAAAGAAGAAGAAAATAACAAAGGACGACAGCAGCAACAAGTTGAAGAAGGAAGTAAAAGTGGCACCCGATCCTGTCGGAGAAAAGTGTATAAGTTTGGCATGGGTTTTACAGACTTAAAACAGACAGAATAATTAAATATATAAAGTTGATACTTGGGGATTTCACCTTCTCAGGTTATTTTTAGAACTAACTCCTGCGTAAACGAGGACATGTCCTCTCACCTCAGCTGTGCACATGACTCACACTGTCCGACCGGACAGAAAAACAGAACAATTTCTTGCCAAGTCGTTGTAAATGTTCATTTGTGTTTCTGTATGTTCAGACCACTGTTGGTCTCGCTCCTTCTAGTTCACAGACGACAGCGCTCAGTTTAATGAACGATACTGAAAACCTGGACATTTGCATCACTTTATAAAAAACCCGGACGCCCTGGACATGACGCAAAAAACGGACATGTCCAGGGAAAAACAGACGTTTGGTCACCGACATGAGTTTACCGACCGTTTAACTTAGAAACTTCAAGTCACAATTATTATTTCCATGGAAACTCCAAGGAGAAGATTTTAATGCTGAACTATTTAATTCAGAATTAAAAAACATCATGTAAATGTGGACAGTTCCTCTGAACCCAGCGTCCTCAGAGACACAAGGAGTCAAACCCTCAGGCTCCTCGGGGACATCAGCAGACGTCCTGTCCTCAGCGGACGTCCTGTCCTCAAAGGACGTCCTGTCCTCAGCGGACGTCCTGTCCTCAGGAACGTCCTGACGTCGTGTCCTCAGGAGACGTCGTGTCCTCAAAGGACGTCGTGTCCTCAGTGGACGTCGTGTCCTCAAAGGACGTCGTGTCCTCAGTGGACGCCTGTCCTCAGGAACGTCGTGTCCTCAAAGGACTCCTGTCTCGGAGACGCTCCTGTCCTCAAAGACGGTCGTGTCCTCAGGAGACGTCGTGTCCTCAAAGGACGTCGTGTCCTCAGTGGACGTCGTGTCCTCAAAGGACGTCGTGTCCTCAGTGGACGTCCTGTCCTCAGGAGACGTCGTGTCCTCAAAGGACGTCCTGTCCTCAGGAGACGTCCTGTCCTCAAAGGACGTCGTGTCCTCAGGAGACGTCGTGTCCTCAAAGGACGTCGTGTCCTCAGTGGACGTCGTGT
>NW_026571047.1:35381968-35391968 GCF_026225935.1 Boleophthalmus pectinirostris
GTCCAAAAGTGTCCCACATGTGACACTGGAGACACGACGACGTCAACCGCAGCGAGCGTCTCTGTGTTTACGGAAGTTGTCCAAACATGGACGCAGCATCGAGCACCTGGAGATTTTAAAGTTCCTCTCGTACCGGAGCCACAACATGAACAACTGACTTGTTTTAAGGAGGAGATTGAGAAGGAGAAGGACCAGGTTTTTGGTGGTGGTGTTTTGTGGTGAGTGGAGATGTGCTTCACTTCAGTCACATGGATCATGAACAGTTTTCTCTACTTCAGTGCAGAATAGTGACGTTTGTGTCTTGTTGATGACGTGTAGGTGGATGAACCGTTCACACTGAAGTCACATGTTAAAGATCAGATATGGATCAGTTTCAGGAGCACAGATCCAAGTGTCCTGGTCACATGTGAAAACATCAGATCTGTGTGGTTCAGACATTAAAAGATCAGATACAGGAACATAGAGACAAAACATCAGATTTGGGTCACTTCAGGTGCAGTGTGAACGCAGCCTAAGAACCGCTGCGTAAACCACATAATCTCAGCGCGCTGCGAGTCAATTACACTAGAAATGTAGGGAGTTTGATTGACAACAGCCAATACAAAACGAGGCTGCCTCATTTTCTATTGGCTGATGTTTATCTGGCCTCAACACGTCAACAGTTGATAGATTTTCGTTCTTTTTTTTTGGTCATGATAATTACAAAGCTGCTGCGTCTCTGTAATGGTATTTTAAACTTTCACTGACAATTTGAAACTGAAAAAAAAAATCCTCCGTACGACCTTTAATTAGCGTTAGCCGCGCGCTAATCGAAGCGTGATGGATGAAGCGGCGTCCGGAACTTTCCGAGACGCGAGCAGAAACCCTCAGGAGAAGAACTCGCCGCCGCTTGTCCCTTTGTCCTTCAGCGTCTCCAGGACCAACGTGTCAGGAACAAACAGAATCCAAACTATTTACACAGTCTAAACCAGGACTAAACCAGGACTAAACCAGGACTAAACCAGGACTAAACCAGACCAGGACTAAACCAGGACTAAAACCAGGACTAAACCAGACTAAACCAGGACTAAACCAGGACTAAACCAGGACTAAACCAGGACTAAACCAGGACTAAACCAGGACTAAACCAGGACTAAACCAGAACTAAACCAGGACTAAACCAGGACTAAACCAGGAACTAAACCAGGACTAAACCAGAACTAAACCAGGACTAAACCAGGACTGGACTAAACCAGAACTAAACCAGGACTAAACCAGGACTAAACCAGGAACTAAACCAACCAGGAACTAAACCAGGACTAAACCAGAACTAAACCAGGACTAAACCAGAGGACTAAACCAGGACTAAACCAGGACTAAACCAGAACTAAACCAGGACTAAACCAGAGGACTAAACCTAAACCAGGACTAAACCAGGACTAACCAGGACTAAACTAGGACTAAACCAGGACTAAACCAGGACTAAACCAGAACTAAACCAGGACTAAACCAGGACTAAACCAGGACTAAACCAGGACTAAACCAGGACTAAACCAGGACTAAACCAGGACTAAACCAGGACTAAACCAGGGAACTAAACCAGGACTAAACCAGGAACTAAACCAGGACTAAACCAGGACTAAACCAGGGACTAAACCAGGACTAAACTAGGACTAAACCAGGACTAAACTAGGACTAAACCAGGACTAAACCAGGACTAAACCAGGACTAAACCAGGACTAAACCAGGATTAAACTAGGACTAAACCAGGACTAAACCAGGACTAAACCAGGACTGAACCGCTGAACATTCCACCATAGACACACACGTAGAGTCTGGGCGTGTCACTGGAGTCGGAGTAAAAACGTGGTGTGTTTCTTCAGCTCCCGGCGGTCCCACCTTCACCATCGGGAAGTCCGTGTGGCTCCTGTGGGGAATCGTCTTTAATAATTCCGTCCCGATCGAGAATCCCAAAGGAACCACGAGTAAGATCATGGTCCTGGTCTGGGCCTTCTTCGCCGTCATCTTCCTCGCCTCCTACACACGGCCAACCTCGCCGCCTTCATGATCCAGGAGCAGTACATCGACACCGTGTCCGGACTCTCCGACAAGAAGGTGAGACCAGGACTGGACCAGGACTGGACCAGGACCAGGACTGGACCAGACCAGGACCAGACAAGGACCAGACCAGGACCAGACCAGGACTAGACTGTGTCCGGACTCTCCGACAAGAAGGTGAGACCAGGACTGGACCAGGACTGGACCAGGACCTGGACCAGACCAGGACCAGACAAGGACCAGACCAGGACCAGACCAGACAGGACCAGGACTAGACTGTGTCCGGACTCTCCGACAAGAAGGTGAGACCAGGACTGGACCAGGACTGGACCAGGACCTGGACCAGGACCTGGACCAGACCAGGACCAGACCAGGACCAGACCAGGACAGACCAGGACTAGACTGTGTCCGGACTCTCCGACAAGAAGGTGAGACCAGGACTGGACCAGGACTGACCAGACCAGGACTGACCAGACCAGACCAGACCAGACCTGGACCAGAACCAGGACCAGGACCAGGACCAGGACCAGGACCACCAGACCGGGACCAGGACCAGACAGACTAGACTGGACCAGACCAGGACCAGGACCAGACCAGGACCTGACAGACCAGACCAGACCAGGACCAGACCAGAGACCAGACCAGGACAGACTAGACTGTGTCCGGACTCTCCGACAAGAAGGTGAGACCGAGACCAGGACTGGACCAGGACTGGACCAGACCAGGACCAGACCAGGACCAGACCAGGACCAGGACCAGACTGGACCGGACCAGAGGACCAGACCAGGACCAGGACCAGAGACAGACCAGACAGACCAGGACCAGACCAGACCAGACAGGACCAGACAGGACCGACCAGGACCAGGACTGGACCAGGACCAGACCAGACCAGGACCAGAGGACCAGACCAGACCAGGACCAGACAGGACCAGACAGACCAGACCAGGACCAGGGACCAGACCAGGACCAGACCTGGGACCAGGACCAGACCAGGACCAGACCAGGACCAGACCAGGACCAGGACCAGGACCAGGACCAGACCTAGGACCTGGACCAGACCAGGACCAGACCAGGAACAGACCGGGACCAGGACCAGACTGGGACCAGGACCAGACCAGGACCAGACCAGGACCAGGACCAGGACCAGACCAGGACCAGACCAGAACCAGGACCAGACCAGGACCAGACAAGGACCAGACAAGGACCAGGACCAGACCAGGACCAGACTGGGACCAGGACCAGACCAGGACCAGGACCAGACCGGGACCAGGACCAGACTGGGACCAGGACCAGACCAGGACCAGACCAGGACCAGACCAGGACAAGACCGGGACCAGGACCAGACTGGGACCAGGACCAGACTGGGACCACGAGACTCTATTTTCCAACGGACCAATCAAGCGGCAAGTGAAGCAGAAGAACTACAACGTGAAACGAATAATGATAAAACGATAAATTACTTTTACTTTTACTACTTCACTTGCCGCTTGATCGGTCCGTCAGAAAATAGAGTCCCGCGGTCACTTCCATTGTGGCTTTTTAATGTGTTGTGGCTTTTTAATGTGTTGTGGCATTTGTGTTTGTGTTGTGGCTTTTTATTGTGTTGTGACGTTTGTATTTGTTGGCGTTTGCATTAAAATAGAGTCCCGCGGTTTTTGTTTTTTGTGTGTTGTGGCTTTTTAATGTGTTGTGGTATTGTGTTTGTGTTGTGGCTTTTTATGTGTTGTGCTTTTGTATGTGGCTTTTTAATGTGTGTGTTGTGGCTTTTTAATGTGTTGTGGCTTTTTAATGTGCTGTGGTATTTGTGTTTGTGTTGTGGCTTTTTATGTGTTGTGGCTTTTTATGTGTTGTGGCTTTTTAATGTGTTGTGGCTTTTGCGTTTGTGTTGTGGCTTTTTAAGTGTGTTGTGG
The DNA here is from genome assembly GCF_026225935.1 of Boleophthalmus pectinirostris. NCBI lineage: Eukaryota > Metazoa > Chordata > Actinopteri > Gobiiformes > Gobiidae > Boleophthalmus > Boleophthalmus pectinirostris. The sequence goes on from NW_026571047.1 coordinate 35,385,916, forward strand.
CTTTTTAATGTGTTGTGGCTTTTGCGTTTGTGTTGTGGCTTTTGCGTTTGTGTTGTGGATTTTGCGTTTGTGTTGTGGCTTTTTATGTGTTGTGGCTTTTTTATGTGTTGTGGCATTTGCGTTTGTGTTGTGGCTTTTTAATGCCTTGTGGCTTTTTAATGTGTTTGTGTTTTTTTTAATGTGTTGTGGCTTTTTAATGTGTTGTGGCTTTTTAATGTGTTGTGGCTTTTTAATGTGTTGTGGCTTTTTAATGTGTTGTGGCATTTGTATTTGTTGCGGCATTTGCGTTTGTTGTGACATCTCTCAGCTTCCGTAAAAATTTAATTAAAAATAAATAAATTAATTAAATGTCTTTAAAATTCTGTTTTGATTTTGTAACAAATAACAAAAAAATGTTGAAAGGAAATGATGACGGTGAAAATAATATTAGTTAAAGTACAGGGACTAAAAATGTTTCGTTAAAAATGAGAGAGGAAAAAAAAAGGGAGAAAGAGAAAAAAAAAAGGAATTTCGGAATTAGCGAAATTTGTGTCGGTGTTTGTAGTCGGGGGATACGGGGCTTTTTGTGGTTTTGTATTTGTTGTGCGTGTTGTTTATGTTTTGTTTTTGTGTTTTGTTTTATGTTGATTAGTGTTTATTTTGATAAATGTTGATTGTTGTATTTTTTTATGTTATATTCTGTTTTCCTTAAATAAAAAAACTATTTAATAAATAAATAAATGTAATTGTACTAGCAAAAAAATAAGATGACTTTCAGCTCTGGTTTTCTAGGAGGCGACATGATAAATTAGACAAGTTTCCAGTCCAGCTTAATTCAAATAAAGAGAAACAATGAAGAGAACAATGGGGAAAAAACAGACAATAAATATAAAAAAAAACAACAACAAAAAAAAAACAGAAAAACAGTGCATTATAGTGAGGGCCCCAAACTCAAGTTCACCTCGGGCCCCCAAACTGTTAACTCCGCCCCTGTGCAGGCGCTAAGAAAGTCTCAGAACGTTTGGATTTTTTATTCTTTTTTCTGGGGAGAAATATTGGATCAGTTTTGTCTTTTTTTGTTTTTTTAAGGAATAAAGTCTCGGCTGATAAATATTCACAAATAAAGTTTTAATATCGAAGTTTCAGTATCGGAGCTGAAACGACTGGATCAGTGTTTCTGTTTCTGACTCTTCGATCGTCATCGTCTTCAAACAAATTAAAAGACAGATCTTTATAAAAAGTCTGAAATAAAAGACTAAAATGATAAAATAATCAAATGTTAAACGCTGTGTTCAGTTTCAGAAGCCGCAGGAGCATTACCCCCCGTTTCGCTTCGGCACCGTCCCAAACGGAAGCACCGAGAGAAACATCAGGAGCAACTACCCCGACATGCACACGCACATGATGAAGTACAACCAGAAGGGAGTCGAGGAGGCGCTGGGCAGTCTCAAGACCGGGTAAGAGACCGGACCACAGACCGGACCAGAGACCAGAGACCAGAGGAGACCAGACCAGACCAGACAGACCAGACCACAGACCAGACCACAGACCAGACCACAGACCAGACCACAGACCAAAGACCAGGGTCAGAACACGCACATGATGAAGTACAACCAGAAGGGAGTCGAGGAGGCGCTGGACAGTCTCAAGACCGGGTAAGAGACCGGACCAGGGACCGGACCAAAGACCAGACCAGAGACCGGACCAAAGACCTGGACCAGACCGACCAGAGACCAGAGACCAGAGACCAGAGACCAGAGACCACCAGACCAGACCACAGACCAGAGACCAGAGACCAGAGACCAGACCAGACCAGACCACAGAGACCAGAGAGACCAGAGACCAGAGACCGGACCAGAGACCAGAGACCAGAGACCACAGACCAGACCACAGACCGGAGACCGGACCAGAGACCGGAACAGAGACCAGAGACCAGACCAGAGACCGGAGACCGGACCAGAGACCGGACCAGAGACCAGAGACCGGACCAGAGACTAGAGACCAGAGACCAGAGACCAGAGACCAGACCAAAAGACCAGAGACCAGAGACCGAGATTAGAGACCAGACCAGAGAGACCAGAGACCAGAGACCCGAGACCAGACCACAGACCAGAGACCGGACCAGGGACTAGAGACCGGACCAGAGACCAGAGACCGGACCAGGGACCAGACCCGAGACTAGAGACCAGACCAGAGACCAGACCAGAGACCAGAGACCAGGGTCAGAACACGCACATGATGAAGTACAACCAGCAGGGAGTCGAGGAGGCGCTGGACAGTCTCAAGACCGGGTCTGTTTTAGTCCTGGTTTAGTCCTGGTTTAGTCCTGGTTCAGTCCTGGTTTAATCCTGTTTCTGGTTTCAGTTGAACGTCCTTGTGTGTGACTCAGACGTGGTTCTTCAGGCTAAATGTCCGACTGCATCAGTGTTTGAGCCTCGACCGACGCACAAAACACAAAACACAAAAACACAAAACACACAAAACACACAAAAACACAAAACACAAAACACACAAAAACACAAAACACACAAAACACACAAAACACAAAACACAAAACACAAAACACAAAACACACAGTCCAGGGTCCAGAGTCTAAAATGCTCCGGTTACTGCGGCAACAACACCTGTTCGGTTTGTGCGTTTGCCGAAGTGTGCGTCCATGTTCCTGGTTCTGTTCAGGAGTTTGGTTTGACACTAAAAGACGAGAGACTCACAGAGAAACTAAAATAAACCTGAGCTGAGAGTCTAACAGAGCCTCAGACAGAGCAGTGCCTCCGGTTAGCGTCACGTTTGAACCGAGGAAGTGTCACATGTGAGACCTGGTTTATGGTTCAGATTCCTGCAAGTCCTGAAACTCTCCACACAAAACCAAAAACTCAGACCAAGAGAATAAAACTAAAGGTCTAGACCTGGTTTAGTCCTGGTTTAGTCCTGGTTTAGTCCTGGTTTAGTCCTGGCTTAGACCTGGTTTAGACCTGGTTTAGTTCTGGTTTAGACCTGGTTTAGTCCTGGTTTAGACCTGGTTTAGTCTGGTTTAGTCCTGGTTTAGTCCTGGTTTAGTCCTGGTTTCTGGTTTAGACCTGGTTTAGTTAGTCCTGGTTTAGACCTGTTTAGTCCTGGTTTAGACCTGGTTCAGTTCTGGTTTAGTCCTGGTTTAGTCCTGGTTCAGTCCTGGTTTAGTCCTGGTTTAGTCCTGCTTTAGTCCTGGCTTAGACCTGGTTTAGACCTGGTTTAGTTCTGGTTTAGACCTGGTTTAGTCCTGGTTTAGACCTGGTTTAGTCCTGGTTTAGACCTGGTTCAGTTCTGGTTTAGTCCTGGTTTAGTCCTAGACCTGGTTTAGTCCTGGTTTAGACCTGGTTTTAGTTCTGGTTTAGTCCTGGTTTAGACCTGGTTTAGACCTGGTTTAGTCCTGGTTTAGTCCTGGTTTAGACCTGGTTTAGTTTAGTCCTGGTTTAGACCTGGTTTAGTTTACCTGGTTTAGTCCTGGTTTAGTTCTGGTTTAGTCCTGGTTTAGACCTGGTTTAGTCCTGGTTTAGACCTGGTTTAGTCCTGGTTTAGACCTGGTTTAGTTCTGGTTTAGTCCTGGTTTAGACCTGGTTTAGTCCTGGTTTAGACCTGGTTTAGACCTGGTTTCTGGTTTAGTCCTGGTTTAGACCTGGTTTAGACCTGGTTTAGTCCTGGTTTAGACCTAGTTTAGTCCTGGTTTAGACCTGGTTCTGGTTTAGTCCGGTTTAGTTCTGGTTTAGTCCTGGTTTAGTCCTGGTTTAGTCCTGGTTTAGACCTGGTTTAGTCCTGGGTTTAGTCCTGGTTAGTCCTGGTTTAGTCTGGTTTAGTCCTGTCCTGGTTTAGTCCTGGTTTAGTCCTGGTTTAGACCTGGTTTAGTCCTGGTTTAGTCCTGGTTTAGTCCTGGTTTAGACCTGGTTTAGACCTGGTTCAGTCCTGGTTTAGTCCTGGTTTAGTCCTGGTTTAGTCCTGGTTCAGTTCTGTTTTTTGGGTCACATTGAGACGTGGTATTTTTAGATCAATCGTTCTGATCTATTTTCAGATCTGAAGAGTCAAAGATTCTTCGATGTTTTAATAAAAACAGAGACTCAGACGTTTCAGTTTCACCGTCACCTGCTCGTTTCCACGGAGACGTCGCCGCTCTGCCGGAATGTTCCACAGTGTGACTTTAAACAGCTCCACTTTACACTTATTCAATCACAGGAGGTTTTTAAATGACCAATTCAAAAAATACCTCGAACTTGGTCTGGTTTGGTCTCCATGACGACAGAAAGATTTAATGCCACAGTGTGGAACATCGTCTGACGGAGCCTCCACCAGGAAAGTGACACAGTGCAGCTTTAAAGTCCTAAAGTTTCTGAAGCAACTGTGAAAAGAACATCTGACTTTTAGTTTATAAGACCAGGACTAAACCAGGACTAAACCAGGACTAAACCAGGACTAAACCAGGACTAAACCAAGACTAAACCAGGACTAAACCAGTCTAAACCAACCAAACCAGGACTAAACCAGGACTAAACAGGACTAAACCAGGACTAAACAAGGACTAAACAGGACTGAACCAGGACTAAACCAGGACTAAACCAAGACTAAACCTAAGACTAAACCAGGACTAAACCAAGACTAAACCAGGACTAAACCAGGACTAAACCAGGACTAAACCTAAACCAGACTAAACCAAGACTAAACCAGACTAAACCAAGGACTAAACCAGACTAAACCAGGACTAAACCAGGACTAAACCAGGACTAAACCAAGACTAAACCAAGACTAAACCAGGACTAAACCAGGACTAAACCAGGACTAAACCAGACTAAACCAAGACTAAACCAGGACTAAACCAGACTAAACCAGGACTAAACCAGGACTAAACCAGGACTAAACAGGACAAAGACTAAACCAGGACTAAACCAGGACTAAACCAAGGACTAAACCAAGGACTAAACCAGGACTAAACCAGGACTAAACCAGGACTAAACCAAGACTAAACCAAGACTAAACCAGGACTAAACCAGGACTAAACCAGGACTAAACCAAGACTAAACCAGGACTAAACCAGGTCCAAACCATGTCTAAACCAGGACTGAACCAGGACTAAACCAGGACTAAACCAGGACTGAACCAGGACTGAACCAGGACTGAACCAGAACTAAACCAGGACTAAACCAGGTCTGAACCAAGACTAAACCAGGTATAAACCAGGACTAAACCAGGACTAAACCAAAAAGAAAAAGAAAAGAAAAGAGAGTCCTGGTACAGTCCCGGGTGAGTTCTGGTTGAGTCCTGGTTGAGTCCTAGTCCAGTCCCGGTCCAGTCCCGGTCCAGTCCCAGTCCAGTCCTGGTCCAGTCCCGGTGCAGTCCCGGTCCAGTCCTGGTTGAGTTCCTAGTCCAGTCCCGGTCCAGTCCTGGCTGAGTCCTGGTCCAGTCCCGGTCCAGTCCCGGTCCAGTCCTGGTTGAGTTCTGTGTGTCCCGTAGGAAGTTGGACGCGTTCATCTACGACGCCGCCGTCCTCAACTACATGGCGGGAAAAGACGAGGGCTGTAAACTCGTGACCATCGGCAGCGGGAAAGTCTTCGCCACGACGGGATACGGGATCGCGCTCCAGAAAGGATCTCGCTGGAAGAGACTCATCGACCTCGCGCTGCTCCAGTTCCTCGGAGACGGTGAGACCTGCTCCAGACCTGCTCCAGACTGCTCCAGACCTGGTTTAGACCGGGTTTAGACCAGGTTTAGACCTGGTTTAGACCTGGTTTAGACCGGGTTTAGACCTGGTTTAGACCTGGTTTAGACCGGGTTAAGACCTGGTTTAGACCGGGTTTAGACCTGGTTTAGACCGGTTTAGACCGGTTTAGACCTGGTTTAGACCGGGTTTAGACCGGGTTTAGACCTGGTTTAGACCGGGTTTAGACCGGGTTTAGACCGGGTTTAGACCTGGTTTAGACCGGGTTTAGACCGGGTTTAGACCTGGTTTAGACCGGGTTTAGACCGGGTTTAGACCTGGTTTAGACCGGTTTAGACCTGGTTTAGACCTGGTTTAGACCTGGTTTAGACCTGGTTTAGACCGGGTTTAG
>NW_026571047.1:35396968-35409468 GCF_026225935.1 Boleophthalmus pectinirostris
TTTACTTTACTCTACTTTACTTAACTCTACTTTACTTTACTTTACTTTTACTTTACTCTACTTTACTTTACTTTACTTTACTTTACTTTACTTTACTCTACTTTACTTTACTTTACTTTACTTTACTTTACTACTTTACTTTACTTACTTTACTTACTTTACTTTACTACTCTACTTTACTTACTTTACTCTACTTTACTTTACTTTACTCTACTTTACTTTACTTACTTTACTTTACTACTTACTTTACTTTACTTTACTTTACTACTACTTTACTTTACTTTACTTTACTCTACTACTTTACTCTACTTTACTTACTACTACTTTACTTCTACTTTACTTACTTTACTTTACTCTACTTACTTTACTACTTTACTCTACTTTACTTTACTCTACTTTACTCTACTTTACTACTTACTTTACTCTACTTTACTTTACTTTACTTACTTACTTTTACTTTACTCTACTATACTTTACTCTGCTCTACTTTACTCTACTTTACTCTACTTTACTTTACTCTACTTGACTCTACTTGACTTTACTTTACTTACTCTACTTTACTTTACTTTACTTTACTCTACTTGACTCTACTTTACTCTTTACTACTTTACTACTTTACTACTTACTTACTTTACTTTACTTTACTTTACTCTACTTTACTCTACTTTACTCTACTTTACTTTACTCTACTTGACTCTACTTTACTCTACTTTACTTTATTTTACTCTACTTGACTCTTTCTCTGTTGTTCTCAGCTGCTCCTCTTCTCACTCCTGCCTGGAGCCACATGAGAAACACAAATCAATCATGTTCCAGTAGTTTCTGCTTTTATTGATTTGAAAAATGGAGATTGAGGAAGATGGTTTAATGTTGTTTTCTAATCCATTCCAGACGAGTTCACCGTGTAAAACTCAATACAGGTTTATTATTTACATGTAAACTCCAAGGAGAATATTTCCAAACTATTTAATTCAGAACAATGAATTTGGATTGAATTAGTTTCTGTTGGATGAGACGCTGAAGCTGGTGTGGTGTTTCCAGGAGACACGGAGCGTCTGGAGACCGTGTGGCTCTCCGGGATCTGCCAGAACGAGAAGAACGAGGTGATGAGCTCCAAGCTGGACATCGACAACATGGCGGGGGTTTTCTACATGCTGCTCGTGGCCATGGGGCTCAGTCTGCTCGTCTTCTCCTGGGAACATCTGCTCTACTGGAGACTGCGCCACTCGGAGCGCACCAAAGACCACGCCCACTTCCTGCTCGCCATCAGCAGGGTCAGTGCCGCACGAAACACGACACACGAAACACGACACACGAAACACGACACATGAAACACGACACACGACGCACGAAACACGACGACACGACACACGAAACACGACACATAACACGACACACGACGCACGAAACACGAACGCACGAAACACGACACATGATGCACGACACACGAAACACGACGCACGAAACACGACACACGAAACACGACACACGACACGACACAACGACGAAAACACGACGCACGAAACACGACACGACACACGCACGTAACACGACACACGTAAGCCCAGGCGTACACTGTGCGATTTTTTACCCTTTTTGAGCCGATTTTTCGCTCGTGCGACTGTTTTGGGGATCGGGCCGAGTTTTGGCTTCATCGTGTGTCGTGCTTCCTGTAGTTTACATGGGGTAAAGAAAACCGATTAATGACTCACGACCAGCTCCCGATCGACATTCGTAGGTCGCAAGAAAATCCAACTTGTTTGAAATCCAGTCGCCTCTCGTGAGGATTTCGCTCTGTTGAAGTTGTTCCACGAGCCGATTTGCCAGAATCTGGCAGACTGAGCATGTGCGGACGCAGAAGTGGCTCAGCATTGTGTCTCTGCACATCTGTGGTTTTCTACTTCCGTGGTTTTCTTCTTCGTGGTTTTCTACTTCCGGAACAACAACTTTGACAACTCCGGTCGTTATGTGAACGTACAGTGTGAACAGGCAAGTCGCATCCGAGCATCGGTTCGTTCAGTGTGAGAACAGGATTCGTGAGCTGTGAACTGTTAAACCCTGTGATTTGGTCGTACAGTTTAAGCTGGGGCTGAGTGACACGACCGAAAATATCGCACAGTGTACGCCCGGCATAACACGACGCACGTAACACGATGCACGTAACCCGACGCACGAAACACGACGCACGAAACACGACGCACGAAACACGACACGCACGAAACACGACACACGAAACACGACACACGAACGACGCACGAAATATGACACACGAAACACGACACACGAAACACGACACACGACACATTCACGCTGGGGGGTCCTGCCTGCGTGTCTATGGAGAAATGTTCAGCAGTTTCTATCGTGTAGATCAGGAGAGTCAAACTCATTTTGTTCCGGGGGTCGTGTCTTTGATCCCAAAGTGTCCGGATCAGAAAACTCATGTCATATAAACCCCAAAAATAACAATAAGTTTAAATATTTGTGCAGAGAAACACAAATCTATTACAGAAATCTTTTTTAATTGATGAACTCTTTATTTTACAAAATATTATAATATTATGAACAACCTGAAACTTTAAGAAAAATACAATTTCAACACAAAGTTTTTAAAATAACTTGTCTGTAAACAGGAATAAGTCCATTTTTGTTGTAAAATCCTGCACTCGGCTCCACTTTTCTCATGTTGGACATTTTTCTGATGAGGGTGTCACGGTCAACAGTCAAAACGATCGTCCTTTAAGAGCGTTTGGAAAGAGACAAGTCTTCATTTGTGCTGCTCTGGTGGGAGGGGCCACGTACAGAGACGCTGGAGACGCTGCTGTGATAAACACCACAGAAAATTAACACCATTTTAATAGAAAATATCATTAAAATATTTTAGTAGAAAATCAGCTGCGGGCCAGATTAAAGGTCTTGGAGGGCCGGATCTGGCCCCCGGGCCGTATGTTGGACACCTGTGGTGCAGTGTGACCAGAGTTTCAGAATCAAAAACCTGGAAACTGAAAGGAGAAAATGTTCAGCTCTCGATTCATTCATGACCAACAGGAGTCAGTGTCGTCACATTTTCCTTGTTTTGTCGTTTTTAATCAGATTTTCTGTATTTTACCAAAACAAGTGTCAGTTTTTGTCTCTTTACAGTTTCAGGATCAAACTGGTTTAAAACAGAGACACTGGGACATTTCTTTTATAAAAATACAGAAATAAATTCATCTGTAGTTTCACACAAACGAGGAACATTTACTTTGACAGAAGTGGAACAGTGAAATCTGAACAAAGTGAAATAAGAAGAAACATTTTAATTAAAGACGCTTTTGGTCCTGAGCCTCATGAACGTGAGCAGAGGTCAGAGGTCAGAGTGTGTCCAGCAGAGGTCAGAGGTCAGAGTGTGTCCAGCAGAGGTCAGAGGTCAGAGTGTGTCCAGCAGAGGTCAGAGGTCAGAGGTTCACTGTGTCGTTTTTGTGACAGAAAATCCCAAATCACACAAATATGTAGGAAATATGTGAAATGAATAATCAGAGAAACACTGACCTGGAGCTTCACTCGCGCTCGTGTGTCAGGACACACACAGACACACACACACACACAGACACACACACACACACACACACACACACACACACACACACACACACACACACCGTGACAAGGTGACCCCAAAAAATCTCCTGAGTTTGACGAGGAGAAACTGGAACATTTGTTTCAATGTTTTTAAGTTGGATCAGTTTGTGTTAAAATCCTGACCAGACTTTATATTTGACGTGTGATGTGTCTGTTTATTGTGTCGTGTGTCTGATAAACTCACAAACTAAAATAAAATAAATAAAATAAAATAAACTATAATCTGTAGATGTTTTTAGAGTCCTTCAGTTTTCCAGGTAGAATCCACGACAAAGGAAAAATACAATTTTTCCACTGGACAAACGTTTCATAAACATAAATAAATGTTTGTCCAGTTGACAAATTGAATTTCTTCTTTGCCGATAAAACCGAGAGACGAGTGGTTTAGTTTGAATCTTCAGACAGACACAGACTCAGAGGAAACAACAACTAGGATAAAATAAACTTCCTCTAGACGAGAATGAAGCGTCTCAGAACCAGTGAGTCCATCAGAAATCTGAAAACAACATGAAAAACCTGTTTTTAAATCTTGGCCAGATCAGAGAAATTTGACATTTAGACACAGAAAACCATTAACCAGACGTTCCACAAACTCACGGTGAGTCTCAGTTTGTGTGAGCAGCTTCAGGTCACAATAAATCCTCTGTGTTCAGTCTGAAAATACTTGAATATTTTTATATTTGAACTCTGGACGTCTGCAAACCATTTCAGATCCAGCTGTTTGGTTTTTCACGTTTTTCAGACACAAAAAATCAGACACGGCAGCTTTAATCTCAGACACAAACACATTTAAACACAATTAAACACAATTAAACACATATAAACACATTTAAACACATTTAAAAACATATAAACACATATAAAAACATTTACTCCTTTAAGTCGTTGCTTTTTATTTTGAAATGAATCTTCCAGAAGTCGATTCTAAAAAAGACAAAACTGTCATTAAACTAAAGTCGTGTGTTTTTCTGAGCGTTAATTGAAGCGTTAAACTGCTGGTGCTGCGCTCTGCTCCGTCCTCCTGTCAGCTCTGATTGGTCGAGGTTAAGTGTTTTTTTTTTCTTCGTTAACGACCCTGCGCGGCGTCGCTAATTGCTGAACATTTAACGCTGCGTTTGAGCTGATTTATGTTGAACCCCCCCCCCCCCCCCCGCGGCGTCACGTCCACAAACGAGCCCTGATCTCTGTTTGTGTGTCGCTAATGACACCGAGGAGCCGGAAAAGTACTGAAGCAAAACCACAAACTCACACGCGGCTGATGCGGCTGATGCGGCTGGAAGTGTTTTTAATCTGTGTTTCATTCGTTCATTTGTTTTTCAAAATAAAACCAAAAATAAGAAAACAAAAAAAAAAATTCTTCATTATTTGTCTCCAAAACCAAAATGAAAAAGCAGATAATGATTTTTTATTTTTATTTTTCAGTTTTCGATTTTGTGTTTAAATGAAAAATGGAAAAACAGATAACGGCCTGAACCAGGACTAAACTGTTCTCAGTCCCGGTCTGGTCCTAGTCTCAGTCCTGGTCTCAGTCCTGGTCTCAGTCCTGGTCCTGTTCCCAGTCTTAATACTCAGTCCAGGTCTGGTTCCGATCTGATCCCAGACCTGGTTTAGTCCTGTTTTTTCCATTTTTTATTTAAACACAAAATCAAAAATTGAATCTTTCTCAGTTTTTTCATTTTGGTTTTGGAGACAAATAATGAAGAAAATTGTTGTTTTTTCGTCTTCGTTCGTCGTCTTTTTTCTGTACGTTTTCTGAAACTAACTCCTTTGTGACTCTCCAGTTTTGGTTCATGAAATAAACCTTTGTCTTTCTCCTGATTCGAGCAGCTGCAGCGACCACAGACTCAACAGAGTTTAGTCGTTTTCGTGCCGAGTCCGTGAAGAGAAACGAGGTTCTGTGTGTCCGTCTTTACTTCCTGAGCCCATCTGCTTTTGGTGACGTCTGAAACCAGCGATTAAAACTTGTCAGTTGATCTGATATTGTTTTGTTTTAGTTTTTTTTTCATTTGCAGAAGTAAAAAATCTGGACTCAAGTAAATTCTAGGGTCATAGCAGCAGAAGGACAATCAGACACTTTATAATTAGACACGGACAGAACAGACGACTCACTCTGACCTGAAGATCTCGACACGTTTTACTCAGAAACACGAGACAGATCAGAGACAGCGACTTTAAAGCTTTACAAATAAAATTAGCACAAAAAGTTTCTTCTTTTGTGTCATACGTGTTTTATTCTTGTTTTTTCAGGGCATCTACAGCTGCTTCAGCGGCGTGGAGGACGGCGGCCGCTCGTCTGTTTTGGCGAAACCCGACCTGACGACCAACTACGCTCAGGTGAACATGCTGAAGATGCTGCGCACCGCCAAGGGCCTGGTCTCCACCGCCAACGTGGAGAGCTCGCTGGACAACGCCACCAAAACCATCGAACATCTGAGTCGCCACGGCAACAGCGGCGCCGGCGGGACCCTGCGCCACAACGAAGCCGTCCCCGCCGGATTCGCCTACGTTTCAGAAAATCACACGTCGCTACCGCAGCGATCGCTAACCCCGCCTTTAGCTGTGCAGTCGTTAAAGCCGCCCAGGCAAGTCAGCCGACCGACGCCGCTAAGATACACGCTCCCGACCAGATCGACTTCCTGTTTGTACGACCGTCCACTTCCTGTTTCGAGTCTGAGCAGTCCACATTTAGCCGTCAGCGAGACGTTACCGCACCAGTGTCCATACAGCTGCCAGACCAGCGGACACATCTACCTGGACGACCAACCACAGCCCACGTATTTAGGTTATAACGAGCTGCAGATCCCGGACATCTACGCGTCGCACCCGCCCACCGTCCTGGGCGATTTGGCGAGACGTAAACACAGATCCAGAAGCTTCCAGGACGGCGAGCGGAGAGAGCAGGACAAAGCTGAGAAGGTTTATCTGAGCGAACTCAAAAGCAGCCGCCTCGAGGAGAACCACGTCTCAGCTCCGAGCGTCGACAACATCTACCAGAGAGAAACGCCGTGTCCGCGGGTCGACAGCTACTGCTCCTGGCCTCCTGAAGACGTTCTCATAAGAGGAAGGAGACGACACCGCAGACCTTCGTTTTTGAAAGCCACCTGGGGCAGCGAGCACGTCCAGCCGCTGGACGAGTCGCAGTCTTCGTTGTCGACGTCCAGCCAAGTGTTACCTGATCTGTTCCCGTGCGTCGTCACACAAACGACGCCGGGAAAAGTTTCCACTTACCAGATCCGGAACAACCTGTGTTTACCGAGGAACCAGGCCTACCTCCACATCCGAGAAGATCAACGCAAACCCAACGGCCGCAAAGGCCAGAAGCTGAGGTACTCGCAGTCCGCGCATTTACCCACGTACGGAGAGGCGGTGCGGCAGGCGCGCACCTGTCAGGGCGCGGTGCGGCGGGCGAGCAGCCTGCTCAGCAGACAGTACCTGCAGTATTTGAACTCGTACCCGGGTTTGCCTCTGTACCACGGACCCCTGGATCTGCAGCGCCACAGTCAGGAGGCTCCGCTGACGCCGTGCGGCGCCGGGCAGTGCGGCGGCAGCCAGAGGGCGCTGCTGTACGCCGAGGCCGGAGGCGGGTACGGAGGGTGCGGAGGGTGCGGAGGGTACCAGGGGGCAGAGGTCACAGCTGTGCCCGCAGGAGCAGTGCCCGCGGCGGCAGGGAGCCCCTGTCTGCTGAAGCCCTGGAGGAGAGTGTCCAGTCTGGAGTCAGAGGTGTGAAGGACCTAAACTCTGAAGGACGAGAAATAATAATACATGTTATAATATGATATGTTTGAATGTTTAAGCCTCCTGTCCTGAAGCCTCTTTTCCACCGAGACCAGCCAGAACCAGAACTAGAACCAGAACCAGAACCAGAACCAGAATCTGAGACGCCACAAAGATCAAATTATACTAAAAGTATTTGTGACTTCTCTGGAGATCTTGGTGGAAAAGAGGCGACCACAACTGTGATATGAAAAGAGTTTGTAGGTAAAGTTCTGAATATATTTTAGATTTGAACATTTGGTTTGTAGAGGGTCACACTGGGCCTAGTTGTGTCTTCTCTTCTGAACCCGTGTAGATCTGTAGAACCTCTGTAGAACCTCTGTAGAACCTCTGTAGAACCTCTGTAGAACCTCTGTAGACCCGTGTAGTCCCTGTGAACCTGTGGCTCTGGTGGGTTTGACTCGTCTTTGGGTCGTTAAAGTGTTTTTAAAGTGAAGTCTCAGCAAAAAGCAGCTTCTGTAGCAACAACCGAGCAGCGGAGGAGTTCAGTTCCACTCCAGGGTTTTATTACAGTTATATTTATTTTACATTTAATCCATATTCTTCTGTTCCTGGTCACACTCAGAGCTGGAGTCGTGTTTGTTTGTTTGAGTAAATCTTTATTCTGAGTCTGTTACATCTCCAAAAGTCCAAACGCTCTGTTCCACCTTGTGATGTCATGAAGTTCTCAGCTCCTTTTCTCTTTAGTTCAGTCGAGATCGACGACTCCACGACTGAAATGATCCACATGATTCTAGTGAAGAAAAACACAACGGAGCACTTCCTGTACCACCACATGATGACATCACAAGGTGGAACAGAGTGTTTTCACCTTTAAAAATGATTCACATGTCACATTTCTCTTAAAACCTTGAGCCTGATTTTTACGTCTTAAAAACTCGTCTTAAAAAACTTTATCGAGTTCAACTTCAGTCCAACTTTTGACTTTCAACTTTCTTATGTCCCAGAGGAAAACTGTTGTGCAGCAGCATCAGAAACACAACAGACGCACAACAGACACACAACAGACGCACAACAGACACACAACAGAAACACAACAGACGGACAACAGACGCACAACAGACACACAACAGACGCACAACAGACACACAACAGACGCACAACAGAAACACAACAGACGCACAACAGAAACACAACAGAAACACAACAGACACAACAGACGCACAACAGACACACAACAGACGCACAACAGAAACACAACAGACGGACAACAGACGCACAACAGACACACAACAGACGCACAACAGACACACACAACAGACGCACAAACAGACACACAACAGACGCACAAACAACGCACAACAGACACACAACAGACACACACAACAGACGCACAACAGAAACACAACAGAAACACAACAGACGGACAACAGACGCACAACAGACACACAACAGACGCACAACAGACACACAACAGACGCACAACAGAAACACAACAGACGCACAACAGACGCACAACAGACACACAACAGACGCACAACAGAAACACAACAGAAACACAACAGACGGACAACAGACGCACAACAGACACACAACAGACGCACAACAGACACACAACAGACGCACAACAGAAACACAACAGACGCACAACAGAAACACAACAGACGCACAACAGAAACACAACAGACGCACAACAGACACACAACAGACGCACAACAGACACACAACAACACAACGCACAACACAACAGAAACACAACAGACACACAACAGACACAACAACGCACAACAGACAACACAACAGAAACACAACACACAACGACAACACACAACAGAACACAACAGACGCACAACACGCACAACAGAACACAACAGCACAACAGAAACACAACAGACGCACAACAACACGCACAACAGACACAACACGCACAACAGAAACACAACAGACGCACAACAGAAACACAACAGACACACAACAGACGCACAACAGACGCACAACAGACACACAACAGAAACACAACAGACGCACAACAGACACACAACAGAAACACAACAGACGCACAACAGACACACAACAGAAGCACAACAGACGCACAACAGACACACAACACAGTTCAATGATACTCTTCAAATCTATGTGTCATTCGTTCATTCATTTTTCAAAATAAAAACATAAATAAGAAAACAAAAAAAACTACAGTTTTCTTCATTATTTGTCTCCAGAACCAAAATGAAAAAAAAGTCCTGGTTTACTGGTTTAGTTGGTTTATAACCTGGTTTAGTTTTCCTGGTTTAGTTTAGTCGATGTTGGGTTTTAAATGGAAAATTTATGGTTTATTTAGTCCTGGTTTAGTCCTGGTTTAGTCCTGGTTTAGTCCTGGTTTAGTCCTGGTTTAGTCCTGGTTTAGTTTAGTCCGCCTGGTTTACCTGGTTTAGTCCTGGTTTAGTCCTGGTTTAGTTTATTTAGTCCCCTGGTTTAGTCCTGGTTTAGTCCTGGTTTAGTCCTGGTTTAGTCCTGGTTTAGTCCTGGTTTAGTCCTGGTTTAGTCCTGGTTACCTGGTTTACTGGTTTAGTCCTGGTTTAGTCCTGGTTTAGTCCTGGTTTAGTCCTGGTTTAGTCCTGGTTTAGTCCTGGTTTAGTCCTGGTTTAGTCCTGGTTTAGTCCTGGTTTAGTCCTGGTTTAGTCCTGGTTTAGTCCTGGTTTAGTCCTGGTTTAGTCCTGGTTTAGTCCTGGTTTAGTCCTGGTTTAGTCCGTTATCCATTTTTTCCATTTTTCATTTAAACACAAAATCGAAAACTGAAAAAAATGAATCATTATCTGTTTTTTCATTTTGGTTTTGGAGACAAATAATGAAGAAAATATTTTTTTCATTTTTGGTTTTATTTTGAAAAACAAATGAACGAATGACACACAGATTCTTTAACCACAGTTTAAACTCAACACTTCAGACAAACTTTCCCTTAAAAATGAGCAAAAAAACCAAAAACAAAACAGGAGCCATGACGACATTTCCCCTGGACCCGAGCGTCGTCCTGCACAACAGAACCTGGAGGGTTTAAATGAATCATTTCAGGCTAAAATATTAGAGTTGTTTTAAACACAGAAAGTGTCATTTGAACTCTTTGAGAGTTAAATGTGGGTTGGAGTTGGGGTTATTTGTCTGAGTTGATTTGGTTGAAGTTAATTCAACTTCTCTTAGTGTTAATTTGGCTCCTCCCTCCACTTCAAACTCCTGACAGAGAAGAACCAGTTTGAACCAGTTTTGTTCTGAATTTCATCTTAAATTAACTCAAATAAAATGTTAAAATAAAACACCTCTGTGTGTTGTTTAGTTAAATCAGGATAACTCTATAAAGTGTTATCTGTTTACTCTCTAAACGTTCATATATCTGGATTTGGGGTTAAACAGAAACTTTGGTCCAGTGTCACTTAATGAACATTTCCAAAAAATGAATAATAAATTAACTGTAGAACAGATTGAACTGAAAATGTCAAATTGATTCTGTGAGATTTAGTTTTCACTCTCCACTTTTGGCTTCAGAAACAAAGAAAGTCCAGGCTCTGAGTTCCAGACGGTTTCTCCTCGACGCAGACGAACAAAACAAAACTGAACAGATTCAATAAAACTGATCAAAGAAAAGGTCGTAAGAAGATTCTGATGTGAAAAGAATTTATTTTGTTTCGGCTGCTCTTTCCTGCCGGTGACGTCAGAGTTTGAGTCAAAGAGCAGCGCGAGAGTGTTTCTGTCAGAAAGAAGTGCTCCTCTGTGTTTTTAAAGCTCACTCACTTTAGACTTTAGGAGGCTCCAGGTGTTTCAGACGCTTCACTGACTCAGCTTCAGTGTGAGCAGTGATTGTTTTTAACCTCATTTAAACTGCTCAAACACTCCAGCGGCTCGAGTTTGGACTGTACGTTTCATTTGCAACTTTAATTTTCTTTTCAAACAACAAAATTTCTTCTTATTCTGAGTGAAAATGATCGAACGTTGCCATGTTGGACTCTGCAAACGGACTCTGACCCGCCTCAGGTTCCTGTGGGAGTTTAAGGTTCAGGTTTCAGTCTCAGATGTTCAAATGTGCTTCACTTATAAAAGAATCACAAAGCTTTTTAGAAATACTAGTCATTTAAAGCACATTACGGAACACTTTCACCTCACATAGTCCAAAGAAGTTCATGTGGTCTTCTGATAATTAATGTTCTTCGGTTCTTTTTTCAGAGCCAGAGTTTGTTTTGGTCCTGACAGTTTGTCCTGCTCCTCTTCCTCTTCGTCTTCGTCTTCGTCTGGTGATGTTTCTGTGTCGTGTCGCTCAGATGATTTAAAGGTTTTGTCTGTGTCTTCGTCTCGGTGGAGTCAGGACGACAGCGCCACCTGCAGACGCACTTCCTCAGGTCAGAATCCCAGTCGCCTGTTACGGACATGGGAACGTCTCACAAACTCCCCGACGGAAGAACATTCTTCAACAGAAGCAACGTTTTAACAGACGAACAAGACAAACAGGAGGACGACAGACACGTCCACAACGAACTGAAACAACCACACCCCCAGCCAGGAGGGTAGTGGGCGAGGTCTCTGGGGGTACGTGGGGGTACTTGAAGGTACTTGGGGGTTCATGGGGTTCGTGGGGTTTCGTGGGGTTTCGTGGGTTTCATGGCGTTTGTGGGGTTCATGGGGTTCGTGGGTTTTGTGGGTTTCGTGGGTTTGTGGGGTTCGTGGGGTTTCATGGGGGTACGTGGGGTTTTTTGTGGGGTTTATGTGGTTCGTTTTGGGGTTCGTGGGTTCGTGGGGGTATGTGGGGTATGTGGGTTCGTGGGGTTTCGGGTTGGGGGTTTCGTGGGTTTACGTGGGGTTGTGGGGTTTCGTGGGGGTTTTCGTGGGGGTACGTGGGGTTTTGGGTGTGGGTTTCGTGGGGTATGTGAGTTTCGTGGGGATACGGGGTTCGTGGGGTACCTGGGTTTCGTGGGGGTACGTGGGGTTTCATGGGGTATGTGGGGTTACGTGGGGTTCGGGGGTACGTGGGGGTTTGTGGGGTTCGGGGGTACGTGGGGTACGTGGGGTTTGGGGTATGGGGTTATGTGGGTTACGTGGGGTTCGTGGGGGTACGTGGGGGGGGGGTTACGTGGGGTTTGTGGGGGTACGTGGGGGTTTGTGGGGTACGCCGTCCACCCACT
>NW_026571047.1:35414468-35431968 GCF_026225935.1 Boleophthalmus pectinirostris
CTTCGCCTCGTGGATTTAGAAACAGGTTTAAGTTTGACGAGAAAACGAGTTAAAGATGAAAAGACGACGGGTGTTGGAGCAAATCTCTCACGTTTCTCCCTCGTTTCCTCGTCTCCTCGGGTCTGAGAGCTCGTCCAAGGTCGGTCCACGGTCCACGGTCCAAGGTCCACGGTCCAAGGTCCACGGTCCAAGGTCCACGGTCCAAGGTCCAAGGTCCAAGGTCCACGGTCCAAGGTCCACGGTCCAACGGTCCAAGGTCCACGGTCCACAAGGTCCACGGTCCGGTCCACGGTCCAGGTCCAAGGTCCAGGTCCACGGTCCAAGGTCCAGGTCCGGTCCACGGTCCACGGTCCACGGTCCAGTCCACGGTCCACAAGGTCCACGGTCCAAGGTCCAAGGTCCAAGGTCCACGGTCCACGGTCCAAGGTCCACGGTCCAAGGTCCACGGTCCACGGTCCACGGTCCACGGTCCACGGTCCAAGGTCCAAGGTCCACGGTCCAAGGTCCACGGTCCACGGTCCACGGTCCAAGGTCCAAGGTCCACGGTCCAGGTCCACGGTCCACGGGTCCACGGTCCACGGTCCAAGGTCCACGGTCCAACGGTCCACGGTCCAACGGTCCACGGTCCACGGTCCACGTCCACGGTCCACGGTCCAAGGTCCAAGGTCCACGGTCCACGGTCCACGGTCCAAGGTCCACGGTCCAAGGTCCACGGTCCACGGTCCAAGGTCCACGGTCCACGGTCCACGGTCCACGGTCCAAGGTCCACAGTCCACAGTCCACGGTCCAAGGTCTATGGTTCACGGTCCAAGGTCCACGGTCCACGGTCCAAGGTCCACGGTCCACGGTCCACGGTCCACGGTCCACGGTCCACGGTCCAACGGTCCAAGGTCCACGGTCCACGGTCCAAGGTCCACGGTCCAAGGTCCACGGTCCACGGTCCAAGGTCCACGGTCCACGGTCCACGGTCCACGGTCCACGGTCCACAAGGTCCACGGTCCAAGGTCCACGGTCCACGGTCCACGGTCCACGGTCCAAGGTCCACGGTCCACGGTCCACAAGGTCCACGGTCCACGGTCCACACGGTCCACCAAGGTCGGTACGGTCCACGGTCCACGGTCCAAGGTCCACGGTCCAAGGTCCACGGTCCACGGTCCAACGGTCCACGGTCCACGGTCCAAACGGTCCACGGTCCAGTCCAGGTCCACGGTCCACGGTCCACGGTCCACGGTCCACGGTCCAAGGTCCAAGGTCCACGGTCCACGGTCCAAGGTCCACGGTCCACGGTCCAAGGTCCACGGTCCAAGGTCCACGGTCCACGGTCCACGGTCCACGGTCCACGGTCCAAGGTCCAAGGTCCACGGTCCACGGTCCACGGTCCAAGGTCCACGGTCCACGGTCCACGGTCCACGGTCCAGGTCCACGGTCCACGGTCCACGGTCCAAGGTCCACGGTCCACGGTCCAGGTCCACGGTCCAGGTCCACGGTCCACGGTCCGGTCCACGGTCCACGGTCCACGGTCCACGGTCCACGGTCCAAGGTCCACGGTCCACGGTCCACGGTCCACGGTCCACGGTCCAAGGTCCACGGTCCACGTTCGGCTCAGAGGTTTCACACGTCGCAGATTTAGATCCTTTTTATTGTTCTGAAAATATTCTACTCTGCTAAGTCCCTCCCCCTTCAGAGCGTCGCACTAATGAAACTCCCGCTCGTCACATCAGGTTTGTCCAGTCGCTGTCGTGTTCAGTTTTGCGTCGCATTTTCGTGTTTTTATGGAGGATTGTGGTGTGGGACCGTGTGGGCGGAGCTTCGTACAGACTCGTACTGCTGACCGTGAGGAGGGTTTGAATCTCTACACCAGTGATGCCCAATGTTTTGTTTTGTTTTTTCTGGGAATTTTAAAAGTCACAAACCTTCATGACCCAAGTCCACAGACGTGATTCATAAATCACAAACTAAAGGTGGATATTTGTGTTATTGAACATTCATGAGGATATTTTTTTGCTGATTGATCGTGTCTGATTAAACAGAAACCGTGATCATGTCTTAGTCATCAAAATAATAAATGTACAACGGTAAATAATCAGATTTCAGTGATGAAGTGCAGTAGGTATAATTTAAAAATCCCTTGGTGAGCGACTTGAAGAAGGTGGAAGCTCCTGGAGGCTCCTGAGCTCCTGAGGTGTTTGTGATGAGGAACATTAGAACCTGGTGAGAAAAAAGGATGAGTTTTGCAGAGTCCTGCTTCTTCTCTTCACAAACTGCTTCACTCCTCAGAGCCTGAGCCGGTGCAGTCCCAGCGCCCTCTGCTGGCGTCTCAATTAAAGCCTGGAGTTATTTTTAGACTCTTATTTTTAGACTCTGTGTTTGATGAAAGCTGAAGCTCGTCGTCTCATGAAGTGAAAACAGCTCACGGCTCCACGTGTGATCCTCACGCTTCCTCAGGTTATTTAAAGATCCATCAAAAGAACTCCACAAATAAAACTCTCCACAAATAAAACTCTCCACAAATAAAACTCTCCACAAATAAAACTCTCCACAAATAAAACTCTCCACAAATAAAACTCTCCACAAATAAAACTCTCCACAATAAAACTCTCCACAAATAAAACTCTCCACAAATAAAACTCTCCACAAATATAACACTTCACTCCAGAAATAACACTCCAGTGTGAGACCTGTCAGGAGGGTCAGAGGTGGAGGAGGGTCAGAGGTGGAGGAGGGTCAGAGGTGGAGGAGGGTCAGAGGTGGAGGTGGAGGAGGGTCAGAGGTCAGGGTCAGAGGAGGGTCAGAGGTGGAGGAGGGTCAGAGGGTGGTGGTGGTGGGTCAGAGGTGAGGAGGAGGGTCAGAGGTGGAGGAGGGTCAGAGGTGGAGGTGGGTCAGAGGTGGAGGAGGGGTCAGAGGTGGAGAGGTGGAGGAGGGTCAGAGGTGGAGGAGGGTCAGAGGTGGATGGAGGGTCAGAGGTGGAGGGTCAGAGGTGGAGGGTCAGAGGGTGAGAGGTGGAGGAGGGTCAGAGGTGGAGGAGGGTCAGAGGTGGAGGTGGGTCAGAGGTGGAGGTGGGTCAGAGGTGGAGGTGGGTCAGAGGTGGAGGAGGGTCAGAGAGGGTCAGAGGTGGAGGAGGGTGGAGGTGAGGAGGGTCAGAGGTGGAGGAGGGTCAGAGGTGGAGGTGGGTCAGAGGTGGAGAGGGTCAGAGGAGGAGGGGTCAGAGGTGGAGGAGGGTCAGAGGGGTCAGAGGTGGAGGGGTCAGAGGTGGAGGAGGGTCAGAGGTGGAGGTGGGTCAGAGGGTGGAGGAGGGTCAGAGGTGGAGGAGGGTCAGAGGTGGAGGAGGGTCAGAGGTGGAGGAGGGTCAGAGGTGGAGGAGGGGAGGGTCAGAGGTGGAGGTGGGTCAGAGGTGGAGGAGGGTCAGAGGTGGAGGTGGGTCAGAGGAGGGTGAGGAGGGTCAGAGGTGGAGGAGGTCAGAGGCGGAGGAGGTGAGGCGGAGAGGTCAGAGGCGGAGGAGGGTCAGAGGGGAGGAGGGTCAGAGGTTGGAGGGTCAGAGGTGGAGGAGGGTCAGAGGTGGAGGAGGGTCAGGTGGAGGTCAGAGGTGGAGGAGGGTCAGAGGTGGAGGAGGGTCAGAGGTGGAGGTGGGTCAGAGGTGGAGGAGGGTCAGAGGTGGAGAGGGTCAGAGGTGGAGGAGGGTCAGAGGTGTCAGAGGTGGAGGGGGTCAGAGGTGGAGGAGGGTCAGAGGCGGAGGAGGGTCAGAGGTGGAGGAGGGTCAGAGGTGGAGGGTCAGAGGTGGAGAGGGTCAGAGGGTCAGGTGGAGGTGGAGGGTCAGAGGTGGAGGGTCAGAGGTGGAGGAGGGTCAGAGGGTCAGAGGTGGAGGAGGTCAGAGGCGGAGGTGGGTCAGAGGGGAGGAGGGTCAGAGGTGGAGGAGGGTCAGAGGTGGAGGTGGGTCAGAGGTGGAGGAGGGTCAGAGGTGGAGGAGGGTCAGAGGTGGAGGAGGGTCAGAGGTGGAGGGTCAGAGGTGGAGGAGGGTCAGAGGCGGAGGAGGGTCAGAGGCGAGGAGGGTCAGAGGTGGAGGGTCAGAGGTGGAGGAGGGTCAGAGGTGGAGGTGGGTCAGAGGTGGAGGAGGGTCAGAGGTGGAGGAGGTCGAGGGTCAGAGGTGGAGGAGGGTCAGGTGGAGGAGGGTCAGAGGTGGAGGAGGGTCAGAGGTGGAGGAGGGTCAGAGGAGGAGGAGGGTCAGAGGAGGGTCAGAGGTGGAGGAGGGTCAGAGGGGAGGAGGAGAGGTGGAGGAGGGTCAGAGGTGGAGGAGGGTCAGAGGTGGAGGAGGGGTCAGAGGTGGAGGAGGGTCAGAGGCGGAGTGGGTCAGAGGCGGAGGAGGGTCAGAGGTGGAGGAGGGTCAGAGGTGGAGGGTCAGAGGTGGAGGAGGGGGTCAGAGGAGGGTCAGAGGTGAGGAGGGTCAGAGGTGGAGGGTCAGAGGTGGAGGAGGGTCAGAGGGTCAGAGGTGGAGGTGGGTCAGAGGTGGAGGAGGGTCAGAGGTGGAGGTCAGAGGGTCAGAGGTGGAGGTGGGTCAGAGGTGGAGGAGGGTCAGGTGGAGGAGGGTCAGAGGTGGAGGTGGTCAGAGTGGGGGTCGAGGTGGAGAGGGTCAGAGGTGGAGGAGGGGGAGAGGAGGGTCAGAGGTGGAGGAGGGTCAGAGGTGGAGAGGTGGAGGAGGGTGGAGGGTCAGAGGTGGAGGAGGGTCAGAGGTGGAGGAGGGTCAGAGGTGGGGAGGGTCAGAGGTGGAGGAGGGTCAGAGGTGGTGAGGGTGAGGTGGAGAGGAGGTCAGGGGAGGAGGGTCAGAGGTGGAGGAGGGTCAGAGGTGGAGGTGGGTCAGAGGTGGAGGGGTCAGAGGTGGAGGGAGTTCAGAGGAGGTGGTCAGAGGGTCAGAGGTGGAGGAGGGTCAGAGGTGGAGGAGGGTCAGAGGTGGAGGAGGGTCAGAGGTGGAGTGAGGTGGGTCAGAGGTGGAGGAGGGTCAGAGGTGGAGGTCAGAGGGTCAGGAGGGTCAGAGGTGGAGGGTCAGAGGAGGGTCAGAGGTGGAGGAGGGTCAGAGGTGGAGGTCAGAGGTGGAGGAGGGTCAGAGGTGGAGGAGGTGGTGGAGGAGGTCAGGGTCAGAGGTGGAGGAGGGTCAGAGGTGGAGGAGGGTCAGAGGTGGAGGAGGGGTCAGAGGTGGAGGAGGGTCAGAGGTGGAGGAGGGTCAGAGGGTCGGAGGTGGGTCAGAGGTCAGAGGTGGAGGAGGGTCAGAGGTGGAGGAGGTCAGAGGTGGAGGAGGGTCAGAGGTGGAGGAGGGTCAGAGGTGGAGAGGGTCAGAGGTGGAGGAGGGTCAGAGAGAGAGTGAGGAGGGTCAGAGGTGGAGGAGGGTCAGAGGTGGAGGAGGGTCAGAGGTGGAGGAGGGTCAGAGGTGGAGGAGGGTCAGAGGTGGAGGTGGGAGGGTCAGAGGTGGAGGAGGGTCAGAGTGGAGGAGGGTCAGAGGTGGAGGGGTCAGAGGTGAGGGTCAGAGGTGGAGAGGGTCAGAGGTGGAGGGTCAGAGGTGGAGGAGGGTCAGAGGTGAGGAGGTCAGAGGTGGAGGTGGGTCAGAGGTGGAGGAGGGTCAGAGGTGGAGGTGGGTCGAGGGGAGGTGGGTCAGAGGTGGAGAGGGTCAGAGGTGAGGTGGGTCAGAGGTGTCAGAGGTGGAGGGTCAGAGGTGGAGGAGGGTCAGAGGTGGGAGGAGGTCAGAGGTGGAGGTGGGTCAGAGGTGGAGGAGGGTGGAGGAGGGTCAGAGGTGTCAGAGGTGGAGGGTCAGAGGTGGAGAGGTGAGGAGGGAGGAGGGTCAGAGGTGGAGGTGGAGGGTCAGAGGTGGAGGAGGGTCAGAGGTGGAGGAGGTCAGAGGTGTCAGAGGTGGAGGGTCAGAGGTGGAGGTGGGTCAGAGGTGGAGGAGGGTCAGAGGTGGAGGTGGGTCAGAGTGGAGGAGGTCAGAGGTGAGGAGGGTCAGAGGTGGAGGTGGGTCAGAGGTGGAGGAGGGTCAGAGGTGGAGGAGGGTCAGAGGTGTGGAGGTCAGGGTCAGAGGTGGAGGTCAGAGGTGGTCAGAAGGAGGGTCAGAGGTGGAGGTCAGAGGTCAGAGGGTAGAGGTGGAGTCAGAGGTGTGGAGGAGGGTCAGAGGTGGAGGAGGGTCAGAGGTGGAGGAGGGTCAGAGTGGAGGAGGGTCAGAGGTGGAGGAGGGTCAGAGGTGGAGGGTCAGAGGTGGAGGGAGGTGGGTCAGAGGTGGAGGAGGGTCAGAGGTGGAGGGTCAGAGGTGAGGAGGGTCAGAGGTCAGAGGTGGAGGGTCAGAGGTGGAGGAGGGTCAGAGAGGTGTCAGAGGTGAGGGTCAGAGGTGGGTCAGAGGTGGAGGAGGTCAGAGGTGAGGAGGGTCAGAGGTGGAGGAGGTCAGAGGTGGAGGTGGGTCAGAGGTGGAGAGGGTCAGGAGGGTCAGAGGTGGAGGTGGGTCAGAGGTGGAGGTGGAGGGTCAGAGGTGGAGGAGGGTCAGAGGTGGAGGGTCAGAGGTGGGAGGGTCAGAGGTGGAGGTCAGAGGTGGAGGTCAGAGGGTCAGAGGTGGAGGAGGGGAGGTGGAGGGTCAGAGGTGGAGGAGGGTCAGAGGTGGAGGGGTCAGAGGTGGAGGGTCAGAGGTGGAGGTGGGTCAGAGGTGGAGGGGGTCAGAGGTGGAGGGGGTCAGAGGTGGAGGGTCAGAGGTGGAGGAGGGTCAGAGGTGGAGGAGGGTCAGATGTGAGGAGGGTCAGAGGTGGAGGAGGGTCAGAGGTAGAGGAGGGTCAGAGGTGGAGGTCAGGAGAGGTGGAGGAGGGAGGAGGGTGGAGGGTCAGAGGTGGAGGGTCAGAGGTGGAGGTGGGTGGGTCAGAGGTGAGGAGGGGTCAGAGGGTGGAGGAGGTGGTCAGAGGTGGAGGGTCAGGAGGTGGTCAGGAGGGTCAGGAGGGTCAGGAGGTGGAGGGTCAGAGGTGGAGGAGGGTCAGAGGTGGAGGAGGGTCAGAGGAGGTGGTGGAGGAGGGTCAGAGGTGGAGGAGGGTCAGAGGTGGAGGAGGTCAGAGGGTCAGAGGTGGAGGTGGGTCAGAGGTGGAGGAGGGTCAGAGGTGGAGGAGGTGGCAGAGGTGGAGGAGGGTCAGAGGATGAATCGTGTTTGTTTTTGACTCTTTGATTCTGTCGTTTATTCAGTTTCTGTTTTCATCAGGTCTTTTTTTGGGGGAGGGGTCAGCGGCGCAGACCGGCCGCCTCTCCGCCTCCATCTGCCCCGGGGCGGCTGCGGCTCGGCCCTCAGACTCTGGGGGACGGAGGGACGGAGGTCATTTCTTTTTCTTTTTAATTTTCTTTTTCTTGGAGACAAATGGAGTTTGTGATTTGTGCTCGGAGACACAGACGCTCCAGTGTCCTTCAGACCGGACGGAGGACGGACGGAGGACGAAGGAGGAGAGAGGGAGGGAGGGAGAGAGGAGAGAGGGAGAGAGAGAGAGAGAGAGAGAGAGAGAGAGAGGGAGGGAGGAGGAGAGGAGGAGGAGGAGAGGACAGAAGGTGCACACGTGATGAAAAACAACACCATTT
This sequence comes from Boleophthalmus pectinirostris, assembly GCF_026225935.1. Taxonomy (NCBI): domain Eukaryota; kingdom Metazoa; phylum Chordata; class Actinopteri; order Gobiiformes; family Gobiidae; genus Boleophthalmus; species Boleophthalmus pectinirostris. The sequence continues at coordinate 35,422,047 of NW_026571047.1, forward strand.
CTTGTTTCTCTCTTTTATTCAATTGTCATTTCAAAACCTTTACAAAGAAGAAACTCATCCCCCTCTCCTCTTCTCCTCCTCTGGAAAAAACAGGAGGAGGAGGAGAAGAGGTGAAGGAGAGGTGGAGGAGAAAGAGGAGAGGAGGAGGAGGATGGGAGGAGGACGGGAGGAGGAGGAGGAGAGGTGGTGGAGGAGGAGAGGAGGATGAGGATGGGGAGGTGGAGGAGGAGGAGAGGTGGAGGAGGACGGGAGGGCATCAGGGCCACGGAGGTTTTTCTCGCTCGGCCTCAGGCTCCTGGTTCATAAAGAAAAAGAAAACGGAGGGATGAGGAAATTATTAGGTCAGTTCATCACTTCAGGGAAACGAGAGAGAGAAGAGAGAGAGAGAGAGAGGGATGGGAGGAGAGAGAGAGAGATGAGAGAGAGAGAGGAATGGGAGGAGGAGTAGAGCGATGGAGAGAGAGAGAAGGGGGGTGAAAGAGAAAAGGTTGAAGAAATAAATCTGTGATGGAGGAGAAGAGGAGAGGAGGAGGAGAGGAGGAGGAGAGGAGGAGAAGAGGAGAGGAGAGGAGGAGGAGAGGAGGAGGAGGAGAGGAGGAGGAAACACTGATCGGAGAAAAAAAAGGAAAGAATCTGTTTGAAATGAAGCCGAGAAACAAAGAAAAGAAAAGAAAAAACTCTGAAGGAGAAAGAGAGAGAGAAAGAGAGGGATGAGGAAAACCAAAGAGACAAAGGAGAGGAGAGGGATCGTTAATAGGTCCCTAGGCTCCTTGGATGTCTCCTCGTCCGTGACCTCAGTTTGACCCTGAAGCACAAACAGGAAGTAGGAAACAGGTCACAGTCGTCATGGAAACAAATCAATAAAATCTGTAAATATAAAGGTTAGTCCACACCTCCGCCTCAGACCCTCCTCCTCCCTCGCTCTCTCTCTCTCCTCCCTTCTTCATCCCTCTTTCAATACTCCCTCTCTCCTGAACCAGACTCAGACCTGGTTTAGTTCTGGTTTAGTCCTGTTTTAATCCTGGTTTAGTTGTGGTTTAGTCCTGTTTTAGACCTGGTTTAGTCCTGGTTTAGTTCTGGTTTAGTCCTGGTTTAGTTCTGGTTTAGTCCTGGTTTAGTTCTGGTTTAGTCCTGGTTTAGTTCTGGTATAGTCCTGGTTTAGTTCTGGTTTAGGAAGATTTGAAGATTGAAGAAGAAGTGAAGATTTCCTCGTCTTTGTTTCTCTACAACAAAATCAAGTAAAGTCCAAAGTAATCAGATTACATTACTCACTTTAAGTAATGTAATGGATTACGTTACAAACTCCATTTTGGGCTGTGTAATCTGTAATCCCCGTGTGTCAGAGTGTGTCAGATGCCCTCCCCCCGGACGAGCTGAGGTGTTAATAACGTGTCATGTGTGATTGATGTGGTGACGGAGCGCTGTGATTGGCTGTTCCTGCGGCGCGCTGTGATTGGCTGTTTGCGCTGTGATTGGCTGTTCCTGCGGCGCGCTGTGATTGGCTGTTCCTGCGGCGTCTCGACAGATGGACGCGTGTATTTCGGGCGAGTCTCTGCGGAACGAACGATGTCGTCAACGTTGGAGCGACGGGAAACCGACTCACACACAGACAGAACACGAAACACCACACAGACACAGGACACCGAAACACCAACAGACACACAGAGAGAGAAACACACAACACTCACACACACGACACAGACACAGGGAGAACACGCAAACACCACACAGACACAGGAGAACACACACACACACACAGACACAGGGAGAACACGCAAACACCACACACACACAGACACAGAGAGAACACGCAAACACCACACAGACACAGAGAGAACACGCAAACACCACACAGACACAGGGAGAACACGCAAACACCACACAGACACACAGGGAGAGAGAACACGCAAACTCCACACAGACACAGGGAGAACACGCAAACACCACACAGACACAGAGAGAACACGCAAACACCACACAGACACAGGGAGAACACGCAAACACCACACAGACACAGAGAGAACACGCACAAAAACACCACACAGACACAGGGAGAACACGCAAACACCACACAGACACAGAGAGAACACGCAAACACCACACAGACACAGGGAGAACACGCAAACACCACACAGACACAGAGAGAACACGCAAACACCACACAGACACAGAGAGAACATGTTTTCAGTAATAATAATAATTTCAGTTTTATCTGAAGCTTTGAAACAAACAGATTAATTACCCTGACGCTCTGGAGGCGGGTGCTGTCCCTGTCGGCGGGTGCTGTCCCTGTCGGCGGGTGCTGTCCCTGTGGCGGGTGCTGTGGGCGGTGCTGCTGTGTCGGCGGTGTGCTGTCCTGTCGGCGGGTGCTGTCCCTGTCGGCGGGTGCTGTCCCTGTCGGCGGTGGGTGACAGGGGCCCCCTGTGGTCATGTGTCAGACTCAGGTTTGGTTTGATTCATTTGCAGCTTCAGGAAACACAAACCTCCTTAATGCGGCACATTTCTGCTGCGGGTCGTGTGCAGAGGAGGCTCTGAGCGGGGAGGGGGTCAGCACCGGGAGGAAAAGGAGGGGAGGTGTAAACATATTTTGTGTTTAAATGTTTTTCATCAGTAAAACGTGTCAGAGATAAACACTCCAGGTAAATCGTCTCCGTGGAGACGAGGCCCCTCCCCCTGAAAAGTGACCGAGTGTGTCTTTAACCACTGTCCCCGTCGTCCCCTGTCCCCGTCGTCCCGCGTCCAGGAGCTCGTTAGGATAATCCCTCATTTACATAAAGACGCATAATGAGGCCAAAACTCTCCTCATTTAAATAAAACAACAACAACAACAACGATTTACTCCTGTGAGGACAATATTACAGACGGGGACAGAGACACAGAGGGACACAGGGACACAGAGACACACAGAGACACAGAGACACAGAGACACAGGGACACAGAGACACAGAGACACAGGGGGACACAGGGACACACAGAGACACAGAGACACACAGGGACACAGGGACAGAGACACAGAGAGACACAGAGGGACACAGAGACACAGAGAGACACAGGGACACAGAGACACAGAGACACAGAGGGACACAGAGACACAGAGGACACAGAGACACAGAGACACAGAGACACAGGGACACAGAGGGACACAGAGACAGAGGGACACACAGAGGGACACAGAGACACAGGACACAGGGACACAGAGACACAGGGACACACAGAGGGACACAGACACAGAGGGACACACAGGGACACAGAGACACAGGGACACAGAGACACAGAGACACAGAGACACAGAGACACAGGGACACAGAGGGACACAGAGACACAGAGGGACAGACAGAGGGACACACAGGGACACAGAGACACAGAGACACACAGACACAGAGACACAGAGACACAGAGGGACACAGGGATTGGGTCTGTTTTTAATTTTTCAACAATGTTTATTACTGTTTATATACAGTTTATTATTCATGTGTCCATCCAGTTTCTTCCTGACCTGGTTTAGTCCTGGTTTAGACCTGGTTTAGTCCTGGTTTAGTCCTGGTTTAGTCCTGGTTTCCTGGTTTAGTCCTGGTTTTAGTCCTGGTTTAGTCCTGGTTTAGTCCTGGTTTAGTCCTGGTTTTAGTGGTTTAGTCCTGGTTTAGTCCTGGTTTAGTCTTGGTTTTAGTCCTGGTTTAGTCCTGGTTTAGACCTGGTTTAGTCCTGGTTTAGTCCTGGTTTAGTCTTGGTTTTAGTCCTGGTTTAGACTTGGTTTAGTCCTGGTTTAGTCTTGGTTCAGTCTTGGTTTAGTCCTGGTTTAGTCTTGGTTTTAGTCCTGGTTTAGTCCTGGTTTAGTCCTGGTTTAGTCTTGGTTTTAGTCCTGGTTTAGACTTGGTTTAGTCCTGGTTTAGTCTTGGTTCAGTCTTGGTTTTATTTCCTCACACGTGGACATTTGCAGTAGTGCACTGCTGCCCTCTGGTGTTGTGATGTTGAACTTTCTCTGTGTTTCACAGAACTTTGATTTTCAGGTTTGTCTTTTGTCTTTTGTCTTTTGTCTTTTGTCTTTTGTCTTTGCACATTTAAAAATTAAAAACCGAGGTGGTGTCAAAAATCACACATAAATTCATCCTAAAACAAAACTAGATCTTCATTTTTGTCACATATTGATCCTAAAAAGTCTCATTTTCAGGACAGTCCTGGTTTAGTCCTGGTTTAGTCCTGGTTTAGTCCTGGTTTAGACCTGGTTTAGTCCTGGTTTAGTCCTGGTTTAGTCCTGGTTTAGTCCTGGTCCATTAAATCTTGAGTCATTATCAGAGAACAGGAAGTGGGTTTTTGCAGCTTTAATGTCTTTGTTTTGAACTTTTATCACCGTGGCAACAGCCCAGAGTCTGGAGCCACAGAGCTGATATGAACCAGAACTAAACCAGGACTAAACCAGGTCTAAACCAGGTCTAAACCAGGTCTAAACCAGGTCTAAACCAGGTCTAAACCAGGTCTAAACCAGGACTAAACCAGGTCTAAACCAGGTCTAAACCAGGTCTAAACCAGGGTCTAAACCAGGACTAAACCCTAAACCAGGTCTAAACCAGGACTAAACCAGGCAGGTCTAAACCAGAGGTCTAAACCAGGTCTAAACCAGGTCTAAACCAGGTCTAAACCAGGACTAAACCAGGTCTAAACCAGGTCTAAACCAGGACTAAACCAGGACTAAACCAGGTCTAAACCAGGTCTAAACCAGGACTAAACCAGGTCTAAACCAGGACTAAACCAGGACTAAACCAGGACTAAACCAGGTCTAAACCAGGACTAAACCAGGACTAAACCAGGTCTAAACCAGGACTAAACCAGGTCTAAACCAGGACTAAACCAGGTCTAAACCAGGACTAAACCAGGACTAAACCAGGTCTAAACCAGGACTAAACCAGGACTAAACCAGGTCTAAACCAGGACTAAACCAGGTCTAAACCAGGACTAAACCAGGTCTAAACCAGGTCTAAACCAGGTCTAAACCAGGTCTAAACCAGGACTAAACCAGGTCTAAACCAGGTCTAAACCAGGTCTAAACCAGGTCTAAACCAGGACTAAACCAGGACTAAACCAGGTCTAAACCAGGACTAAACCAGGACTAAACCAGGTCTAAACCAGGTCTAAACCAGGTCTAAACCAGGACTAAACCAGGACTAAACCAGGACTAAACCAGGACTAAACCAGGTCTAAACCAGGACTAAACCAGGACTAAACCAGGTCTAAACCAGGACTAAACCAGGACTAAACCAGAACTAAACCAGATGCACAGAGGAGACAGAATCAGTTTTCTGACCTTTATTACAGTTTACATTTACATGAGACTTTTTCTTTCATCATGCTTTGTCTGAAGGCAGGTGCAGGTGCAGGTGCAGGGGCAGGTGCAGGGTGCAGGTGCAGGTGCAGGGGCAGGTGCAGGGGCAGGTGCACATGCAGGTGCAGTGGCAGGTGCAGGTGCAGGGGCAGGTGCACGTGCAGGTGCAGTGGCAGGTGCAGGTGCAGGTGCAGGTGCACAGAGTCCAGAGAAAACAAACTGAGGTTAACAACAGCAGCTTCACAGTGGAAATAAGTCCAGTGAATCTGTTGAAGTGTACAGACTTTAAAAACAGGGAGGAGCCCCTCGGTTTCATGCACAACATTCTAATCACACAGGAAACATCTTTTTATGGTTTTATAACATGAATTAAATGAAAACACTAAACGTTTCTGTGGTGTTGGAGAGCACGGCTCCTCCAAAGGCAGAACGAGTCACATCAGGTTTGGTCCAAATCAACTCGTGTCATTTTGTTTTTATGTGAAACTTCAACTTTATCACAGGAACAAATATCCAGACAAATACTGAGCCCAAAATGTCCCTGCGACCTTATTTGTCACTTCCTGTTCTCTGTCTTTGGATCATGAGCCTAAAATAAGTTTTTGTGCAAAGGCCAAAGGCACAAACAGTTTGTGTTTGTGATTTACTTCATAAATATATTTGATTTTCAAATCCTCCGTCTTTTTGGCTCAGGGCCTGAACACGTTCAGTAAATAAACTTTGTATTCAGTTATACTTCAATCATCTTTAAAGTGAAAGTATTTGTGTGTATTCAACACCACAGATAAAAGATTTATACACTGATCAACACGAAACAGAAAAAGCAGATGTGAGCCCGTTACAAACTCAGGAGTAACAGAGTATTTCAGAGTATTTCAGAGTATTTCAGAGTATTTCAGGATAGAAAAAGGGTCAATAAATACGAATAAATAATTTAATTAAAGACATGAATAAAACAGCTATAAACAATGTGAAAAAATATAAATATTATTTGCAAAACTAATTCATGGCTTTTATTCATTTTATTTAAAAAGAATATAAATGTAATAATAATAATAATAATAATAATAATAAATAAACCTTTTTTGTGATGATAAAGTTTTTAAAACGCGGCTCCCCTCAGGCCGGAGGAGCCGTGTGAGTAAAACACCAGGGACAGATTTACCAGGACACTTCTGGGGAGATTTGTTTTATATTTTGCTCATTTTTAAGGTCACAGAGGATCTGTGTCTCTACTTTTATTTGGGACTGTGAAGCCTGAAGGTTTTTTATTTGATGTATTTTGAGCCGTGTGGACGTTTGAGCCGCCGCCATGTGGAGTTTGTGCTCAGTCACGTAGACTTTTACCGCCACGTTCAGACCGTTTGACTCTTTTCTACATCTATGACTCAGATCGAACAAGGCCAGTGATTTACGTGTTAACTCTATGTAAAGGCGCGTTGAAGCACCAATAAAGTTCTGAGGCACAAATGACGTGAATTGGGCGGCGTGATTCGCGTGTTTTGATCGTTTTGAGTGACACAAATAGGACAAAATGAGCGGCGCGAATTTGCAGAATTCGCCAAAGTAAATTGTGCGATATTTTCACTACAGAACGAACCGTGACTGTACAGAACCTCAGCCACAGATCAGGTTCGTCATGTCACTTTTTCATTTCTTATATCAGAGTCAGTCTGCAGTTTGTGCAACGTTTTGAATACGATGATTTGGGTTGAATCTTCTTTTTTATCGTAGTGTCGTGAGTTGGACCGTATAATTCAGAGTTTGTTAAATTGTTCTTTTTTTTATTTGTTAAATTTGTTATGCAGTTAAAGTTCTAAGTTCTATAAAAAGAAGGAAGAGCTCAGTGTTGGTGTTTATGAGCTCATTTGTCTTTAAAATGTACAGAGTTTGTATCCAGGACAGCGCCACCTAGTGCCTCCAGTCAGTTTCATTTCTCTCCAGCTCTAGGTCAGGAATCCAAATACACTAGATGATTCACAAGAACCCGGAAGTTGTAGACGGCCAATTCATGACACGGTCGTGGCGTTTGTCTGTGTCCCTTTTGTGTTTCAGAGAACAGGAAGTGACAAATAAGGTAAAGGTCTGTTTTGAGCTCAGTATTTTTCATATACAGATATTTCTTCATTAGAGCGACTCGAGTTTGGCTTATTCTACTTTTGTCGGCACAAAACAGAAATTCAGAAATTTTGAAATCATTTTTCTCAGTTTCACACTCTGGAGAGTTAAGCTCTTTTAAAACCACCTGTAATTGAATAAATGTAAAGTAGAGCTGTTTAATGTCACAGTGCGGAACATTCCAGGCAGAGCAATGACGTATCCATAGAAACAAGCAGGTGACGGACCCCCCCAACCCCCTTTAAACCCTCCTACAGTTTCATTTGATACTGGGGCTGGTCCACATGTAGAAGATCCCCCCCAGGAAGCTCAGGGCGGAGGTCAGGTAGAAGATGAAGAACACTCTGTGGATGGTCACAGACTTCCTGGTCCAGTAGCCCTCAGCCTCCTCCTGGGTCTGGTTCTGCTGGAGATGATTCAGCAGAGAACTCAGAACCTGCTCTGAAACCTCCCCCTGGACACGAGAGGCAGAGGTCACATCAGAAGGCTCCATATCACACTGTTCTGATGTTCTGCTGTTGTTTCCTGGACTCGTGTTTTGTTTCATTCATAAACCTGCACATTTAACACGAGTTCTTCTCTCAAACAAAAAACACTCTGTTCCACCTTGTGATGTCATCATGTGGTGATACAAGAAGTGCTCCACTATGTTTTTAAACTCCACACATCTTCACTAGAATCATCTGGATCATTTCAGTCCTGAAGTCTGCACTGCACTAAAGGGAAAAGGAGCTGTTCACTTCATGACATCACAGGGTGGAACAGAGTGTTTGGAGCATTAGACAGACTCACCTTTTCTGTGATGAACTCCAGAGGAACCAAACCTCGAGTCAAACGGAGCACATCTGAAACAAAACACAACAACTAAATAAATAAGACGTGGAAGTTCCTTAAAGCTGCATCGTGTCTCTTGTTGTCGTGCTGCAGGAGTCTGAATGATCCTGGGACTGTGTTGTCGGGGGCTTCATGCCCCTGGTCACCCAAGGCAAACAGGACCTGGGGTCAAACTAAGACCGGTTCAGAAGCTCTTTATGATGAGCACAACAGCAAGGCCAGTTACGTCGCCCGGATTGGCGTTACCGGAGCCCCACCCTGGAGCACCTTCCCCATGGGGCCCGACAGGGCTCAGCCCAAGGAGCGACGTGGGGCCGTCCTCCTGTGGACCCACCACCCGCAGGAGGATCCATGAGGAGCCACAGAGATGTGGGTGGCAGTCGAAGGCGGGAGCCTCGACGACCGGACGACAGGCTCTGAGGACACGTCACCTCGCTGGGGGGAGGAGCCTGAGCTTGTGCGGGAGGTTGAGCGTTAACGACTAGATACAGTCGGCCTCACCTCCACACACAGTTTGGGCTCTGGAACTCAACTCCTTGAGAGGAACTGGACTCTCTACTTCTCTGGCGTTGGCCGCGGGGAGCGGCGGCGGGCTGGTGGGGGGGGGGGGGAGCGGCGGCGGGCTGGTGTGGGGGGGGGGAGCGGCGGCGAGCTGGGTGGGGGGGGGCGGCGGCGGGCTGGGGGGGAGCGGCGGCGGCGGGCTGGTGTGGGCTCATTGCCCCACAGCTCAGCCGCTGTGTGTTGGAGTTCACCCCGGTGAACGAGAGGGTCGTGTCCCTGCGCCTTCAGGTCGAGGACAGATCTCTCACTGTGGTGTCGGCCTACGGGCCGAACATCAGTGCAGAGTACTCGAGTACCCGGCCTTCTGCCAGGCCCTGGGAGGAACTAGACAGTCCACGACCGGTGACTCTGTTGTTCTACTGGGAGACTTCAACGCCCATGTGGGCGATGACACTGACACCTGGAGAGGGGTGATTGGGAGGAACGGCCTCCCTGATCGAAACTCGAGCGGTGTTTTGTGTTTGACTTCTGTGCGAGTCACAGTTTGTCCATAACAAACACCATGTTCAAACGCAAGGTCCATCAGTTCTCGTGGCATCACGACGCACTCAGCCAGAGGTCGATGATCAACTTTGTCATCATGTCACCTGATCTCCGGCTGTGTGTCTTGGACACTCGGGGGAGTCAGGTGGTTAAAGCTCATCGGTGGCTCCGGGGGTGGATGAGATCCGCACTGAGGATCTTAAAGGGACAGTTCAGATTTTTTTACATAGGGTCTCATTTCCTAGTGAGCCAGAGTGTAGACGTCTGGAGAATCATTTTAGAAGTAAAACGAACCTTGTATCACATGAACTGTTGCATGTTGAGGGACTATTTTCTCAGCAGCAGCAGAGTTTTCCTTTCCTCTAGTTCGTTGTGATGGTGTGAACGTGGACAGAACTGGAACAGGCTTTTTCATGTGAACTATGTGTCGCTTTGGCAACTGCAGCTAAACAAACTATTAAGCCACAGAGCCAGGTGCCAGGTAAGACAGGTGCCAGGTAAGACAGGTGTCAGGTAAGACAGGTGCCAGGTAAGACAGGGGCCAGGTAAGACAGGTGCCAGGTAAGACAGGTGCCAGGTAAGACAGGTGCCAGGTAAGACACAGGTAAG
>NW_026571047.1:35436968-35444468 GCF_026225935.1 Boleophthalmus pectinirostris
TACAAGTCCAACTTTTTGTGTGATGGTTACATCTTCCTCTGTCTTTTGGGTGTGAGCGCAGGAGCCTTTGTCGATGCAGAATATTTCATCGACATTGTAATTTTTTTCAGGAGAAAACTTGCAAACATACAGCACTTCAGAATCTCACTGATACAGACCGAACATTTATGTTTATTTGTCTGAACACATTCTGTTCTGTACAGGAGACACGACACAGAGGAGACTGATGGACAATTGTCTACAGTCCCTCAGCCAATCAGGACGCAGGGGGAGGAGCACAATGTACGTTCATACACTGTAAAAAAAAAAAAAATAATAATAAGCATGCAGAATTGCACACACAAAAAATCAGCGAAAGGTGAACCGCGTTATAGCGACGGACGACTGTGCACATACAGTGCCACCCCTGAATGTTCTTCTTGTGTAACATCACTGAACCCTGTGTGTGTTCTCACCATCCAGCAGCACCGATCTGTACGACAGGTTGCACCTTTGGGTGTCGAAGGGAAACTTGTAGATGTGCAGCCGGCAGGTGCTGATGATCACCTGGTCGTTCTTGTAGGCCACAGAGCCGTTGTTTTTTATATAGATAAATGGACTCGGGGTGGACTTGTCCTTCTCCGTCCTGGAGCAACAAGAAGGGACAAAAACATGTCACCATAGTAACGGTAAAGTGTCGTCACGTGACACAGTGTACGTCACATGTCGTGTGTGTGTGTCACAGTGTACGTCACAGTGTACGTCACGTGTACGTCACAGTGTACGTCACGTGTACGTCACAGTGTACGTCACAGTGTACGTCACAGTGTACGTCACACGTCACAGTGTACGTCACAGTGTACGTCACAGTGTACGTCACAGTGTACGTCACAGTGTACGTCACAGTGTACGTCACAGCGTGTACGTCACAGTGTACGTCACAGTGTACGTCACAGTGTACGTCACAGTGTACGTCACAGTGTACGTCACAGTGTACGTCACAGTGTACGTCACAGTGTACGTCACAGTGTACGTCACAGTGTACGTCACAGTGTGTACGTCACAGTGTGTACGTCACAGTGTACGTCACAGTGTACGTCACAGTGTACGTCACAGTGTACGTCACAGTGTACGTCACAGTGTGTACGTCACAGTGTACGTCACAGTGTACGTCACAGTGTACGTCACAGCGTGTACGTCACAGTGTACGTCACAGTGTGTACGTCACAGTGTACGTCACAGTGTGTACGTCACAGTGTACGTCACAGTGTACGTCACAGTGTACGTCACAGTGTACGTCACAGTGTACGTCACAGTGTACGTCACAGTGTACGTCACAGTGTACGTCACAGTGTACGTCACAGTGTACGTCACAGTGTACGTCACAGTCACGTACGTCACACGTCACAGTGTGTCACACGTCACACGTCACAGTGTGTCACACGTCACACGTCACAGTGTACGTCACAGTGTGTACGTCACAGTGTACGTCACAGTGTACGTCACAGTGTGTACGTCACAGTGTACGTCACAGTGTACGTCACAGTGTACGTCACAGTGTACGTCACAGTGTGTACGTCACAGTGTACGTCACAGTGTACGTCACAGTGTACGTCACAGTGTACGTCACAGTGTACGTCACAGTGTACGTCACAGTGTACGTCACAGCGTGTATTTGGCTAATTTCGATACCATCAACAGACAGTGTCATATTTTGACTACATGTATTTTCATCTTTTTTGTACTGAAAATCATAAAATTTGTCTTTTGTATATTTAGAGAGTTGATTTGTTTTAAACCAATCAGAAATGATTGATAATTCCTCATTTGTTTCTCATCAGATCATTTAGATTGGGATGAGATAATAGAAGGCAGGTATCATCTGCAAACATGAGGGGCAACAGTTTTTTACAAATATTTTTTTATATCATTAATATAAATTATGAATAACAGAGGTCCTAGAATGGAGCCCAGTGGAACACCACAAATGAACTTACCTCTATATGAGCTTTGGCTGTTTATACAGACAAATTGTTTTCACTCCTACAAATTTTCTACAATAATTTTTCAACCGTTTTAAAACAAGATCTTTTATTCTATATTTTTTCAATTTAGTAAAAAGAATTTCATAATTTACTGTGTCATAAGGCATATTAACTTAATTGTGGACGGTGTACAACCAGATGGTCATACTTCAGAAAGGCACTGTTGTGAAAGTAGTTCTTTGTGTTTCATGCGAACCTTGTCAGAGAAATCCTCATTTATAAAGATGTTTGTGCCTTTGAGGGACTTTGCTCTTTTAAGTATTTCTTGTTTGTCCTTGTTACAAAGAAGTTCAGTTAGAATAAATCTTGGTCACACATTTGGATTGTTTCCCAAGTCGAAAGTTCCTTCACTTTTGACTCTGTTTCACTCCATAACTCTGATTTTGTATCTGGAGCTCCATCGATGATGATGTTATTTTTTCTTGAGATATTATCCATATAATCCAGTTGAGCTGTCAGGTTGTTTAAAGAAGCTTGGTAATCCACAAGACTTCCAGAGATGATGTGAAGTTCCTCTGGTCTGCTGCAGCCTTCATGTCATCTCGATCAGCCTGAGAAAACTGGAGACTTGTTTTTAAGTCTTGTAAGTCTTTTGTCACACTTTGGACATCTTTGAACAAGTTGTCCATGTGAGCAAAGATGGAGTCCACAATCACTTGAACACGTGATCTGAAGCTTTTTTCTTGTTGATCAAGAAGTTCTTTATAAAAGGACTTTTGCTGTTCCAGCAGCTCCTGAACCATTGTAACAGATTCATCCTCACACTTTCTTGGCATTTTGATGATGACTTGAATTGAAGATCCAGGTGGAGTAGGCCTTTGTTTTCAATCTGCCAGGTTTCACTTTAATCAGTGACCATCCACTTTTCTTTTATCCACAATTTAGAAATATAGTAAATAATGTTTGCAAAAATGTGGAAATTACTTTGTAGAAGTGATAGAACAGTATAAACATATAAAAATACAAGATTCAATAAGTCTTGCTAGTGCTAATGCTGCTGCCAGACAGGAAACAGGAAGAGCTTCAGAGGTTTGACGAGATCTGTGTGTGTGTCTCTTTGTGTGTATCTGTGTGTGTGTGTGTGTGTGTGTGTGTCTCTTTGTGTGTATCTGTGTGTGTGTGTGTGTGTGTATCTCTTTGTGTGTATCTGTGTGTGTGTGTGTGTGTATCTGTGTGTGTGTGTGTGTGTGTGTGTGTATCTCTTTGTGTGTATCTGTGTGTGTGTGTGTGTATCTCTTTGTGTGTATCTGTGTGTGTGTGTGTGTGTGTGTGTCTCTTTGTGTGTATCTGTGTGTGTGTGTGTGTGTATCTCTTTGTGTGTATCTGTGTGTGTGTGTGTGTGTGTGTGTGTCTCTTTGTGTGTATCTGTGTGTGTGTGTGTGTGTGTGTGTCTCTTTGTGTGTATCTGTGTGTGTGTGTGTGTGTGTGTGTGTGTGTGTGTATCTCTTTGTGTGTATCTGTGTGTGTGTTGTGTGTGTATCTTTGTGTGTATCTCTGTGTGTGTGTGTGTGTGTGTGTATCTCTTTGTGTGTATCTGTGTGTGTGTGTGTGTGTATCTCTTTGTGTGTATCTGTGTGTGTGTGTGTGTGTGTGTATCTCTTTGTGTGTATCTGTGTGTGTGTGTATCTCTTTGTGTGTATCTGTGTGTGTGTGTGTATATCTGTGTGTGTGTGTGTGTGTGTCTCTCTTTGTGTGTATCTGTGTGTGTGTGTGTGTGTGTGTGTGTGTGGTCCTCACATTTCCTCTATGGTGATATCAGGTGTCCACAGTTTATCGACGGGAATGGAGACCCACTCGATCCCACAGAAGTCATCACGGTTCCAGCGAATGAAGTCATTTGGCCAAATCTGAAACACACACACACACACAACATCATGAAACACACACACACACACACACCATCATGACACACACACACACACACACACACACCATCATGAACACACACACACACCATCATGAAACACACACACACACACACACCATCATGAAACACACACACACACACACACACACACACACACCATCATGAAACACACACACACACCATCATGAAACACACACACACACACCATCATGAACACACACACACACACCATCATGAAACACACACACACACACACCATCATGAAACACACACACACACACCATCATGAAACACACACACACACACACACACACACACCATCATGAAACACACACACACACACACACACCATCATGAAAACACACACACACACCATCATGAAACACACACACACACACCATCATGAAACACACACACACACCATCATGACACACACACACACACACCATCATGAAACACACACACACACACCATCATGAACACACACACACACACCATCATGAAACACACACACACACACCATCATGAAACACACACACACACACACACACCATCATGAAAACACACACACACACACACATCATGAACACACACACACACACACCATCATGACAACACACACACACACACACCATCATGAAACACACACACACACCATCATGACAACACACACACACACACACCATCATGAAACACACACACACACACACCATCATGAACACACAACACACACACCATCATGAAAACACACACACACCATCATGACAACACACACACACACACACACCATCATGAACACACACACACACACACCATCATGAAACACACACACACACACACACCATCATGAACACACACACACACACACACACCATCATGAAACACACACACACACACATCATGACACACACACACACCATCATGAAACACACACACACCATCATGAAACACACACACACACACACACCATCATGAAAACACACACACACACATCATGAACACACACACACACACACCATCATGACACACACACACACACCATCATGAACACACACACACACACACACCATCATGAAACACACACACACACCATCATGAAACACACACACACCATCATGAACACACACACACACACACCATCATGAAACACACACACACACCATCATGAAACACAACACACACACACACACACACACACCATCATGACACACACACACACACACACCATCATGAACACACACACACACACACCATCATGAAACAACACACACACACACACCATCATGAAACACACACACACATGACACACACACACATCATGAACACACACACACCATCATGAAAACACACACACACACACCCATCATGAAACACACACACACACACCATCATGACAACACACACACACACACCATCATCATGACACACACACACACACACACACACCATCATGAAACACACACACACACCATCATGAAACACACACACACACACCATCATGAAACACACACACACACCATCATGAAACACACACACACACCATCATGAAACACACACACACACACCATCATGAAACACACACACACACCATCATGAAACACACACACACACACCATCATGAACACACACACACACACACCATCATGCACACACCACACACACACACACACATCATGAACACACACACACACACCATCATGACAACACACACACACACACCATCATGAAACACACACACACACACCATCATGAACACACACACACACACCATCATGAAACACACACACACACACCATCATGAAACACACACACACACACCATCATGAAACACACACACACACACCATCATGAAACACACACACACACCACATAACACACACACACCATCATGACACACACACACACACCATCATGAACACACACACACACCATCATGAAACACACACAACACACACACCATCATGAAACACACACACACACCATCATGAAACACACACACACACCATCATGAAACACACACACACACCATCATGAAACACACACACACACACCATCATGAAACACACACACACCATCATGAAACACACACAACACCATCATGAAACACACACACACACCATCATGAAACACACACACACACACCATCATGAACACACACACACACCATCATGAAACACACACACACCATCATGAAACACACACACACACCATCATGAAACACACACACACACCTGTACGGTCCACACGTAGGAGACCATGGTCTGGTCGATTTCTCTCTGTGAATCCAACAAAACATAAATGTTAGAAAACTGCAGTAGTCCACATAGCAAAAAGTATTTGCGGCGAATCCGTGGCGAATCTTCAGGTACGTCCGCCGTGGATCCGCCACGAATACTTTTTATGCTCCATAATAGTGTCCACTTGCACATTGCGGTGGGTGTGGAAAAATAATCCCATCTGAGGTGCGGCTAATCCGCCGCGGATCTTGCGGATCCGCCCAGGACCCGTTTTGGATCCACGTTCAGATTCGGGTTTTCTGCCGTGGATCTGCTGCAGATCTGTTTATTATGTTGTTAGGAGCCTAAATGTGCTTTAGATTTAATACTGATCCACTTCCTACTGACCTAAAAACACACCAGCAGCATTTACACTGAAACATAAAACACCTTTTACAGCAAATATCACAACAAGGATGTAGAGGCTTAAATTTAAAAACATGAACCTCAACAATTCAAAGTTGGATCAGTGATATAACACAAAATCTCATTAGTTAACAAAAGAAGAAACTGCTTTTTTTTTTTTTACACTGTGAACAATGTTTATTTGAATCATTAATAAGAAATCTTAGAACTAGAAGAGTAATTATTATTAAAGGTATAGGACTTATATACACTTTGAGTTAACCAATGCTTCATTCTTAATATGAAAATAACAATTTACAGTCTTTACTAAAAATAGTTCAAGTTAAGCAAAGTTACAAAAAACAAAAACAGAACAAAACAAAAAACAAATATAAACCATATGAGTAAAAGCCTGGACAGATGAGACTGAGTGTAGCCACACACCATATTGTTAAAACTCAAACTGAACTTGTGTTTATCACCACAGAACAATTAGACGGATGGTTGTTCTTATAGAGTGTGAGCTTCAGAGCCTCTGTCTTTAACTTCAGTCTGAGGCAGAGGTTTGAGGCACAGGTCAGAGGTTTGAGGCAGAGGTCAGAGGTTTGAGGCACAGGTCAGAGGTTTGAGGCACAGGTCAGAGGTTTGAGGCAGAGGTTTGAGGCACAGGTCAGAGGTTTGAGGCAGAGGTCAGAGGTTTGAGGCAGAGGTTTGAGGCAGAGGTTTGAGGCAGAGGTCAGAGGTTTGAGGCACAGGTCAGAGGTTTGAGGCACAGGTCAGAGGTTTGAGGCAGAGGTCAGAGGTTTGAGGCAGAGGTTTGAGGCAGAGGTTTGAGGCAGAGGTCAGAGGTTTGAGTCCGTGGAGGAAATAGAAGATATTTATCTATTGGGAGCCATGATTGCAGGAGTTTTGCTGACTGGATTAGGCTTGGCCCTGATTATTATTAATTTGAATTAGTAATGCAGCTGTTCAAAGCCCCACTTGTCTG
>NW_026571047.1:35449468-35469468 GCF_026225935.1 Boleophthalmus pectinirostris
GTGTGTGTAAATGTGTAAATGTGTGTGTAATGTGTGTGTGTAAATGTGTGTGTGTAAATGTGTGTGTGTGTGTGTAAATGTGTGTGTAAAGTGTGTGTGTGTGTGTGTAAATGTGTGTGTGTAAATGTGTGTGTAAGTGTGTGTAAATGTGTGTGTAAGTGTGTGTGTAAATGTGTGTGTAAATGTGTGTGTAAGTGTGTGTGTAAATGTGTGTGTAAATGTGTGTGTAAATGTGTGTGTGTAATGTGTGTGTGTGTAAATGTGTGTGTAAGTGTGTGTGTAAATGTGTGTGTAAGTGTGTGTGTGTAATGTGTGTGTGTGTGTGTGTGTGTGTGTGTAAATGTGTGTGTGTAAGTGTGTGTGTAAATGTGTGTGTAAGTGTGTGTGTAATGTGTGTGTGTGTGTGTAAATGTGTGTGTGTAAATGTGTGTGTAAGTGTGTGTTTCATAAATCTGCTCCATCACCAAATCTTCAACCAACAAACTCCACAAAGGAGAAACATTCTTCATGAACAATTTATCCACAACATCAAGAGAAGAAAGAACAAAACTTAAAGGAAACAACGAGCCACATTAGTCACACAACAAACTCAACTCATGTTCTGATCATGAAGAAAACAGAAGAACTTGGCCACAGATGAGGCTGTGCAATCACTGACCAAGACTCGTTATAGTTACTATGAGTTTGGGGATAAGCCTAACAAGATACTTTCCCACCAGATCCGGCAGTCAACAGCAGCTCAGCATATTACCGAAGTCTATGTCTCTGATGTACTTACAATTAACCCACAAACCATTAACGATACATTTAAAGACTATTATTCCTCCTATACACAGCTGAGTTTCTGCCGGATAACAACTTTTATGAAACTTTTTTTTCACATTTTACCATTCCTACAGTTGCACCAGATAGAGCTGCTGAACTGGATGTGCCTTTCACCGCTGAGGAACTCAGGAATGCTGTCATGTCTATGCAGAGTGGGAAAAGTCCTGGTCCTGATGGTTTTCCATCAGAATTTTATAAGGTTTTTATTGACAAACTGTCCCCCCTGATGCTCAACATGCTGCGGGAATCCACTGATTTGGGTGTCCTCCCGGTCACTTTACGGCAAGCTACCATCTCCTTTATTTTAAAGAAAGACAAAGATTCCCGTTTCTGCAGCAACTACCTGTCCCATCTCATTGCTGTGTGCAGATATTAAAGTTCTGGCTAAAATGCTAAAAAGCGAATAGAGTCAATAATGCCTACAATAATTAATCCAGACCAGACAGGCTTTATTAAGTCCAGACATTCGTATCACAATATCAGGCGCTTTATGGACATCTTATACTCGCCTTCAACCTCTGACACCCCTGAAATAGTCATCTCCATGGACGCTGAAAAGGCTTTTGACCGGGTAGAATGGCCCTATTTATTTTACACCCTGAAACGCTTTGGTTTTGGCGATAAGTTCATATCGTGGATCAAATTGTTATATGCTCGGCCCATGGCACGAGTGCGCACTAATAATAATTACTCTGAATATTTCTCCTTGGGCCGTGGAACTCGGCAGGGTTGCCCCCTGTCCCCCCTCCTGTTTGCAATAGCCATAGAGCCACTTGCAGCAGCCATCAGATCCAGCTCTATGCATGGCATTTTGGGGGTGGCTCAGTACATAAAGTAGCCTTATACCCTGATGACCTGTTACTGTTTGTTTCAGATCCAGTTATCTCCATGCCCCCGGTTCTGACTCTGCTAAAGGAGTTTGGACAGATTTCAGGGTATAAATTAAACCTTAATAAAAGTGAACTCCTTCCTGTTAACCCTGCTGCCATTACATACCCTCTTTCCAGCTGACCTTTTAAAACATCTGCACATAGTTTTAAATATTTGGGTATTCATGTAACCAGGGAATTTTCAGATCTTTTCAAGACCAACTTTAATCCATTACTCGACCAGTTAACTCTAGACCTGCACCGTTGGTCCATGCTGCCTCTCTCTCTGGCGGGTAGAATTAGTTGCATCAAAATGAACATACTACCTAAATTACTTTATCTTTTTCAGTGTATACCAGTGTTTATTCCTAAACGTTTTTTTCAGTCACTTGACAGCACTATTGCACAGTTTTTGTGGAACAAGAAACCTCCCAGAATACGAAGGATTATACTGCAAAGAGATAAAGAAAATGGAGGTCTTGCCTTACCAAATTTTTTATTCTATTCCTGGGCTGCTAACATCCGTACAATGTTGTTTTGGTGCCATACTAATGATGTCATGCCAGTTTGGCTGCCAATAGAGGAGATCTCATGTGACTCTGCTTCTCTACTTTCCCTTTTGTGTCTACCCCTTAAATCATCTCCCACGTCATACTCGAATAACATTATAGTTAAGAACTGTCTTAAAATTTGGACCCAGGTTAAAGAACATTTTGGATTTCAGGGAATACCTCTTCTGTCCCCTTTCCACTGTGACCCTTTGTTTCCCCCATCATTAACTGATGGGACATTTGCTGTATGGAGGAGCCATGGACTGGTTTCTGTAAAAAACTTTTACATAAAGGGGGTTTTGGCTTCTTTTGCCCAATTAGCCTTAAACTTTAATCTACCCAACTCCCACTTCTTTAGGTTTCTACAGGCCCGAAAGTTTCATTGGTAGACACTTCCCCAGTGCTCCTGACATTCCTGATGGTACCATCATGGATACTATCATGGAGATCAGACCCTCTCTGAAAGGTGCAATTTCCAAAATATATAGCCTATTGTTTTCCGCTCTCAAAGTAACATCTGATCATCTTCGTGTGGCCTGGTCTGAGGAACTTGGTGTGGAGATTGATGAGGAACAGTGGAGGTCCGTCCTCAGGCACGTCCACTCTTCTTCAGTCTGCGCCCGACACTGCATCATTCAGTGTAAAGTGGTCCATAGAGTGAAGTGCACTGGTCAAAGAGTAAGTTTGCCCGAATCTTCCCAGGCACTGATCCTAACTGTGTAAAATGCAAATCGGGCCCAGCTAATCTCACTCACATGTTTCTAACCTGTCCTGCATTATCAACATATTGGAAAACTATTTTTGAGTCTCTATCAGTTGTTTGCAGTGCTAGAGTTCGCCAGTCCCCACTGACTGCTCTCTTTGGGATTCTTCCAGCCGGTCACTCCTTGTCACCCTGTTTTGTTGACCTGGTGGCTTTTCTCACACTGTTGGTCAGGCGGTTTGTCCTAATGCGCTGGAAAGACCCTCACCCACCCACTCACTCCCAGTGGATAAAAGATGCCCTTTCATTTATGAAACTGGAAAAAATAAGACACTCTCTCAAAGGCTCTGGCTCTAAATGTACTGAAGCCTGGTTACCTTTTATTGATCATGTAATGTCTCTGACATTGGAGGTGACCCTATGAGCTGTGTTGCCCTACAGCATGTATCCATGGGTATCAAGTGATTGATATAATCTAAGACAAATGTTTTAGTAGCACATATTCTGTTTTTGTTTTTTTGTAGGCCCTTTTTCTGTTTTTTGTTTTGTTTTAGTTTTTTTTAAAGGTGTGTAAATTGTGAAGTATTTACATTGTATACCAGCCTTGAATATTATACATCTTTATATAATTTGTCTTTTATATTTTGAAAAAGCATAAATAAATCATACATTAAAAAAAAAAAACAGAAGAACTTGTTCACTCAGACTCATTCTACTGTTACAATGAAGAATCAGTTTCATGATGTGGAGATTTGCACAGACACAGAGATTTGTGACGTTTAAATGTGAGACATAGAATCGGTGAACATCTGTAGCATTGGATCATGAGACTGTGGTGGAGGTGTTGCACTCACCACGTCCAGGATGGCGTAGACGATGATGTCCAGCAGCACGTCTGTGGGTTTGGTGTGGTTCCACACGGGGCGGCTCAGTGTGAACAGGTCCGACTTCTTGCTCAACTGAATGTGCTCCAGGACTGAGTGGTACGAGCAGTTCTGCTTCGGACGCCTCATCTGTCGACCCGGACGCCTCATCTGTCGACCCGGACGCCTCATCTGTCGACCCGGACGCCTCATCTGTCGACCCGGACGGTAAATCTGACACAAAGACACAAGAAGCTCTTTACATATGGTTGTAGTGATGCAGTGTCACACATGTACTCGAGTATCCCGGTTCTGAGCTGTGCCATAGTTACCATAGCAACCAGTGTAAATCTCCAGGACACAGGTTCCTGTTTCTCTGAGCGCCTGGAAACTCCACGTCCAGAATCCTGCCATAACCGTGAGACTCGTAACTCGCGCTGTTCTTTAGACTTTTATAAAACACTGCAAGAAAAAAGATCTTGTTTCCTTGGAGAAGTGTTTAATGCCATACTGTGGGACATTAACTCTGCTCAGACAGATTCTCTGATATTTGGGAGTCACAAAGTCTCAAGGATCCATTTTGGCGTGTGCAGCACATGGACCAATCACAGAGCAGCGTTGTGGTTTAAGATGGAGGTCGGCCTGATGGACCTGGCAGGTGGCTCAGACTGACCACGCCTCCCGTCGCCCGGCGCTCTCTGGACGAGGGGGTTCCAGGTGTGTGAAAGGAGGAACGCTCCGTCATCTCGGTTCATGGCGTCCGTGCCTCGTTTCCTGATTTCACCGTCCTCCCTGATCCAGCGTTTGGACTTGTTGTTTTCCGATCCGATGACCCGAGCCCCGACCCGATCCAGAATGTGGTTATTTCTTTTACAGTGTCTGATTTGGTGGATTTGAGGTTTTCCTTTTTTGCTTTGTCTTTTCATGTTCTGCTGAGTCTCCCTGATGTTTTCTTTTGGTGTTCCTTTTTTCTGATGTGTGTGTGATTTATTGCATTTATTATGTTGGATTTCGTAGAGGGCGGTGCACTTTTGTTCTTGTGGGATTTAATCTTTGGGGCGTACGAGGTGCTGGAGGAGTTTTTTGTGTGGTTTAACTTTGTGTCGTAGGATTCGAGACCGTTTTTTTATGATCTTTGACTCAAGTGCATTTGGACTCGGTTTTGTCTCGGTCTTGAAGGCGCTTGGTCTCGGTCTCGGTCTTGAAGGCACTTGGTCTCGGTCTTGAAGGCACTTGGTCTCGGTCTCGGTCTTGAAGGCACTTGGTCTCGGTCTCGGTCTTGAAGGCACTTGGTCTCGGTCTCGGTCTTGAAGGCACTTGGTCTCTGGTCTCGGTCGTCTTGAAGGCGGCTTGGCTTGGTCTCGGTCTTGAAGGCGCTTGGTCTCGGTCTCGGTCTTGAAGGCACTTGGTCTCGGTCTCGGTCTTGAAGGTGCTTGGTCTCGGTCTTGAAGGCGCTTGGTCTCGGTCTCGGTCTTGAAGGCACTTGGTCTCGGTCTCGGTCTTGAAGGTGCTTGGTCTCGGTCTCGGTCTTGAAGGTGCTTGGTCTCGATCTTGAAGGCGCTTGGTCTCGGTCTCGGTCTTGAAGGCGCTTGGTCTCGGTCTTGAAGGCGCTTGGTCTCGGTCTCGTCTCGGACTTGAGGTCTGGCGCTTGTCCAGTGAGATCATATTTGATTCCAGCCGGTGAATGTGCAGAGGTTTAGTTTCGCTGTAAAACCAGTGTAAAATGTGACTGTAAATGTGATAAACTTGAAAACACTTTCTTCACTTTGAAACAGTTTTGTGTAAAGTGCCAGTGGAATCGGATTAAAGAAGAGGTTCTCCAACTGTGGGTTAGGGTCCAAAAAGTGGCTCAGTGTTTATGTGCAGAACAGTTTGTTTGGATTATTTTAAGCCTAAATGAACATAACCAGATCAAATGGTTATAAAAACATTGACATAAATGTGTCAAAGTAATTGTAAAATACAAATAAATGTAGGACATTACAAACATGGTCTTGATTTGGTCTCGATGGGCCGTGGTCTTGGTCTTGTCTCAGTCTGGACCCTCAGTGGTCTCGGTCTTGACCTGGTCTGGGACCCTGTGGTCTGGACTGTGACACTGGTTTGACTCCAGTGTTTAAGTTTGTTTTTTTCATGGGTTCAGTTCAGGGGTCTGTTGGTTTTATTGATGACTTGTTGTGTGTCTTTGTTTCTGGTCTGTTGGGATATTGACATTGACATAGTTTGAGTGTTTGTGTGACGTGTCTCTCCTCCTCTTCCTCCTCTTCCTCCTCTTCGCTGTCGGTCTGTGGAGACTGTGGCTCCAGTCGTGTCCTCACTACTGCACTTTTTATTCAAGTCCAGTTTTTAGATCATTTTGTTGGACTAAAGAAAATTGAAAATTATTTTTATTGTATTTTTTAAATTTATTTCTATTGCATTTTATTTTGACTTGTACATTTACATTTATATAATTCTGTCTGATTATTTTCTGTCTTTTTGCTTCTTATTTAGAATGAATTCTTAACATTTCTACTTTTTCTTTTTGTTCTTCTGATAAACTGATGTGTGAGCTCCTGTGTCTGACTCGTTTCCCTGTGGATCAATAAAGTCTGAGTTTAAATAAATGTGAACCTAACCTGTGGGCGCGGCGTTGTGTCCCTCTGTGCCACAGGGCAGACGGGGATCATTAAAGTGAAGCGTTGGCGGCCCAGAGTCCCGGGTCACAGGAGGACGCGCCCGGGTGATGGACGCGTCTAATGCAGCGGATGTACAGAAGGATGTGGGCACAGACTCTTATCTCCATTAGAACTGAAGAGTCCAAAACCACAACATCTCACCACAGCTCCTCCCCACCAGAGACGGACGCTTCAGCACTAACAGGGTTAAAAAGCTCCACTGCGGGACATTTCCTCAGTAATCCTCCGGCCGAGCTCCTGACCCGTCCACAGCCGAGACGCACGACCAGATTCACAACAGACACAATTCTCCGTCCAAAAAGCTCAACATGAGACGCTTCAAAAGTACAGACCAGAAGTGGCACCAAGTCGCTGTTTAACAAGTCTCAAGGAGGGTCCCAAGTCTCTGGCCTCAAGTCCCAGTCAAGTCCCAAGTCTCTGACCTCAAGTCCCAGTCAAGTCCCAAGTCTCTGGTCTCAAGTCCCAGTCAAGTCCCAAGTCTCTGGTCTCAAGTCCCAGTCAAGTCCCAAGTCTCTGGCCTCAAGTCCCAGTCAAGTCCCAAGTCTCTGACCTCAAGTCCCAGTCAAGTCCCAAGTCTCTGACCTCAAGTCCCAGTCAAGTCCCAAGTCTCTGGCCTCAAGTCCCAGTCAAGTCCCAAGTCTCTGGCCTCAAGTCCCAGTCAAGTCCCAAGTCTCTGGCCTCAAGTCCCAGTCAAGTCCCAAGTCTCTGGCCTCAAGTCCCAGTCAAGTCCCAAGTCTCTGGTCATTTTTTTGGTGACTTGAGTTTGACTCGAGTCCAGGTCAGGTCTTTCAAGTCTCACCTCTTGTACAGGAAAAATTATTTTTACAAATACAAACGTGCATTAAAAATATTAAACACGATTACACAACATTTAGAGAAAAAATGAAAACAAAATGTTGAAAATCTTGCTGTAAATGTTTGAGCTCATATTTGGTTGAGTCTAAATAAAATAAAATAAACAACAAACGAGGGATAAATGTGCAGAAATTGAGACAATTTAGAAAAAAAAAAAAAGAGAAAAGTGAATTAAATCCATAATTCTGAGTGAAAGTGGATTATTGTTAAAGTATAAAATGGTGTAAAGTGACTCACGGATGGAGAGGAGCAGGCAGCCCAGAGCAAACAGCTTCATGCTGAAACTCAAGTGTCGTCTGCACAATGAAGCACAAACAGAGAATCTGAAGTGAACAGGAGGAGCTACAGTGGCCCACAAGCTCCAAACACAAACACCACATCTGAGCACCAGTTTGGTTCTTTTACTGAAAGAGGAAGAAAATGCTCCTTTAAACTCATGTCACAAGAGTTTCTCTTCACCCGCATCTCACAGTTCACAGTTCTGGTTTAGTCCTGGTTCAGACCTGGTTTAGTCCTGNGGTCTCGGTCTTGAAGTCTCGGTCTTGTCTCTGGTCTTCTTGGTCTTCTTGGTCGGTCTCGGTCTTGAAGGCTTGGTCTCGGTCTCGGTCTTGAAGGCGCTCTGGTCTCGGTCTTGAAGCTTGGTCTTGGTCTCGGTCTTGAAGGCGTCTTGGTCTCGGTCTCGGTCTTGAAGGCGCTTGGTCTCGGTCTTGAAGGCGCTCTGGTCTCGGTCTCGGTCTTGAAGGTCTTGCGGTTCGGTCTCGGTCTTGAAGGTCTTCAGGGTCTTGTCTGGTCTCGGTCTTGAAGGCGCTTGGTCTCGGTCTCGTCTCGGACTTGAGGTCTGGCGCTTGTCCAGTGAGATCATATTTGATTCCGGCTGGTGAATGTGCAGAGGTTTAGTTTCGCTGTAAAACCAGTGTAAAATGTGACCGTAAATGTGATAAACTTGAAAACACTTTCTTCACTTTGAAACAGTTTTGTGTAAAGTGCCAGTGGAATCGGATTAAAGAAGAGGTTCTCCAACTGTGGGTTAGGGTCCAAAAAGTGGCTCAGTGTTTATGTGCAGAACAGTTTGTTTGGATTATTTTAAGCCTAAATGAACATAACCAGATCAAATGGTTATAAAAACATTGACATAAATGTGTCAAAGTAATTGTAAAATACAAATAAATGTAGGACATTACAAACATGGTCTTGATTTGGTCTCGATGGGCCGTGGTCTTGGTCTTGTCTCAGTCTGGACCCTCAGTGGTCTCGGTCTTGACCTGGTCTGTGGACCCTGTGGTCTGGACTGTGACACTGGTTTGACTCCAGTGTTTAAGTTGTGTTTTTTCATGGGTTCAGTTCAGGGGTCTGTTGGTTTTATTGATGACTTGTTGTGTGTCTTTGTTTCTGGTCTGTTGGGATATTGACATTGACATTGTTTGAGTGTTTGTGTGACGTGTCTCTCCTCCTCTTTCTCCTCTTCCTCCTCTTCCTCCTCTTCCTCCTCTTCGCTGTCGGTCTGTGGTGACTGTGGCTCCAGTCGTGTCCTCACTACTGCACTTTTTATTCAAGTCCAGTTTTTAGATCATTTTGTTGGACTAAAGAAAATTGAAAATTATTTTTATTGTATTTTTTAAATTTATTTCTATTGCATTTTATTTTGACTTGTACATTTACATTTATATAATTCTGTCTGATTATTTTCTGTCTTTTTGCTTCTTATTTAGAATGAATTCTTAACATTTCTACTTTTTCTTTTTGTTCTTCTGATAAACTGATGTGTGAGCTCCTGTGTCTGACTCGTTTCCCTGTGGATCAATAAAGTCTGAGTTTAAATAAATGTGAACCTAACCTGTGGGCGCGGCGTTGTGTCCCTCTGTGCCACAGGGCAGACGGGGATCATTAAAGTGAAGCGTTGGCGGCCCAGAGTCCCGGGTCACAGGAGGACGCGCCCGGGGTGATGGACGCGTCTAATGCAGCGGATGTACAGAAGGATGTGGGCACAGACTCTTATCTCCATTAGAACTGAAGAGTCCAAAACCACAACATCTCACCACAGCTCCTCCCGACCAGAGACGGACGCTTCAGCACTAACAGGGTTAAAAAGCTCCACTGCGGGACATTTCCTCAGTAATCCTCCGGCCGAGCTCCTGACCCGTCCACAGCCGAGACGCACGACCAGATTCACAACAGACACAATTCTCCGTCCAAAAAGCTCAACATGAGACGCTTCAAAAGTACAGACCAGAAGTGGCACCAAGTCGCTGTTTAACAAGTCTCAAGGAGGAGTCCCAAGTCTCTGGCCTCAAGTCCCAGTCAAGTCCCAAGTCTCTGACAAGTCAGTCAAGTCCCAAGTCCCAGTCAGTCCCAAGTCTCCAGTCCAGTCAAGTCCCAGTCTCTGACCTCAAGTCCCAGTCAAGTCCCAAGTCTCTGACCTCAAGTCCCAGTCAGTCCCAAGTCTCTGACCTCAAGTCCCAGTCAAGTCCCAAGTCTCTGTCTTCAAGTCCCAGTCAAGTCCAAGTCTCTGGCCTCAAGTCCCAAGTCCCAGTCAAGTCCCAAGTCTCTGACCTCAAGTCCCAGTCAAGTCCCAAGTCTCTGACCTCAAGTCCCAGTCAAGTCCCAAGTCTCTGACCTCAAGTCCCAGTCAAGTCCCAAGTCTCCTCAAGTCCCAAGTCTCCTCAAGTCCCAATCAAGTCCAAGTCTCTGGTCTCAAGTCCCAGTCAAGTCCCAAGTCTCTGGCCTCAAGTCCCAGTCAAGTCCCAAGTCTCTGGCCTCAAGTCCCAGTCAAGTCCCAAGTCTCTGACCTCAAGTCCCAGTCAAGTCCCAAGTCTCTGGTCTCAAGTCCAAGTCGAGTCCCAAGTTTTTGGTCATTTTTCCAAGTCGTTAAGTTGGTGACTTGAGTCTGACTCGAGTCCAGGTCAGGTCTTTCAAGTCTCACCTCTTGTACAGGAAGAATTATTTTTACAAATACAAACGTGCATTAAAAATACTAAACACGATTACACAACATTTAGAGAAAAAATGAAAAACAAAATGTTGAAAATCTTGCTGTAAATGTTTGAGCTCATATTTGGTTGAGTCTAAATTAAAATAAAATAAACAACAAACGAGGGATAAATGTGCAGAAATTGAGACAATTTAGAAAAAAAAAAAAGAGAAAAAGTGAATTAAATCCATAATTCTGAGTGAAAGTGGATTATTGTTAAAGTATAAAATGGTGTAAAGTGACTCACGGATGGAGAGGAGCAGGCAGCCCAGAGCAAACAGCTTCATGCTGAAACTCAAGTGTCGTCTGCACAATGAAGCACAAACAGAGAATCTGAAGTGAACAGGAGGAGCTACAGTGGCCCACAAGCTCCAAACACAAACACCACATCTGAGCACCAGTTTGGTTCTTTTACTGAAAGAGGAAGAAAATGCTCCTTTAAACTCAATGTCACAAGAGTTTCTCTCCACCCGCATCTCACAGTTCACAGTTCTGGTTTAGTCCTGGTTCAGACCTGGTTTAGTCCTGGTTTAGACCTGGTTCAGACCTGGTTTAGTCCTGGTTTAGTCCTGGTTTAGTCCATATACGATGCAAAAGTTCATCATCTTCGCAGTTATTTTGGTGACAGTAACTTCAAAGTGCTGAAATAGTCGTGTAATGTTGTACATTTTAAATACAGTAATATTGTTATGTAACGAATGACTTTGAAATGACAGTAATAAAGTCATAATAACACATTACAGTTTTAAAGTAACTTGGCCAACAGTGGATCTTGTAAAGCTGTTGAAAACTAGAAGTCAGTTTGAAAAATAAATGCAGCTTTTCATTTACAGATCTCACCTAAAAATAAAATGAACTGAACTTTGAACTAGTTCATGAAAAGTGTGAACTTGCACAACACCGCCTCCACCCCGCTGAGCCTCGGGGCGGAGGAGCCGTTTGGAAAGAGCCGTTTGAAAGAGCCGCAGACTGGTCACGTGACCGCGCCTGAGCCGCAGCTGTGTCCGATGACGTGAGCCCGTGGTGAGATTTTCGCCTTTTATTTCATGTTACGCTGGTTTTATTCTGGATATTCACTTTTATTGCAGTTCTAAATAAGCGTGAGCCATTTTGTGTGAAAAACCAAACCCGCAGACGAGTTTAGAGCCGAAAACCGAACAGAACCGAACAGAACTGAAGCGGCGTTAGCTACAGTTAGCACTTAGCTTAGCAACGGCTAACGGCGTTACTCGTGTTTGTGGATAAAGCGCTTTATTCTTGGAGCTGGGCTGAAGGTTTAAACTCTTTTATTCGCACCTCTGTTCGTGTTTCACTTTGAGTTTATTTAATTTCACAAATGTTTAAATCCTCATTTTGAGCTAAATGTTGACAGCCAAGTTCGTCACGGGGGCACGCCTTTTCTGCTCCGTGATTGGTTGATGGAGATGTCACTCTCAGAAGTCGAGCTCTGATTGGTTAAACCTGACCCAGAGTCTTCGTTCACGTTTTCTGTTTACATCTTTGTGGACGGATGACTCCTCGTTGTATTTTTCTTGCCTCACCCACGCTTCCCGTTTTGTTCCACACCCGGTTCATTTTTAACATCTTTTTCCGTAACATTTTTTACCGTGTCACCCCCTAGGCTCCCGTGGCACCTAACAATCTTTAAGATAAAAGTCCTGGTTTAGTCCTGGTTCAGTCCTTGGTCTCTTTTTAATCTAAATGCACTTATGTGAGTTTTGAGATTATAAAAGCAGAAGGTCCATACCCGTCTGCTCTGGTCCACCTTGTGATGTCATGTGGTGATGTCAGACGTGTGTGTCTGGAGCTTTTTAAAGACTCAAGTCATGTTCCAAATGAACCTGCAGCTTTTCTAAAAATAATCACATGTTTTTATCCAGGACATATTTTCTGCTCGTGTGTGTGTGTGTGTGTGTGTGTGTGTCAATGTGTGGATAAACATTCTTCATGAACAATTTATCCACAACTATCAAGAGAAGAAAGAACAAAACTTAAAGGAAACAACGAGCCACATTAGTCACACAACAAACTCAACTCATGTTCTGATCATGGAGACTTTCACATTTAAACATCACAAATCTCCACAACATCAAATCTGTTTTAATTGTAACAGTAGAATGAGTCTGTTATATTCATGACCATAACGTTAAATGTTACGCATAATGTTTTGCATGTCCTGTGTCTGCCCTGGACTCGGACTTGGACTCGGACCTGGACTTGGACCCAGAGTCATGTCTCGCCGCAGCCTTCGTATCAACAACAGCCTCTTGGACCGAAGTCTGCCCCACGGAAGCTCCTCCTTCAGCGTGGGAGGAGAAACAGTGGGCTGGAGAAACAGGTCTGCTCCTGTGTCTGCTCCTGTCTGCTCCTGTCTCTGCTCCTGTCTCTGCTCCTGTCTGCTCCTGTGTCTGCTCCTGTCTGCTCCTGTCTGCTCCTGTCTGCTCTCTCTGCTCTGTCTCTCTCTGTCTCTCTGCTCTCTCTCTGCTCTCGTCTCTCTCTCGCTCTCTCTCTCGTCTCTCTGCTCTGCTCTCTCTCTGCTCGTCTCTCTGCTCGTCTCTCTGTCTCTCGCTCGTCTCTCTGCTCTCTCTCTCTCTCGTCTCTCTCTGCTCTCGCTCTCTCTCGCTCTCGTCTCTCTGCTCTCGTCTCTCTCGCTCTCGTCTCTCTGTCTCTCTGCTCGCTCGTCTCTCTGCTCGTCTCTCTCGTCTCTCTGCTCTCGTCTCTCTCGCTCTCTCTCTCTCTCTCTCTCGTCTCTCTGCTCGTCTCTCTGTCTCTCTCTGCTCTCGTCTCTCTCGCTCTCGTCTCTCTCTCTCTCGTCTCTCTCTCTGCTCTCGTCTCTCTGCTCGTCTCTCTGCTCTCGTCTCTCTGCTCTCGTCTCTCTGCTCGTCTCTCTGCTCTCGTCTCTCTCTCGTCTCTCGCTCGTCTCTCTGCTCGTCTCTCTGCTCGTCTCTCTGCTCTCGTCTCTCTCTGTCTCTCTCTGCTCTCTCTCTGCTCGCTCTCTCGTCTCTCTGCTCTCTCTCTCTGTCTCTCTGCTCGTCTCTCTGCTCTCGTCTCTCTCGTCTCTCGTCTCTCTGTCTCTCTCTCTCGTCTCTGCTCGCTCTCTCTCTGCTCTCGTCTCTCTGTCTCTCTCTCGTCTCTCTCTGTCTCTCTGCTCGTCTCTCTGCTCTCTCTCTGCTCTCTCTCGTCTCTCTGCTCTCTCTCTCTCTCTCTCTCTCTCGTCTCTCTCTCGTCTCTCTCGTCTCTCGTCTCTCTCTCTCTCTCGTCTCTCTCTCTCTCTCGTCTCTCTCTCTGCTCTCTCGTCTCTCTGCTCGTCTCTCTGCTCGTCTCTCTCGTCTCTCTCGTCTCTCTGCTCGTCTCTCTGCTCGTCTGACTCGTGTGTCTTGTGTTCAGGTCTCGTTCGTGTCGGCGTCTCTCGTCTTCGTGCTCAGAGTCGCTCTTCGTTCACACACCTCATAAAACTCGTCCTGAAGCTCGTCCTGAAGCTCCTGTGAGCAGTTCGGTGGTGAGCTGCAGTGGGGTTCACTCTGTGGCTGCCTCTGACGTGTCTCTTCTGTCCTGGCTCCTCGACGAGTCCATTATCCCGGAGTCCACGGCGCTCAACAGCTTCTGGGGTGAGAACTCGCACGGTCCAGGTTTGTGGTGTTGGGTCAGGGATATTGTCACGGTCATTTTCTTAAAGTTTAAAATAAATTCTACACAAAAAACAGAACATAAATGATTGTATTTTATTTGAAGTGTCCCCCTCATGTTTTGTGTGAGGTGAGTGTGGAGAGTCGGTCTTGTCCGGCTGAAGCCTCTGGTCCTTAGACGGTCCGGCGCTGCAGATAAAGGAGCCGTGTGCTTTTCACAGCTTTTCTCTCAACTGGATTTAACTCAAGTTTGACTTTTCCTCTTGTTCTTCTGTTCTGATGCTGGATCAGATCAGAGAGTTTTTTTGAACGATCGACTTCCTTCAGTGAGAGTCGTCCCAGAGACAAACGTGTGCAGCCCAGACACACGTCGCTCTGCTCACAGCCCGGACTCCCACGCTCCCATCCTCCAGCGCTCGTGGAAATCCTGCAAAACTCATGGACGTTTAGGCTACGTTTACACATAGCCGGGTATTTTGATAAACGAATATTTCCCTCCCTCCGTTTTCCAAAATAACATCGTGCATACAGCGTTGTTTTCAAAAAAGTTTTCATTTACATCAACCCGTATAAATCCTCCATCGAGCGCCGTCAGAACTACACCGAGTCTCTGGGCAGCACCTGGATTAGACACAAACCTCTAGCATTGATTTAATTACAGTTGTAAGGATTGCTAAAAAATACCTTGAAAAACGTACAATGAACACCATACAAGGAACCAAACGGGATTCACGCTTCTGTCCGGATGCTTTGCACCACCTCAGAACCAGCCGCGGTCGAGCGCGGAGGACCTGAGCAGCCCACACGGACCTGTGGTCCACAGCGCATTCTTGCTATTCCCGCATGGAACCAGCGCGCAGATGACAACACTGAAGCACTCGGACCCAGTCCTTTGCGCGCTGGTCTTATTCGCCCCCGTCTGGAACCAGAACATGGAGGATGGAGCCTCCAGACCGATCGGACCAACACTGGACCTCCAGCCCCGTCTTGAGGAGCTGCGCTCTGCGGTGATGCTCCTGTGTGTTGTGCTGTTGCCCGAGCTCAGATCTTCTGCTCTGGGCTGATGTGCAGGTCCGTATGGGATGGCGTCTGGACATATATATAACACCTTCAAAAGGAAAATTGTGAGGGGTAAAATTTAAAAAAAAAATTATAATATTATAATTAAAAAACATTTTTTAGCCCCCTCACAATTTTCCTTTTGAAGCTTTTTAGGGGTTTGATGGGTTAATCAGGGGTGTCAGACCCGCACCACCTGTATTTCACACACTGTCATCATCATAGCAAAAGGTAAACGTCGGTCGCACTTTCAGCGCATCAGCTCCTAAAACTCTGTTTATGTCACTTTACACGCAAACGTGAAACTGGAGTTTTCCAGAATCTCCACTCTAACCAGAGTTTTTTGAAAGATTTTTTTTCAGAGGCGAATTTGCCGTTTGTGTGTAAAAGATGGGTACAAACGAAGGGAAATGATTTTAAAATACTCGAGTACGTGTAAACAGGGCCTTAGTGTCTCTTCCCCGCCGCTCCAGTGTTGTGTTCAGTTCTCATGAGTCTGTTCTGATTATTTGTGAACGTCTGTGTCTTTTGTTTAAAAGAGACGACAATAAATGCACTGACAGGATTTAGAATGTTCAAAAAGTATGATGCCAAACCATAAAGTGAGTGGAAAGATTTCACATTTCAGATTTACACCTAAAAGTCTGATCGGTTCTACACATGTAGGTGCAAGGTGAAAGTCATGGAAAATTCACTTTAGCTCATGGAAAAGTTTTGAAATGTCGTCAGTGGGACGGTGAGAGCCCACAGGACAGTTTTGGATCTGATTTCCACCCAGCAGGAGGAGAAACTGTATTTAAATCAAACTGTCCTGTAGCTCTCACAAACCTCTGGCACATGGAGTTTGAGGCGAGTTCGGCTTTAGAACCGAATTTTCATACGGAGAAAAAATGTGGTGGAACCTCAGACTCAGCCAATCAGAGCTCTGCTTTAAGCTCTTTTATTATTCTCTTAATTGATTTTTACACTGACTAATACTCAGTCTCATTTCCATCCTCTGTTTCAGGTCTGGACTCTGACGTCAACCCCAAAGGTGAGTTTATATTTTTCTAAGTTCAAGTTCCAGCTGGAGTCTGGTTTAGGTTCTGCTCTTTATGTTCAGACAAATGTTACAGAACAGAACTTTACATCTGAATGACTGAAATGTTTTATTTGCATGTTTTTGTGCGTTCAGAGAGCATGCTGATGTGTGAGAGCACCGTCCTCGCAGACACCACCGTGATTGGTCCAGGCACTTCCTGTTTGAGGCCACACAGCGCTTTGATTGGTCCAGAGCCCCTCTGCAGTAAAAACAGTAAAACTCAGTGTGACTGCGGTCGGCCGAAGGACTCGAAATACACCCGCTCCACCTCCTGCTCTGTCAGACCAGAGACCAGTCCAGAGACCAGTCCAGGATCCAGTCCAGAGACCAGTCCAGAGACCAGAAAAGGGTCCAGACCAGAGACCAGACCAGAGACCAGACCAGGATCCAGACCAGAGACCAGACCAGAGACCAGACCAGGATCCAGACCAGAGACCAGACCAGGATCAGAGTCGGGCACGATCTACTACAGAGGCCGCAGACACAGAGGTGAGACGTTTAACGACTGAGGAGGAAATGACGATGGATGTTTTTTTGTTTTTTCAAATATTCAGTTCACACATGTAACAAACTTTACACAAACAGATAATTTTTTTTTTTTACACAAGTAAAAAGTGAATTTGTGAACTTGAATATAACTTCAGATAAATGTGTGGAGTCAGTAGGGACTCAGATATTTCATCTAAATATCCACACAAAAAATTATGAAATCCCCATGGGACTCACCTGTCCCCCCGTCCCCGCCCCTGCCCCTGCCCCTCAGGTGTGGTGCTGTGGTTCTGCTTCAGGAGGTGGTTCTTCTGGTTCCTCTCTGTTCTGATTGGACTGAACCAGAACGTCCAAAAACTCAAAGGTAAAAAAACCCACCAGTCTGAGCCTGGGTGTCACCTGTCTGTTCTGGTGTGAGGTTCTGTTGGATCGTGTTGTTCCAGACGTGCTGCAGCTGTGGCTCTGCTCTTCCCTCTCTCACCTGAAGAGGGCAGCACAGACCCAGCTGTGGTCATCAGTGCTGTAGAGGAGCTGGAGCTGGAGCTGATGGTGATGGTGATGGTGGTGTTAGTGGTGCTGCTGGTGGAGTAATGGTGTTGGTGGTTTTGGTTTTGGTGCTGGTGTTACACACATGAGCAGAACTCCTCACTTTGCTGCTGAATATTCATGAGTTGTGATTTATGCAAATTCAGAGGTGGAGATTTTCCTGTTTCTATGACGACATGCAAATGAACTCCTCTAATCTGCTCCACACCCTCCACACCCTCTCCCTCCGTCTCTGTCCTCTCTGTGTCTCCATCTCTGTCCTCTCTCCTCTGTCTTCTCGCTCTCCGTCTGCGTCTCTGTGGGACAGACTACAGACAGTAGTTGGTAATAGTTTTTTCCACAGGTGGGTTGTGCGTCGGGATGAGAGAGTCCAAAGACAAAGCGTCCAGTGGAGCCGTGTGTGAGTAACTCAAGATTCTTTTACATTTGTCTCCATTCAACTTTTTCCAAATAACAGACTGTGACACGTGTGCGGTTAAAGTGAAGATCATTCTGTTTGAGGAGCCTTTCATGTGTGGGGCCCTCACCTGTCTGACTCACCTGTCTGAGCGGGGCCCTCACCTGTCTGAGCGGGGCCCTCACCTGTCTGAGCGGGGCCCTCACCTGTCTGAGCGGGGCCCTCACCTGTCTGTGCAGACCCTCAGAGCTCCGTCGTCTCACCTGGTCTCCACATGTTGACAGTGAAGCTCCTCACAGCTCACACGTCCTGGTGTCAGGTCGTGGTGTCCGAGTCCGGGCCGGGGTCCTGGGAGCTTCTCTGCTGCAGCTGGACTCTGCTGCTGGAGTCCACTCACGAGAACTGAACCTGGATTTATGAAACAACCATGAGACTGGAGTCCAGGGTTCCCACAGTCATGGAAATCCTGGAAAAGTCCTGGAATTTTAGTGTCTCTTTATCTGTACAGCTCCAGTGTTGTGTTCAGTTCTCATGAGTCTGTTCTGATTATTTCTGAACGTCTGAGTCTTTTGATTTAAAGAGACGACAATAAATGCACTGACTGCACGATTTAGAATGTTCCAAAACTATAATCCCAAACCAGAAGGTGAGTGGAAAGAGTTAAACATTTCAGATTTACACCTAAAAGTCTGATCAGTTCTACACGTGTAGGTGCAAGGTGAAAGTCATGGAAAATTCACTTTAGCTCATGAAAAAGTCATGGAAAAGTTTGGAAATGTTGTCAGTGAAAAAATGTGGGAACACTGGGAATCTGTAGTCTCCCCTGTCTCCCCTGTCTCCCCTGTCTCCCCTGTCTCCCCTGTCTCACCTGTCTCACCTGTCTCACCTGTCTCACCTGTCTCACCTGTCTGTGTGTGTCAGGTGCAGAGCGCAGACAGGGCCCTCTGTCTCACACCGCCGTGTCTCTGCTCCTCAGTCTGATGGCCGTTCTGTGGAGTGTCACAGTATTCACAGGTTCATGCTCACGTAGGAATGAGGGCGGTGGTGGTAGTAGTAGTAGTAGTAGTATTTGTAGTATTTGCAGTATTGTATTGTATTGTAGTAACACAGTGGGCAGTGTCTGTGTGTGGGGCTTCTGCTCGAGTTTCCTGGTGTGGAGCTGTGACCTCAGGACGGGGCTCACATTATTTCAGCCGATACCGATATTCACCTGCTGCTGCTGCTGTGACCGATATTTATCTTTTAAAATCCCACGTGTCTGGAGCCGAAGTTCAGATCCCACAGGAACTTTCACTTCTGATAAATCTGAAATATGTTTTAGTGGAATCTGAAATCCTGAGTGTGTGACAGACTAAGAACTGAAGCTGAGGACGGACCAGGACTGGGGCAGCGCTGGTAAATATCGAATATCGAATACCCACAGCTCACCCCCCTCTGCTCGTCTCCCGTGTGGACTCTTCCTCTCAGCCTGTGCAGTGTGCGGATCTAATATTTAGTTTTTTTATTTAAATCTGTTTTCTGTTTGTTTGTTTGTGTTGTCGTTTGTTTGTTTGTTGTCGTTTGTTTGTTTGTTTGTGTTGTCGTTTGTTTGTGTTGTCGTTTGTGTTGTTTGTTTGTGTTGTCGTTTGCATGTTGTCGTGCGCCCCCTGCAGCCTGCCTCGTGTACGACTCGTGCCTCAGGTCGCTCGCCGCTCTTCTTCCTCTGAGCAGGAAGTGCCTGGGTGTCTGTG
Source organism: Boleophthalmus pectinirostris (assembly GCF_026225935.1). Classification (NCBI taxonomy): domain Eukaryota; kingdom Metazoa; phylum Chordata; class Actinopteri; order Gobiiformes; family Gobiidae; genus Boleophthalmus; species Boleophthalmus pectinirostris. Next base: position 35,468,709 of record NW_026571047.1, read on the forward strand.
CGGAGCTGGGACAGTCCACAGGTTCAGACTCCGCCGTGTGCCGTGGACCACAACTGCACCACACGCACACAGACACACACACACTGACACAGACACACACTGACACAGACACACACACACTGACGCACACACTGACGCACACAGACACAGACACGCACACAGACACGCACACAGACACGCACACAGACACGCACACAGACACGCACACACACTGACACACACGCAGACACACACACTGACACGCACACACACTGACACGCACACACACAGACACACACACTGACACGCACACACACAGACACACACACAGACACGGCACACACACTGACACACACACAGACACACACACTGACACGCACACTGACACGCACACACACAGACACACACACTGACACGCACGCACACACACAGACACACACACAGACACACTGACACACACACACACATACACACAAACACACACACTGACACGCACACAGACACACACACTGACACACACACACAAACACACACACAGACACACAAACACACACACTGACACGCACCCACACAGACACACACACGCAAACACACACACTGACACACGCACACTGACACGCACACTGACACGCACACACTGACACGCACACACTGACGCACACAGACACACGCACGCTGACACGCACACTGACACGCACACTGACACGCACACACACAGACACACACACAGACATGCACACCGACACGCACACACACCGACGCACACCGACACGCACACCGA
>NW_026571047.1:35476968-35549468 GCF_026225935.1 Boleophthalmus pectinirostris
CACGCACCTGTCACACATGCACCTGTCACAACCACGCACCTGTCACAACCTGTCACAACCACGCACCTGTCACAACCACGCACCTGTCACAACCTGTCACCTGTCACAACCACGCACCTGTCACAACCTGTCACAGCCACGCACCTGTCACAACCTGTCACAGCCACACACCTGTCACAACCTGTCACAGCCATGCACCTGTCACAGCCATGCACCTGTCACAGCACGCACACTGTCACAACCACGCACCTGTCACAACCTGTCAACCACGCACCTGTCACAACCTGTCACAACCACGCACCTGTCACACAACCTGTCACAACCACGCACCTGTCACAACACGCACCTGTCACACGCACCTGTCCACCTGTCACACCACCTGTCACAACCTGTCACAACCACGCACCTGTCACAACCACGCACCTGTCACAACCACGCACACCTGTCACAACCTGTCACAACCACGTCACACTGTCACACACACGCACCTGTCACACCTGTCACAACCACGCACCTGTCACAACCTGTCACAACCTGCCACGCACCTGTCACACCTGTCACAACCACGCACCTGTCACACCTGTCACGTCACACCTGTCACAGCCACGCACCTGTCACACACGCACCTGTCACAACCACGCACCTGTCACAACCTGTCACACACGCAACCTGTCACAACCACGCACCTGTCACAACCTGTCACAACCGCACCTGTCACAACCTGTCACAACCACGCACCTGTCACACACTGTCACACCTGTCACACCACGCACCTGTCACAACCTGTCACAACCACGCAACCTGTCACCTGCCACGCACCTGTCACAACCTGTCACAACACTGTCACAACCTGTCACAATCTGTCACAGCCACGCACCTGTCACAACCACGCACCTGTCACAACCTGTCACAGCCACGCACCTGTCACAACCACGCACCTGTCACAACCTGTCACAACCACGCACCTGTCACACCTGTCACAACCACGCACCTGTCACAACCTGTCACAGCCACGCACCTGTCACACACACCTGTCACAACCTGTCACACACGCACCTGTCACAACCACACACCTGTCACACAACCTGTCACAGCCACACACCTGTCACAACCTGTCACACCACACACCTGTCACAACCTGTCACAACCACACACCTGTCACAACCTGTCACAGCCACACACCTGTCACAACCTGTCACAGCCACGCACCTGTCACAACCACGCACCTGTCACAACCTGTCACAACCACGCACCTGTCACAACCACACACCTGTCACAACCTGTCACAACCACGCACCTGTCACAACCTGTCACAGCCACGCACCTGTCACACAACCTGTCACACCTGCCACGCACCTGTCACAACCACGCACCTGTCACAGCCACGCACCTGTCACAGCCACGCACCTGTCACAGCCACGCACCTGTCACAACCGCGCAACCGCGCACCTGTCACAACCTGTCACAACCGCGCACCTGTCACAACCGCACACCTGTCACAACCGCGCACCTGTCCCCCTGCTCTGATGTCCTGACCTTTGACCTGTGTTCAGGAGGTGCAGGGTTTGATCCAGAACACTCTGAGGAGGTTCTCCGAGGACCGGACCGGACTGGCCGACTACGCCCTCGAGTCTGGAGGTAACTGTGTGACGTGTTGTTGTTCTCTCTGTGTCCTGTAGGGGGCAGTGTGACGTGTTGTTGTTCTCTCTGTGTCCTGTAGGGGGCAGTGTGGTGACGTGTTGTTGTTCTCTGTCCTGTAGGGGGCAGTGTGACGTGTTGTTGTTCTCTCTGTGTCCTGTAGGGGGCAGTGTTGTTGTTCTCTCTGTGTCCTGTAGGGGGCAGTGTTGTTGTTCTCTCTGTGTCCTGTAGGGGGCAGTGTTGTTGTTCTCTCTGTGTCCTGTAGGGGGCAGTGTGGTGACGTGTTGTTGTTCTCTCTGTGTCCTGTAGGGGGCAGTGTGGTGACGTGTTGTTGTTCTCTCTGTGTCCTGTAGGGGGCAGTGTGGTGACGTGTTGTTGTTTCTCTCTGTCCTGTAGGGGGCAGTGTGTGAGTGTTGTCTCTGTGTGTAGGGGCAGTGTGGTGTGTTGTTGTTCTCTCTGTGTCCTGTAGGGGGCAGTGTGGTGACGTGTTGTTCTCTCTGTGTCCTGTAGGGGGCAGTGTGGTGACGTGTTGTTCTCTGTGTCCTGTAGGGGGCAGTGTGGTGACGTGTTGTTGTTCTCTCTGTGTCCTGTAGGGGGCAGTGTGGTGACGTCTCGTTGTTCTCAGACGTTTGAGACTAAAGTTGCTCTGCTCAGTTTGTTTGGGTTTCCCCTGTGGTTACTACTACTGTGTACACTACCTACCTGTGTACTGTGTACTACCTACTGTGCTGTGTACTACTCTACTGTGTACTACTACTACTACTGTGTACTACTACTGTGTACTACTGTGTACTACTCCTGTGTACTACTGTGTACTACTGTGTACTACTCCTGTGTACTACTGTGTACTCCTCCTGTGTACTACTACTGTGTACTGTGTACTCCTACTGTGTACTACTACTGTGTACTACTGTGTACTACTACTGTGTACTGCTACTGTGTACTCCTTTGTGTTACTGTGCATGTTCTTTGCGTGTTCTTTGTTCTTTGCGTGTTCTTTGTGTGTTCTTTGTGTGTTCTTTGTGTTCTTTGCGTGTTTGTGTGTTCTTTGTGTGTTCTGTGTGTTCTTTGTGTGTTCTTTGTGTGTTCTTTGTGTTCTTTGCGTGTTCTTTGTGTGTTCTTTGTGTGTTCTGTGTGTTCTTTGCGTGTTCTTTGTGTTCTGTGTGTTGTTTGTGTGTTCTTTGTGTGTTCTTTGTGTTCTTTGTGTTCTTTGTGTTCTTTGCGTGTTCTTTGTGTGTTCTGTGTGTTCTTTGTGTGTTCTTTGTGTTCTTTGCGTGTTCTTTGTGTGTTCTGTGTGTTCTTTGCGTGTTCTTTGTGTGTTCTTTGTGTGTTCTGTGTGTTCTTTGTGTGTTCTTTGTGTTCTTTGCGTGTTCTTTGTGTGTTCTGTGTGTTCTTTGCGTGTTCTGTGTGTGTTCTTTGCGTGTTCTTTGTGTGTTCTGTGTGTGTTCTTTGCATGTTCTGTGTGTGTTCTTTGTGTGTTCTGTGTGTTCTTTGCGTTTTCTTTGCGTGTTCTTTGTGTGTTCTTTGTGTTCTTTGTGTGTTCTTTGCGTGTTCTTTGCGTGTTCTTTGTGTTCTGTGTGTGTTCTTTGCGTGTTCTTTGTGTGTTCTGTGTGTTCTTTGCGTGTTCTTTTGTGTTCTTTGTGTGTTCTTGTGTTCTTTGTGTGTTCTTTGTGTTCTTGCGTGTTCTTTGTGTTGTTCTGTGTGTTCTTTGGTGTTCTTGTGTGTTCTCTTGCGTGTTCTTTGTGTGTTCTGTGTGTGTTCTTTGCATGTTCTGTGTGTGTTCTTTGTGTGTTCTGTGTGTTCTTTGCGTTTTCTTTGCGTGTTCTTTGTGTGTTCTTTGTGTGTTCTTTGCGTCTTCTTTGCGTGTTCTTTGCGTGTTCTGTGTGTGTTCTTTGCGTGTTCTTTGCGTGTTCTGTGTGTGTTCTTTGTGTGTTCTTTGCGTGTTCTTTGCGTGTTCTTTGTGTGTTCTTTGTGTGTTCTGTGTGTGTTCTTTGCATGTTCTGTGGTTCCAGTCGGACGTTCAGCCCGGGGACTGTTGGCCGTTCCGTGGTTCTTCTGGGATCCTGGTTCTGCGTCTGTCGTCTCGGGTTTTGCCCTCAGCGTTTTCCTTAGAACATCTCCCCAAGAACCTGTCCCCAACCGGATCCATCCACAGCGCCCCCAAGGACTTCACCGTCTACGTGAGGACCTGGACGGGACTGGACCTGGGACTGGACCTGGGACCGGACCTGGGACCGGACCTGGGACTGGACCTGGACCTGGACTGGACCGGGGACTGGACCGGGGACTGGACCTGGACTGGACCTGGACTGGACCGGGGACTGGGACTGGACCTGGGACTGGGACCTGGGACTGGACCCAGACTCGGACTAAACCTGGTTTAACCCAGATCTTTTTCAGGGCCTGAAGGATGAGGATGATGATGAGGAGGAAGAGGGGAAACTTCTGGGCACGTTTCAGTACGACAAGGACGGAGAAGCTCTACAGACCTACACCCCCACTGTGAGTCTGCTCCTGTCTGCTCCTGTCTGCTCCTGTCTGCCCCTGTCTGCTCCTGTCTGCTCCTGTCTGCCCCTGTCTGTCTGCTCCTGTCTGCCCCTGTCTGCTCCTGTCCTGCCCCTGTCTGCTCCTGTCTGTCCTCCTGTCTGCTCCTGTCCTGCTCCTGTCTGCTGTCGCTCCTGTCCTGCTCCTGTCCTGCTCCTGCTCCTGTCTGCTCCTGTCTGCTCCTGTCCGCTCCTGTCTGCTCCTGTCTGCCCCTGTCTGCTCCTGTCTGCCCCTGTCTGCTCTGTTTCTTCTTTGGTTCTGTTTTTTTTCTGATGTTTCTCGTTTTTGTTTCAGGAGGAAAATGCTGAACCGTTTCAGTTTATTCTGGTGAAGTTTTTGTCAAACTGGGGTCACGACGAGTACACCTGCATTTACCGCTTCAGAGTCCACGGCACCCCGGTCCAGACGGAACCGGAGACGGAACCGGAGACGGAACCGGAGACGGAACCGGAGACGGAACCGGAGACGGAACCGGAGACGGAACCTGAAACCAAACTAGAAACTGAACCAGAAGCAGAATCAGAAGAGACTGCTGAGTCCCAGGAGCAAGATTCAGACTAGAATATGGACTGGACCATGGACTGGACCGTGGGCCGGACCGTGGGCCAAACCCGGACAGGACTGGCCCCGGACTGTGATGATGGCAGCTTTTGTTTAGTTTGTCAGGACGAGTTTGTCTCAGGACACACGTGTAAGTGGAACTTGGAGCTTGTGCTGCTGAGACACGTTTAAACTCTGAGTCCTTTTAGTTTTTCTAAAGTGTAAATATGAGTGTGTTTTGTTCGTGACTCTTGTTTGAATAAAGATGTGGTTTTCAAACGGTTTTATTTCATTTTTGGTCAAATACATTTATAATAAAATAGTGAAAACCTTTAAACACAAACACTGTTCATGTCACGAGTGATTTATGATCAACGACCGAATGAAACACTCCAGTTTTTAGAGACAAACATTTAAAAGTCAGAGTTAAGTCACATTTTCTACACATGACTCAAAAGAATCACTGCAATTCAACATTCAGTTTATTGATTCATTGATTGGGTTTCTGTAAATAAAAATATAAAAATATTTAAAAAAAACTTGGAAGCCTGAGAACATTTTTATTTTCCAAAAAGTCTGATTTTGATCATCTTCAAATGTGATATTATTACTATTATCTGTTAATTATTATATTGTATTTATTATGTTTGTTTAAATCATGGTCCAATTGAAGTAATCTATTCTGTTTATATTTATTTTATTATCTATTTATGTGCTCATTTTTATTTTTTATCTTTTTTAAAATTATATTTATTTTTTATTTTCTATCTTTTAATTTTTTGATGTTTATCTTTTTTATTTATTAGATTTATTTTTTATGTTCTGTTTATTTTTTATTTTTCGATTTATTTCTATTCTTTTTATTTTTTACATCTATTTATTTTATTTGTCTATTAATTTATCTATTAATTTTATTTTTCTATTTATTTATTTTGTGTAAATACAAGAATCATTTCTTTCATTGTGAAATCGATCCTCCTGTTCCGGAAGTGGGCTTTGGCGTCACTTCCTGTTCCCGGAGCGTGGTTCCGGGTTTCACACGTGATTTTCTCAAACCTCTAATACAGCGAAATAAAGGTGCGTGTTTCTGTTTTTAATGTTTTTTATGTTTTATTTGTGTTTTTTTCGTATTTGTTGACGCTGTGGAGTTTGTCTTTGTGTCGGGTCATGTTTAAAACTCTGTGGTTCTGAAAAAAAGATTTAAAACGTGTTTGGGGCTCGTGCGCAGAGGAGATTTACGTAAAAAATAAAAATAATTAAAACGTGTTTCATCCAAGAGAGAAACGATGTATTCACTCTGTCTACGTAAAACACATTTAAATCATCGTGTCGTGTTTGTGTTTGATACAAATTTAACTTTAAACGTTACAAAAGTGTTTTTGTTTTGTTTTTCTCGTGTTTGAGTTTTGTCCCTGAACGTGTTGGGAGTGTTACTTTTAAAATGTAATCCCCTACAGATTACAGATTACATACTCCAAAATGTAGTTTGTAACGGAATCTATTAAATTACTTAAAGTGAGTAATGTAATCTGAATACTTTGGATTACTTGATTATTGACTTGAAAGACGAGGAAAAGAAGTTTTGTCTGATAAAAAAAAATAAAAAAGCCCAAACTTTACTGAACCAAATTAAAAATATTATTGATAGGAGACGAGACATGTCGGCGCAGCAGGATTTAGTCCTGGTTTAGATCTAGTTTAGTCCTGTTTTAGTCCTGGTTTAGATCTAGTTTAGATTTAGTTTAGACCTGGTTTAGACCTGGTTTAGACCTGGTTTAGTCCTGGTTTAGATCTAGTTTAGATTTAGTTTAGACCTGGTTTAGTCCTGGTTTAGTCCTGGTTTAGACCTGGTTTAGTCCTGGTTTAGATCTAGTTTAGATTTAGTTTAGACCTGGTTTAGTCCTGGTTTAGACCTGGTTTAGACCTGGTTTAGTCCTGGTTTAGACCTTGTTTAGACCTGGTTTAGTCCTGGTTTAGACCTGGTTTAGTCCTGGTTTAGATCCTGGTTTAGATCTAGTTTAGACCTGGTTTAGTCTGGTTTAGTCCTAGTTTAGTCCTGGTTTAGTCCTGTTTAGACCTGGTTTAGTCCTGGTTTAGTCCTGGTTTAGTTTAGTTTAGACCTGGTTTAGTCCTGGTTTAGATCTAGTTTAGACCTGGTTTAGTCCTGGTTTAGTCCTAGTTTAGTCCTGGTTTAGTCCTGGTTTAGACCTGGTTTAGTCCTGGTTTAGTCCTGGTTTAGTCCTAGTTTAGACCTGGTTTAGACCTGGTTTAGTTTCCGGCAATGAGTGGAATGACCAAAAAAAAAAAGGGGGATTTAGCCCAAAATGTGAAAACAGTTAAATTCCTCTGTTTAATCCATTTATTTCAACAAAGTAACTGTAATCCAAGTACCACTCACTGAAACAGTAACTGTAACTGAATACAGTTACTCATCATTTGTACTCTGATTACATAACTCTGGTACTTGTAATCTGTTACTCCCCGACACTACTGAACGTAAAAATGGTTCGTAGTGAAACAGCAGCAACAGACGGACGACGAACACAGCAGCAGCAGCAGCAGCAGGGACGGAACGACAATCCAAATATGGTGATATCGTATCGTCAAAGTTCTCACAATAATATCGTGGACCGTCACAATAAATCCGATTCAGTGCAGACGACAAGAAGAAAAAACAGTTCCAACACCTTTAAGTCTGAGTCCTTTTCTCTGTCGGGACATTTGAAGAGGAAAAAGTCGAACATGTCGCACTAAATATCGCAGTAAATATGGTCGTGTATCGTGAAAATATCGTACAGAGATTTGGATTTTGTTTCGTCTCTAATCGTGAGTTTTCCCACAATATCGTAATAAATATCGTATCGTGAGGTTCAGACCGTGAAGATATCGTATCGTGACACTTATATTGTTGCACATCTACACAACACACGCACAAAAAACACACACAGACACAAAAAAACACACACAGACACACAAACACACAAAAAACACACACAGACACAACAAACACACACAGACACAACAAACGCACAAAAAACACACACAAAAAACACACACACACAACACGCACAAAAAACACACACAGACACAACAAACACACACCGACACAACAAACACACAAAAAACACACACAGACACAACAAACGCACAAAAAACACACACAGACACAACAAATGCACAAAAAACACACAGACACAACAAATGCGCAACAGACATTTCAGTGTGTGTTGTGTGTTTCAGTGTGTGTTGTGTGTGTTTCAGTGTGTGTATTGTGTGTTTCAGTGTGTGGATGTTGTGTGTTTCAGTGTGTGTGTTGTGTGTGTTGTGTTGTGTGTTGTGTGTTGTGTGTGTTGTGTGTTTCAGTGTGTGTGTTGTGTGTTTCAGGTGGAGATGTCGTCTCTGTCTCTTCAGTTGAAGCGTGTTGTGTGTGTTTGATTGTTGTGTGTGTGTGTTGTGTGTGTTGTGTGTTTCAGTGTGTGTGTGTGTGTTGTGTGTTTCAGTGTGTGTGTTGTGTGTTTCAGTGTGTGTGTGTGTGTGTTGTGTGTTTCATGTGTGTGTGTGTGTGTGTTTGTTGTGTGTTGTGTTGTGTTGTGTGTGTTGTGTGTTTCAGTGTGTGTGTTGTGTGTTTCAGTGTGTGTGTGTATTGTGTGTTTCAGTGTGTGTGTTGTGTGTTGCAGGTGGAGATGTCGTCTCTGTCTCTTCAGTTGAAGCGTTTGGCGCTGCCTCAGACTGATCCAAACCTCTTCAGCAGGAAACATGTTTCATCTTTACTGTTCGACCCTCAAGAGGCGGCGACGCTCGACCGCGCCACCGTCCACGCCCTCGGTACGTGCCAGATGCCCTCCCGTGCATGTCTGAGTCATCTAGTGATCTGTCCCGGGCCCTGTTCAGACCAGAGCGTCAAAAAACTCCTGGACGTCTTTATTTAGAGTCTGTACATTTGAGTTCAGACGCCCGACGCGGCTCTGACGCCGTCAACCGACGGGAGAAAAATACTTGAAGTGCGTCTGTTGCCCTGGAAACAAGAGTCCGGTCCCGGACTTTTCCCGAAACGATGTCAGACCAAACTGAGAGAAACTTTAGTGATTTTATGACATCAAACCTTCACATAAAAGCAAATCACCTCAACAACTGCAGCGTGAAGATATTTATACTAAAGACAAGATCAGTCTGGTCTAGTGCTGGTCTAGTCTAGTCCCAGTCTAGTCCCGGTCTGGTCTAGTCCCGGTCTAGTCCCAGTCTGGTCTAGTCCCAGTCTGGTCTAGTCCCAGTCTGGTCTAGTCCCAGTCTAGTCTAGTCCCAGTCTGGTCTAGTCCCAGTCTAGTCTAGTCCCGGTCTGGTCTAGTCCCGGTCTGGTCTAGTCCCAGTCTGGTCTAGTCCCAGTCTAGTCCCGGTCTGGTCTAGTCCCGGTCTGGTCTAGTCCCGGTCTGGTCTAGTCCCGGTCTGGTCTAGTCCCGGTCTGGTCTAGTCCCGGTCTGGTCTAGTCCCAGTCTAGTCCCAGTCTAGTCCCAGTCTAGTCTAGTCCCAGTCTGGTCTAGTCCCGATCTGGTCTAGTCCCGATCTGGTCTTGTCCCGGTCTGGTCTAGTCCCGGTCTGGTCTAGTCCCAGTCTGGTCTAGTCCCAGTCTAGTCCCAGTCTGGTCTAGTCCCGATCTGGTCTAGTCCCGATCTGGTCTTGTCCCGGTCTGGTCTAGTCCCGGTCTGGTCTAGTCTCGGTCTAGTCCCGATCTGGTCTTGTCCCGGTCTGGTCTAGTCCCGGTCTGGTCTAGTCCCGGTCCCGGTCTAGTTCCGGTCTAGTTCCGGTCTAGTTCCGGTCTAGTCTGGTCTGGTCTAGTCCTGGTCTAGTCCTGGTCTAGTTCTGGTGTGGTCCTGGTCTAGTCCTGGTCTAGTTCTGGTGTGGTCCTGGTCTAGTTCTGGTGTGGTCCTGGTCTAGTTCTGGTCTAGTTCTGGTGTGGTCCTGGTCTAGTTCTGGTCTAGTTCTGGTGTGGTCCTGGTCTAGTTCTGGTCTAGTTCTGGTGTGGTCCTGGTCTAGTTCTGGTCTAGTCCTGGTCTAGTCCTGGTCTAGTTCTGGTCTAGTCCTGGTCTAGTCCTGGTCTAGTTCTGGTGTGGTCCTGGTCTAGTCCTGGTCTAGTTCTGGTGTGGTCCTGGTCTAGTCCTGGTCTAGTCCTGGTCTAGTTCTGGTGTGGTCCTGGTCTAGTTCTGGTCTAGTCCTGGTCTAGTTCTGGTGTGGTCCTGGTCTAGTCCTGGTCTAGTTCTGGTGTGGTCCTGGTCTAGTCCTGGTCTAGTCCTGGTCTAGTCCTGGTCTAGTTCTGGTCTAGTTCTGGTGTGGTCCTGGTCTAGTCCTGGTCTAGTCCTGGTCTAGTCCTGGTCTAGTTCTGGTCTAGTTCTGGTGTGGTCCTGGTCTAGTTCTGGTCTAGTTCTGGTCTAGTCCTGGTCTAGTTCTGGTTTGGTCCTGGTCTAGTCCTGGTCTAGTTCTGGTGTGGTCCTGGTCTAGTTCTGGTCTAGTTCTGGTCTAGTTCTGGTCTAGTCCTGGTCTAGTTCTGGTGTGGTCCTGGTCTAGTCCTGGTCTAGTTCTGGTGTGGTCCTGGTCTAGTCCTGGTCTAGTCCTGGTCTAGTTCTGGTCTAGTTCTGGTGTGGTCCTGGTCTAGTTCTGGTCTAGTTCTGGTCTAGGTCTAGTCCTGGTCTAGTCCTGGTCTAGTCCTGGTCTAGTCCTGGTCTAGTTCTGGTGTGGTCCTGATCTAGTCCTGGTCTAGTTCTGGTGTGGTCCTGGTGTGGTCCTGGTGTGGTTCTGGTCTAGTCCTGGTCTAGTTCTGGTGTGGTTCTGGTCTAGTCCTGGTCTAGTCCTGGTCTAGTTCTGGTGTGGTTCTGGTCTAGTTCTGGTGTGGTCCTGGTCTAGTCCTGGTCTAGTCCTGGTCTAGTTCTGATGTGGTTCTGGTCTAGTTCTGGTCTGGTCCTGGTGATCCGCTCGGTGTTTGTGTTGTTCATATTCAGACTCTGTTCATGTTTGTGGTTCTGGTTCTGGGGTTTTTCTTCCTGATAATAAAGTCTCTGCGTCTCTGGATACTCGTCCCTGATTGGTCGACGCGGCGAATCTGACACGAAAAGTTCAGCTTTTTCAACTTCTGGCGCCGACGCCCCGGACGTCCACATGGACTTTACACATAAACAGGACGCCTTGATGCTCTGGTCTGAACGGGCCTTTATGGTTATCAGTACGAGTCTGTACGAGGCTCCGCCCACAAGCCTATATCACCCAAACACCACAGAGACGAGCTGTGGCCCCGTGTGCCCGAGTCTCGTCTGTTCAACTCCTCACTGCTCATGTTGTCTCGTCTTTGTCTCGTCTTTGTCTCGTCTTTGTCTCGTCTTCGTCTCGTCTTCTTCTGGTCTTCGTCAGGCTGCACGGGGCTGGAGGAGCTGTCGGGCATCGAACCGTCGCTCTCTGAGTTTCATCAGACTCTGTTCAGCGACGCGTCCGTGACTCTGGAGCGAAGCGTCCAGACCAAAACCGTCAACGCCAAACTGGACGGAGACATCGAGGCGTTTCTGAGGCGCGTGTCGCCGTACTTCCTCCTCCGACCCGCCCACAAGTGTCTGGAGTGGCTCATCCACCGGTAAAACTCTGTCACACGGGGGGGGGGGGGGGGTTATACATGCAGGTCTATGGGGGAAAGTTCAGCAGTCACCATGAGAACACAAGCGCACACACGAGAGCGAACAAAACACTGCACAAAGATCGTCTGAAAAAACTGTTTGTGCTCAGACACTCACACTTTATATAAAATACAGTTTATTCTAGAAAACTGTAAATCTTGTGTTTTTATATAAATAAATGTGTGTTTATATAAATGTGTCGTGGTGGAACAATGTTTGGGAAAATTCTGACTCATATAAATACGTTTTTATAAATTAATTTCCATTTTATCTGATAAATGTTTATTTAAAATTAAAATAAGTCAAACAAACTTAAACTCTGTGCGCCTTTTTTGGAGCCACAGTTTGAGAAACTCGTCTTTTAGAAACTTCCACTGGAAATTTACACAAACAAAGTCTGGAGGAAATTTAAACAAATAAAATACAAAAAAAAAACATTAAACCAAAGTTCAGAGTAAAATCTGAGTTGATGTTCAGACAGAACAGGGCCTGCAGTTAGCATCAGTGTGGTAGTGTGTCATGCTGTGTGTTGTGTTGTGTGTGTGTGTGTTGTGTGACGTGTGTGTGTGTGTGTGTGTGTGTGTGTGTGTGTGTGACGTGTGTGTGTGTTGTGTGACGTGTGTGTGTGTGTGTGTGTGTGTGTGTGTGTGTGACGTGTGTGTGTGTGTGTGTGTGTGTGTGTGTGTGTGTGTGTGTGTGTGTGTGTGTGTGTGTGTGTGTGTGTGTGTGTGTGTGTGTGTGTGTGTGTGTGTGTGTGTGTGTGTGTGTGTTGTGTGTGTGTGTGTGTGTGTGTGTGTGTGTGTGTGTGTGTGTGTGTGTGTGTGTGTGTGTGTGTGTGTGTGTGTGTGTGTGTGTGTGTGTGTGTGTGTGTGTGTTGTGTGTGTGTGTGTGTGTGTGTGTGTGTGTGTGTGTGTGTGTGTGTGTGTGTGTGTGTGTGTGTGTGTGTGTGTGTGTGTGTGTGTGTGTGTGTGTGTGTGTGTGTGTGTGTGTGTGTGTGTGTGTGTGTGTGTGTGTGTGTGTGTGTGTGTGTGTGTGTGTGTGTGTGTGTGTGTTGTGTGTGTGTGTGTGTGTGTGTGTGTGTGTGTTGTGTGTGTGTGTGTGTGTGTGTGTGTGTGTGTGTGTGTGTGTGTGTGTGTGTGTGTGTGTGTTGTGTGTGTGTGTGTGTGTGTGTGTTGTGTGTGTGTGTGTGTGTGTGTTGTGTGTGTGTGTGTGTGTGTGTGTGTGTGTGTGTGTGTGACGTGTGTGTGTGTGTGTGTGTGTGTGTGTGTGTGTGTGTGTGTGTGTGTGTGTGTGTGTGTGTTGTGTGACATGTGCATTGTTGTGTGCAGGTTCCACATTCACCTGTATAACGTGGAGAGTCTTGTGGCCTGTGTTCTTCCGTTTCACGACTCCAAAGTTTTCGTCCGAGTGATTCAACTTCTGCAAATACAAGAACCGACCAACAGGTGGCACTGGCTCCACTGTCTGCAGGTACAGAGCGGGACACGAGGGGACACGAGGGGACACGAGGGGACACGAGGGGACACGAGGGGACACGAGGGGACACGAGGGGACAGGGGAGGGACACGAGGGGACACGAGGGGACACGAGGGGACAGAGGGGACACGAGGGACACGAGGGACACGGGGACACGAGGGACACGAGGGACACGGGGGACACGAGGGGACACGAGGGGACACGAGGGGACACGAGGGGACACGAGGGGACACGAGGGGACACGGGGGACACGAGGGGACACGAGGGGACACGAGGGGACACGAGGGGACACGAGGGGACACGAGGGGACACGAGGGGACACGAGGGGACACGAGGGGACACGAGGGGACACGAGGGGACAGAGGGGACACGAGGGGACACGGGAGGGGACACGAGGGGACACGAGGGGACACGAGGGGACACGGGGGACACGAGGGGACACGGGGGACGAGGGGACAGGGGGACAGGGGACAGCGAGGGGACACGAGGGGACACGAGGGGACACGAGGGGACACGAGGGGACACGGGGACACGGGGACACGAGGGGACAGAGGGGACACGGGGGACACGAGGGGACACGAGGGGACAGCGGGGGACACGAGGGGACGAGGGGACACGAGGGGACAGCGGGGGGACAGCGAGGGGACACGAGGGGACACGGGGGACACGAGGGACACGGGGGGACACGGGGGGACACGAGGGGACAGGGGACACGACAGGGGACACGAGGGGACAGCGGGGGGACACGAGGGACAGGGGACAGGGCGGGGGACACGAGGAGACACGAGGGGACAGCGGGGGGACACGAGGGGACACGGGGACACGAGGGGACAGGGGACACGAGGGACAGCGGACAGGGGACACGAGGGGACAGCGGGGACACGAGGGGACAGCGAGGGGGGAGGGGACACGAGGGGACAGGGGACACGAGGGACACGGACGCGGGGGGACACGAGGGGAGGGGGGGGACAGCGGGGGGACACGACAGGGACACGAGGGGACACGGACAGGGGGGGGGACAGCGGGGGGACACGAGGGGACAGCGGGGGACACGAGGGGACAGCGGGGGGACACGAGGGGACAGCGGGGGGACACGAGGGGACAGCGGGGGACACGAGGGGACAGAGGGGGGACACGGGGGACAGGGGGACAGCGGGGGACAGCGGGGGACACGGGGACACGGAGGGACAGAGGGGGACACGAGGGACAGAGGGGGACACGAGGGGACAGAGGGGACACGAGGGGACACGAGGGGACACGAGGGGACACGAGGGACACGAGGGACACGAGGGACAGGGGACAGGGGACACGAGGGGACACGAGGGGACAGAGCGGGACACGAGGGGACACGAGGGGACACGAGGGGACACGAGGGGACACGAGGGGACACGAGGGGACACGAGGGGACACGAGGGGACACGAGGGGACACGACAGGGGGACACGAGGGGACACGAGGGGACACGAGGGACGAGGGGGACAGCGAGGGGACAGCGGGGGGACAGAGGGGACACGGGGGACACGAGACACGAGGGGACACACGAGGGGACAGGGACGAGGGGACACGAGGGGACACGAGGGGACACGAGGGACAGCGAGGGACACGAGGGGACAGCGGGGGACACGAGGGGACACGAGGGGACACGAGGAGACTCGAGGGGACACGAGAGGGACACAGGGGACAGCGGGGGACACGAGGGACGGCGGGGACACGAGGGGACAGGCGGGGGACACGAGGGGACAGAGGGGACACGAGGGGACACGAGGGGACACGAGGGGACACGAGGGGACAGCGGGGACACGAGGGACACGAGGGACGAGGGGAGCGGGGGGACACGAGGGGACACGGGGACACGAGGGACACGAGGGACAGCGGGGGACAGCAGGGGACACGAGGGGACACGGGGGACACGAGGGGGACAGCGGGGACACGGGGACACGGGGGACACGAGGGACAGCGGGGACACGAGGGGACGAGGGGACAGCGGGGGACACGAGGGGACAGCGGGGACAGCAGCGGGGACACGAGGGACACGAGGGACAGCGGGGGACACGAGGGGACAGCGGGGGACACGAGGGACAGCGGGGACACGAAGGGGACACGAGGGGACAGGGGGACAGGGGACACGGGGGGACACGAGGGGGGACAGCGGGGGGACACGAGGGGACAGCGGGGGACAGCGGGGGACAGCGGGGACAGCGGGGGGACAGCAAGGGGACAGCGGGGGGACACGAGGGGACACGAGGGGGACACGGGGACAGCGGGGACAGCGGGGGACACGAGGGGGGACACGAGGGGACAGCGGGGGACACGGGGGACACGGGGGGGACACGACAGCGGGGACAGCAGGGGGGACACGAGGGGGACACGAGGGGGACAGCGAGGGGACACGAGGGACAGCGGGGACACGAGGGGACAGCGAGGGGACACGAGGGGACAGCGAGGGGACACGAGGGGACAGGGGACACGGGGGACAGCGGGGGACAGGGGGACAGGGGACAGCGGGGACACGAGGGGACAGCGGGGGGACAGCGAGGGGGACAGGGGGGCGAGGGGACAGCAGGGGACACAGCGGGGGACAGCGGGGGACAGGGCGGGACACGGGGGACAGCGGGGGGGACAGCGAGGGGACAGCGGGGGACACGAGGGACAGGGGGACACGGGGACAGCGAGGGGGGAGGGGACAGCGGGGACACGAGGACAGGGACAGCGGGGGGACACGAGGGGACAGCGGGGGACAGCGGGGACACGGGGACACGAGGGGACAGCGGGGGGACACGACAGCGGGGGACAGCGGGGGACACGAGGGGACAGGGACAGGGGACAGGGGGGGACACGGGGACAGGGACAGCGGGGACAGCGGGGGGACACGGGACACGGGGACAGGGGACAGCGGGGGACAGCGGGGGGACACTGTCCTGTAGCGTCCAGCAGGTGGCGCTGTCTCTTGTATAATCTTGTATAATGTGTGTTTGTGTGTTTTGCAGAAGCCCGGTGTCCCTCTGTCCAGACTCACTCTGGTCACTCACTGTCACAAAGACCTGAGCTTCATGGACTTTATCTGCAACATGGTCTCCAACTCCATCCAGGTCAGAGACCAGGTCTAGACCAGACCAGGTTTAGACCGGGTTTAGTTTAGATTGGCTTTAGACCGGGTTTAGACCAGGTTTAGTTTAGATTGGCTTTAGACCGGGTTTAGATCAGGTTTAGTTTAGATCGGGTTTAGACCAGGTTTAGTTTAGACCAGGTTTAGACCAGGTTTAGACCGGGTACTAAATGTTTTGATAAATTTCTAAAGAATTAAAAAAGTTCATAAAAGTGTTTACAGACAAACAGGAGCAGCTGTTTGTGTGTCGTGTTGTGTTTGATATTTCCTGGTGTGTGTTTGTGTTGTTGTTGTGTGTTATATTTAATCGTGTGTTATGTGTGTGTGTGTGTGTGTGTGTGTGTGTGTGTTATGTGTGTGTGTGTGTGTGTGTGTGTTATGTGTGTGTGTGTGTGTGTGTGTGTGTGTTATGTGTGTGTGTGTGTGTGTGTGTGTGTGTGTGTGTGTGTGTGTGTGTGTGTGTGTGTGTGTGTGTTATGTGTGTGTGTGTGTGTTATGTGTGTGTGTGTGTGTGTGTGTGTGTGTGTGTGTGTTGTGTGTGTGTGTGTGTGTGTGTGTGTGTGTGTGTGTGTGTGTGTGTGTGTGTTGTGTGTGTGTGTGTGTGTGTGTGTGTGTGTGTATGTGTGTGTGTGTGTGTGTGTGTGTATGTGTGTGTGTGTGTGTGTTATGTGTGTGTGTGTGTGTGTGTGTGTGTGTGTGTGTGTGTGTGTGTGTGTGTGTGTGTGTGTGTGTGTGTGTGTGTGTGTGTGTGTATGTGTGTGTGTGTGTGTGTGTGTGTGTGTGTGTGTGTGTGTGTGTGTATGTGTGTGTGTGTGTGTGTGTGTGTGTGTGTGTGTGTGTGTGTGTGTGTGTGTGTGTGTGTGTGTGTGTGTGTGTGTGTGTGTGTGTGTGTGTGTGTGTGTGTGTGTGTGTGTGTGTGTGTGTGTGTGTGTGTGTAGGCGTTCTCGTCGTGTCCTGGAGGTGGTGCGTCTCAGCTCAGAGTGGTTTTCTCGTTTTTCGCCTCGACAATCGTCTCGGCGCTCGACTCAGCGGAAAAGATCACAGACGCCATCATCACCAAACTCCTCCCACACGTGCAGAAGGTACTGTCCACGATCCCGGTCCAGGTCCTGGTCCAGGTCCCGGTCCCGGTCCAGTCCCGGTCCCGGTCCAGTCCCGGTCCCGGTCCCGTTCCAGTCCCGGTCTGACCTCGGTGTCTCTCCTCAGGGTCTGCGCTCGTCTCTTCAGGACTTCCGAGCGTCGTCCCTCATGATCCTGTGTCAGCTCTCGGTGAAGGTCGTGATGGAGAAGGTCTTGGTCCAGTCTCTGTTCTCGGTCCTCTGCAGGTCCCTCAAAGACCAAGTCCTGGTCCGAGAAGGTCTGGGGGCTCTGATAGTCCTGCTCCAGAACCAGGACCACGCTGAACCTACTCACAAGTAAGAACTAAACCAGGACTGAACCAGGACTGAACCAGGACTGGACCAGGACTGAACCAGGACTAGAAGAGGTCTAACTCTGGTCCGGTTCTTCTTCAGGTCTTTGTCTCGTCTGGCGTCGGTCTCAGATCTGGTTTCTTGCCTGGAGTCGATGTGTCAGACTCATGACGTGTCTCCACTGCTGCGCCACCTGCTGCCGCACCTCCTCAACCGCACCTTCAGCACAGGTATGAGGGGAGGGGCCTGAAGAGGGGCGGGGTCTGGAGGAGGGGCGGGGTCTGGAGGAGGGGGTGGGGTCTGAGGAGGGGGTGTGGTCTGGAGGAGGGGGCGGGGTCTGGGGGAAGGGGCGGGGTCTGGAGGAGGGGTGGGGTCTGGAGGAAGGGGCGGGGTCTGGAGGTCTAAAGAATTAAAAAAAACTTCATAGAGGTTAGGGTTAGGGTTCTTCACGTGTCTCTGGTTCTTCACGTGTCTCTTGTTCTTCACGTGTCTCTTGTTCTTCACGTGTCTCTGGTTCTTCACGTGTCTCTGGTTCTTCACGTGTCTCTTGTTCCTCACGTGTCTCTTGTTCCTCACGTGTCTCTGGTTCCTCACGTGTCTCTGGTTCCTCAGGTGACTCTGGTTCCTCACGTGTCTCTGGTTCCTCACGTGTCTCTGGTTCCTCACGTGTCTCTGGTGTCTCTGGTTCCTCACGTGTCTCTTGTTCCTCACGTGTCTCTGGTTCCTCACGTGTCTCTGGTTCCTCACGTGTCTCTTGTTCCTCACGTGTCTCTGGTTCCTCACGTGTCTCTTGTTCCTCAGGTGACTCTGTTGAGGCGAGTTCTTCTGCTGAGCTCCTGCAGAACCTCCTCACACGTGTCCCTCTGACCTCTGACCTCCAGCTCAGCCTGACCAGGTACGAACTCAAACTCACAAGAATCACACGAGAGACACACGGAGCTTCTGTCTCACTCTGTCTCCGTCTCTGTGTCTTCAGTCTCCTGGTGGACCTGTACCTGTCTCAGTCTGGACTCTGTGCGGACGACCTGGAGGACTTGAACCGTCGTGTGCTCCCAGTGCTGCGTCTGCTCGAGTCCAGGTCAGTATCATCCCAGAACCCGACGCCGTCAGAACTCTGTCCACGTCCGGGTCCGACCCGGGTCCGGACACGTCCGGGTCCGACCTGACTCTGACCAGAGTCTCGTGTGTTTTGGTGCAGGTATAACTCGTCTGTGGACAGAATTCTCTCGTCTCGTGTCTCTGACCTGAGCGACGACCAGAAGCCTCTGTTCCACCAACTCCTGTCTCTGTCGGCCACCAGCGGGAAGTTCCAGGTACTGCAGGGACACGAGGACACGAGGACACAAGGACTCACTGCAGTAGGATACAAGGACAGAAGGGCACGAGGACAGAAGGGCACGAGGACAGAAGGGCACGAGGACAGAAGGGCACGAGGACAGTAGGGCACAAGGACACAAGGATAGTGGGACACAAGGACAGAAGGGCACGAGGACAGAAGGGCACAAGGACAATAGGATACAAGGACAATAGGATACAAGGACAGAAGGGCACAAGGACAATAGGATACAAGGACAATAGGATACAAGGACAGAAGGGCACAAGGACAGTAGGATACAAGGACAGAAGGGCACAAGGACAGTAGGATACAAGGACAGAAGGGCACAAGGATAGAAGGGCATAAGGACAGTAGGACACAAGGACAGAAGGGCAAAAGGACAGTAGGACACATGGATAGTGGGACACAAGGACAGAAGGGCACAAGGACAGTAGGACAGTGGGACAGTGGGACAGTGGGACAGTGGGACAGTAGGACAGTAGGACAGTGGGACAGTGGGACAGTGGGACAGTGGGACAGTGGACAGTGGACAGTGGGACAGTGGGACAGTGGGACAGTGGGACAGTGGGACAGTGGGACAGTGGGACAGTGGACAGTGGGACAGTAGGACAGTGGGACAGTGGGACAGTGGGACAGTGGGACAGTAGGACAGTGGGACAGTGGGACAGTAGGACACATGGATAGTGGGACACAAGGACAGAAGGGCACAAGGACAGTAGGACAGTGGGACAGTAGCACAGCGGGACAGCGGGACAGCGGGACAGTAGGACAGTGGGACAGTAGGACAGTAGGACAGTGGGACAGTGGGACAGTAGGACAGCGGGACAGGACAGCGGGACAGCGGGACAGCGGGACAGCGGGACAGCGGGACAGTGGGACAGCGGGACAGCGGGACAGTGGGACAGGGACAGTAGGACAGTAGGACAGTGGGACAGTGGGACACTAGGACACTAGGACAGTAGGACAGTGTGTGGTGTCGGCTAAAGTCAGTCGCAGGTAAACTGAACATGAGTCCAGAAAACAAGTCCAGAAAAAAAGTCAGATGTTTTCTTGATGATCAGAAGAGTAAGTTGAGTCTTGGACGAGTCTTGGACGAGTCTTGGACGAGTCTTGGACGAGTCTTGGACGAGTCTTGGACGAGTCTTGGACAGTTCCAGTTTCCACGTTTCCTCTTTGTCCAAACTGATGTGACGCTGATGTGTGTTTGTCTCTGCACCAGCTGCACCAATCACAGCGTCTCTGCTTTTTCACACTGTGGTTTAGAGTTTTTACTACAGAGACTCACTTCATTTGTTCTCACACTTTATTTGTGTGTTTTTTTCTGTGTGTGTTTGTGTGTGTGTTTGTGCGTTTGTGTGTGTGTGTATTTGTGTGTGTGTTTGTGTGTGTTGTGTGTTTGTGCGTTTGTGTGTATTGTGTGTGTTTGTGTGTGTATTTGTGTGTGTGTTTGTGCGTTTGTTTGTGTGTATTTGTGTGTGTTTGTGCGTTTGTGTGTGTATTTGTGTGTGTGTTTGTGCGTTTGTTTGTGTGTGTATTTGTGCGTTTGTGTATTTGTGTGTTTGTGCGTTTGTGTGTATTTGTGCGTTTGTGTGTATTTGTGTGTGTATTTGTGCGTTTGTGTGTATTTGTGCGTTTGTGTGTATTTGTGTGTGTGTTTGTGCGTTTGTGTGTATTTGTGTGTGTGTGTGTGCGTTGTGTGTGTGTTTGTGCGTTTGTGTGTGTTTGTGTGTGTGTTTGTGTGTGTGTTTGTGCGTTTGTTTGTGTGTATTTGTGTGTGTGTTTGTGTGTATTTGTGTGTGTGTTTGTGCGTTTGTGTGTATTTGTGTGTGTGTTTGTGTGTTTGTTTGTGTGTATTTGTGTGTGTGTTTGTGTGTATTTGTGTGTGTGTGTTTGTGCGTTTGTGTGTTTGTGTTGTGTATTGTGTGTGTGTGTGTGTTGTGTGTGTTTTGTGTGTGTGTGTGTGTGTGTGTTTGTGTGTGTGTGTTTGCGTTTGTTTGTGTGTATTTGTGTGTGTGTTTGTGCGTTTGTTCTGGCTTCAGGTCGTCGGGGACTTGGACTCGTCTCTTCTTCTGAGTCTGAATCATCCTCAGGCGTCGATCAGAGTCATGGCTCTGAACAAACTCAAAGACATCATCACCAGCGGAGAGGTACCCCTGACCCCTGACCCCTCTGACCCCTGACCCTCTAACCCCTGACCATCTAACCCCTGACCTCTGACCCTCTGACCCCTGACCCTCTGACCCCTGACCCCTGACCCCTGACCCCTGACCCCTGACCCTCTGACCCCTGACCCTCTGACCCCTGACCCTCTGACCCCTGACCCTCTGACCCCTGATCATCTGACCCCTGACCCTCTGACCCTGACCCCTGACCCCTGATCATCTAACCCCTGACCTCTGACCCTCTGACCCACACTGACCTGAGCAGGTTCTGACTCGTGTGTGATGATGTTGTGTTGTGTAACTGTTGTTGGTTCAGGAGGCGTCGGTGGATCACAGTTTCCTGGAGTCTTCAGTGTTTGATCGTCTCCATGACGACGAGGCCCCAGTCGTTTCTGCGGCTCTGGAAATACTACAGGTCTGACAAATACTGCAGTATTTATACACACTCTACTACTACAACTACAGGTCTGACAAATACTGTACTTATATACAACTACTACTACAACTACAGTCTGACAAATACTGCAGTACTTATACACACTACTACTACTACAGGTCTGACAAATACTGCAGTACTTATACACACTCTACTACTACAACTACAGGTCTGACAAATACTGCAGTACTTATACACACTCTACTACTACAACTACAGGTCTGACAAATACTGCAGTACTTATATACACTCTACTACTACAACTACAGGTCTGACAAATACTGCAGTACTTATACACACTCTACTACTACAACTACAGGTCTGACAAATACTGCAGTACTTATACACACTCTACTACTACTACTACAGGTCTGACAAATACTGCAGTACTGCAGTACTTATACACACTCTACTACTACTACAGGTCTGACACATACTGCAGTACTTATACACACTCTACTACTACAACTACAGGTCTGACAAATACTGCAGTACTGCAGTACTTATACACACTCTACTACTACTACAACTACAGGTCTGACAAATACTGCAGTACTGCAGTACTTGTACACACTCTACTACTACTACAGGTCTGACAAATACTGCAGTACTTATACACACTCTACTACTACTACAGGTCTGACAAATACTGCAGTACTGCAGTACTTATACACACTCTACTACTACTACTACAGGATCTGACAAATACTGCATTTCACTCTCACAGTGAGAATCTTAAAAACACACATTTGTTTCAGTGTTGTTTTCTGGTGTTGATTTTGTGCGAATTAAAATATCACAAGTGTTTTAAATAACTCTTCTTCTTTCTTCTTTCTTCTTCTTCTTCTTCTTCTTCTTCTTCTTCTTCTTCTTTTTCTTCTTCTTTCTTCTTCTTCTTCTTCTTCTTCTTCTTTCTTTCTTCTTTCTTCTTTTTCTTCTTCTTCTTCTTCTTCTTCTTCTTCTTCTTCTTCTTCTTCTTCTTTCTTCTTCTTCTTCTTCTTTCTTCTTCTTCTTCTTCTTCTTCTTCTTCTTTCTTCTTCTTCTTTCTTCTTCTTCTTTCTTCTTTCTTCTTCTTTCTTCTTCTTTCTTCTTTCTTCTTCTTCTTTCTTCTTCTTCTCTTCTTCTTTCTTCTTCTTCTTCTTCTTCCTTCTTCTTCTTTCTTCTTCTCTCTTCTTTCTTCTTCTTCTTCAACTTTCTTCTTTCTTCTTGTTTCTTCTTCTTCTTTTCTTCTTCTTCTTCTTCTTCTTCTTCTTCTTCTTCTTCTGTGTGCAGTTGTTGTTGGAGCGTCTGGACCCTGAGGACGTCGTCTCGTCTCTCGTGTCTCTGCTGCTCAGAGCTCAAGAGAGTCACTCCCAGGACTGGTCAGTGTCCTGATCTCCTGTGGGCCCCGGGCCCCGGGCCCCGGGGTTAGGGGTGTTTTGTTGTCGGTGTTGTTGTTTCTTTCAGAGTGAATTTGAGGGAATTGTTTTTAGTGACGCGTCCCACAGTTTGAGACGCTCTGGTGTAATTCCTCTGTCGTCCTGCAGGTGTCCCGTGCTGTCTGAGGCCGTGCGTCTCCTGTCCATGCCCGCCGGCGCCGCCGCGCCCGCCCCGGGGCAGTCCGCCACACACGAGCGGCTCTTCTACAGGCTCCTCCCCCTCGTCGTCCCGTCAGGAACCAGAGACTCAGTGTCGTTTAAACTCAGTCTGAGTCTGTCCCAGAGTCCAGTCGTCCAACAGCACCTGCTCACCGCCGGGTGGGCCGCAGGTACGACAGGTGCTCTCCCCGTGTGTGACAGGTGCTCTCCCCGTGTGTGACAGGCGCTCTCCCCGTGTGTGACACAGGTGCTCTCCCCGTGTGACAGGTGCTCTCCCTGTGTGTGACAGGTGCTCTCCCTGTGTGTGACAGGTGCTCTCCCCGTGTGTGACAGGTGCTCTCCCTGTGTGTGACAGGTGCTCTCCCTGTACCTGACACATTGAGATTCTCTTGTTTGAGTTTAAAGATCTTTTCTCTCTCAGACCTGCAGGAGGCGCTGGGGTCCGGTCCAGACCAGGGTCCAGACCAGATCTTGGTCCTGGTCCAGACTCTGGTCTCGACTCTGAGCAGGAACCTCCAGAACATGGACACGTTCAGCCGACGACACACGGTGAGTCTCTGCTCCAGCTCTCCTGCTGTGACCTGTGACCTGTGACCTTTGACCTGTGACCTTTGATCTTTGTCCTTTGACCCCGCCCTGCAGATGGACGCCCTCTGCTCTCGTGTGGAGCTCCTCTCTGAGTCCGGTTCTGGTCCAGACCGGACTCCGCTCCTGGTCCTGCTCCAGACTCTGGTCTTGGGTCTGAAGAATCTGAGCGACACTCACCACCTGCTGACGGCGCAACGCCTCCACAACGTCATCCAGCGCCACCTGCAGGACGCCCGCCTCAGCCAGGTCAGACACGGGACGCCCGGTCCTGACCCGGTCCTGACCCCGTCCTGACCCGGTCCTGACCCCGTCCTGACCCGGTCCTGACCCGGTCTAGACCTGGTTTAGACTTGAATTAGACCTATTTGAGACACGGTTTTAGGCCCGGTTTTAGGTCCGGTTTTAGACCGGGTTCTGACCCGGTTCTGTGGTTTCAGGAGCCCGTGAGCGTCCCGGCCCTTGGTCCCACCCCCCTCTTCTCTGATTGGCTGGCTCTGTACCTGCGGGGGAGTGACGGACAGCTGGAGTTCAGTCTGGTCCTGGTCTCGGTTCTGGCCCAGTTCATCCAGGAACTCAAGAGTCCAGACCAGGTCTTCAAAGGTAACACCACAGGTCCAGACCCAGACCCAGAACCAGACCCGGATCAGAACCAGGTCTGGGTCTGGGTTCAGGCTCAGATCCGGAGGTTGTGTGTAACAGAATCGATCAAGAACAACAAACAACTTGATGAAATCACAAACACTGACGACACAAACATCACAACATGTGTGTTTTAAACATGTTGTGTGTTTTGTGTGTGTACTGATGTTGTGTGTTTTGTGCGTGTACTGATGTTGTGTGTTTTGTGTGTGTACTGATGTTGTGTGTTTTGTGTGTGTACTGATGTTGTGTGTTGTGTTGTGCGTTCAGAGGAGGAGTGGTGGAACCCCGAGCGTCTGGACACAAACACCTGTTGTTACCTGCAGCTGCTCGCTCAGGTGTTTTCTCTGCTGATGGGCGGAGCGTCGGACGGACCAATCACAGCGCAGTACAGACCTCTGCTCAAGCTCCTCTTAAAGGTACAGGCCCCTCCCCCAGATCCACACCCCGCTCCCCATCCTCCAGGACCTGAGGGACCTGAGGGACCTGAGGGACCTGGTCTGGAGGTGTAATATTTTTGTGACGGTTTCAGGTGCACCTGGACTCTCCGCTGCTCGTCTTCCGTTTCCTGTCGCTGGTCTGGAGCGGCTGTCTCCACAGCGACCAGGTGGAGGGGCGGGGCCAGATGCGTCTGGGGGCGGTGCTTCAGCTGCAGGCGCTGCTCATGGGCGCCGCCCTCCTGGAGAAACAGAACCCCAAACAACTACAGGAAGTGATCCTGAAAACGCCCGGTGAGTCCTGGTTTAGTCCTTAGTTTAGTCCTGGTTTAGTCCTTAGTTTAGTCCTGTTTTAGTCCTTAGTTTAGTCCTGGTTTAGACCTGGTTTAGTCCTGGTTTAGTCCTTAGTTTAGTCCTGGTTTAGTCCTTAGTTTAGTCCTTGTTTAGTCCTGGTTTAGTCCTGGTTTAGTTCTTAGTTTAGTCCTGTTTGAGTTCTGTTTTAGTCCTGGTTTAGACCTGGTTTAGATCTTAGTTTAGTCCTTAGTTTAGTCCTTAGTTTAGACCTGGTTCAGTCCTGTTTTAGTCCCGGTTGAGTCCTGGTTGAGTCCTGGTTGAGTCCTGGTTGAGTTCTCGTTGAGTCCTGGTTGAGTTCTTGTCTCGTAGTCTTGGCGAGCGTTCTGGTCGTTCTGTCGTCGCCGCTGCGTGAGGTCAGGAGGGCGGGGCTTGTCGTGCTCAGGAGCCTATCAAGAGCTGCCTCGTCTCCGTTCGGGCCAATCACGTCGCAGCTGCTGAGGTCGGGGGAGGAGCTGGAGGCGGACCCCAGTTACCTGAGCCAATCGCTGGGGGCGCTGTACCAAGACTCCGCCCACAAACGGGACGTGAGCTCCGCCTTCAGGACGCTGCTCCAGAGCGTCCAATCAGAATGCTGCCCCTCCAGCGCCGCCTGCAGCCTCCTGAGGGCGCTGCAGCACGTCCACGGGCAGGTACTGACCGAGACCAGGACTAAACCGGACCGGGACTAAACCAGACCGGGTCCAAAACGGGACTAAAACATGACTAAAATAGGACTGAACCTGGACTGAACCTGGACTGAACCTGGACTGAACTGGGACTAAAACGGGACTGAACTCGGACTAAACCAGATCTAAACCAGGTCTGGATCTGGTCTCTTTCAGGAGGTGCTGTCAGTCCTGCTGCCCGCTCTGGATCGGTTGTTGGCCCCGGTTAGCCCGGATGCCCCGTCACGGCTCCTGGACGAGGCCCGGCTCCTCGCTCTGCTCCTGGGGAAGTTCAGCCCCGCGGCGGCGCCTCTGCTGGTCACAGACGCTCACTGCAGGGACCTGTTCCTCCGAGCCATAAAGACCAGACCGGACCAGAACCAGGACCAGGCCCCGAGTGTCCAAGTGTCTGCACTGGAACAGGTACAAGAACAATGTCTAATGTTATGTATCTAAACCAGGACTGAACCAGGACTGAACCAGGACTGAACCAGGAACCAGGACTGAACCAGGACTTAAAGAGGGCGTTTCTGTAAACTGTACTTTTGTCTCTTTCCCTCGTTTCTCATCACAAACTTGAAGAGGTTTGAGAGTCCTCCATGTTTGAGTCATCTAGTGATCTCTCCTGGGCCCTGTTAGCAGTACAAGACTTCGCCCCCCATGCTCCCACAGTACGAGTCTGTACGAGGCTCCGCCCCCCAGGCGTCCACACCACAATCCTCCATAAAACCACAAAAACATGACACAAAACTGAACACAACAACAACATGACAAACCTGATGTGTGTGCAGGAGATTCATTAGTGCGACGCTCTGAAGGGGGAGGGACTCAGCACTGAGAGCAAAGGGAGGAGAGAAACTTACGAAACCTTTTAATCTGTAGTTTTGGGCAAAAAAAAATAAAAAAATTAAACAATAAAAGAAACATGGAGATAGAAATATATATCCCCTCAGTAAACCTGACCTGACTCTGACCTGACTCTGACCTGACTCTGACTCTGACTCTGACTCTGACTCTGACCTGACCTGACTCTGACCCTGACTCTGACCTGACTCTGACCTGACTCTGACTCTGACTCTGACTCTGACTCTGACTCTGACTGACTCTGACTCTGACCCTGACTCTGACTCTGACCTGACTCTGACTCTGACTCTGACCTGAGTGACCTGAGTGTGTCTGTGTAGATTTCTGGTGCTTTCTTCTCGTCTCTGAGTGAGGAGGTGCAGCGTCTCGTCCTGTCGGCCATGTTTGACGTGTTAGAAAACGAACCGACCGCCGCGAGCGCCAACGCCGTCTGTAGTGTGTTTAAACAAGTACGAACGCACAACTACACACACACACACACACACACACACACACACACAACTACACACACACACACAACTACACACACACACACACACACACAACTACACACACACACACAACTACACACACACACACACACACACAACTACACACACACACACACACACACACACTACACACACACACAACTACACACACACACACACACAACTACACACACACACAACATACACACACACACACACACACACAACTCACACACACACACACACACACACACACACACACACACACACACAACTACACACACACACACACAACTACACACACACACACACACACACACACACACAACTACACACACACACACACACACACACTACACACACACACACACACACACACAACTCACACACACACACACACACACAACTACACACACACACACACACACAACTACACACACACACACACACAACTACACACACACACAACTACACACACATACACACACACACACACACACACACACACACACACACACACACACACACACACACACACACAACTACACACACACACACACAACTACACACACACACACACAACTACACACACACAACTACACACACAACACACACACACACACACACACACACACACACACACACACACACACTACACGCACACACACAACTACACACACACACACACACACACACACACACACACACACACACACACACACACATACACACACACACACACACATACACACACACACAATACACACACACACAACACACACACACACACACTACACACACAC
This sequence comes from Boleophthalmus pectinirostris, assembly GCF_026225935.1. Classification (NCBI taxonomy): domain Eukaryota; kingdom Metazoa; phylum Chordata; class Actinopteri; order Gobiiformes; family Gobiidae; genus Boleophthalmus; species Boleophthalmus pectinirostris. The sequence continues at coordinate 35,504,647 of NW_026571047.1, forward strand.
ACACAACTACACACAACACACACACACACACACACACACACACACACACTACACACACACACACACACACACACACACACACACACACACAACTACACACACACACACAACTACACACACACACACACACACACACACACACACACTACACACACACACACAACTATACACACACACATACACAACTACACACACACGCTGCAGGTGTTCTGAGTTCTTCTCTCAAACTGAAAACACTCTGTTCCACCTTGTGATGTCATCATGTGGTGATACAGGAAGTGCTCCACTGTGTTTTTAAACTCTTCACTAGAATCTTCTGGATCATTTCAGTCGTGGAGTTTTGATCTCGACTGAACTAAAGGCAAAGGGAGCTGTTCACTTGATGACATCACAAGGTGGAACAGAGTGTTTGGAGTTTTGGAGATGTAAAAAAAATCAGAATAAACAAACAAACACAACTCCAGCTCTGAGTGTGACCAGGAACAACAACACAACAACAACACAACAATAACAACAACAACAACACAACAACAACACAACAATAACACAATACAACAACAACACAGCAACAACACAATACAACAACAACAACAACACAACAACAACACAACAACACAACAATAACACAACACAACACAAACAATACACAAACAACAACACACAACAATAACACAACACAACAATAACACAACAACACAACAATAACACAACAACAACACAACAACAACACAACAACAATAATAACACAACAACAACATTAACACAACAACACAACAATAACACAACAACACAACAACAACAAACAACAACAACATAACACAACAACACACAACAACACAACAAACAACAACACAAACAACACAATAACAAACAACAACACACTCAACAACAACACAACAGATAAACAACAACAACAACACAACACAAACAAACAACAACAACACAACAACAACAACACAATAACACAACAACAACAACAACAAACAAACACAACAACACACAACAACAATCACAACAACAACACAACAAACCACAACAACACAACAATAACAACAACACAACAACAACACAACAAATAACACAACAACAACACAACAATAACACAACAACACAACAATAACAACAACACAACAACAACAACAACAACACAACAACACAACACAACAACAATAAACACAACAATACAACAACAACAAAACAACACAACAACACAAACAACACAACAACAACACAATACAACAACAACAACAATAACACAATAACAACAACACAACAATAACACAACAACAACACAACAATAACACAACAATAACACAACAACACAACATTAGAACATGACTTAAGTTCACTGGAGTCAGTTTGTGTGATTCAGGAGGCTTCATATTTCCTGTTGTCTCACTGTAACTTGTGTGTGTGTGTGTGTGTGTGTGTGTGTGTGTGTGTGTGTGTGTGTGTGTGTGTGTGTGTGTGTGTGTGTGTGTGTGTGTGTGTGTGTGTTGTGTAGTTGTCTGTAGACTCTGGCCTCGTGGCGTCTGAACTCTTTCCTCCTGAAAAACCCTCAGTTCCAGTTTCAGTTCAACAGACGAGACGCAGCAAACTCAAGTCCAAGAGGTGAGGAAACTCTGGACTGGACTTAACTGGATTGAACCAGACTGGACCGGACTGGACTGGACTGGACTGTGTGTGGGGACATGTGCTGTTACTGTCGTGCTCTTACAGAGTGAAGAACACTGACGTGAACAAGTCACTCAGTGAGTTTATAACAGTGTTTCCCAAAGTGTGGGTCGCGACCCTCAGGTGGGTCTCCTCGTCACGACCTGCACGTGGGTCTGTCATGTACGGTTCTACACACTGTTTTTTCCAGTGTTTCTGGTTCAGTTGAAAGTTGAAAAGAAAAAGAAAAGTTCTACATTTAAAGTCCAAACAGGCGACTTCTGGATCTTTTTATTTCTGCTTCAAACAGTTTTTCATCGTTTAAACTTGAGTAAAAATAATCGATCAGTCACAATAAAATATCCTTATAATGTTCAATAATGAAAAAAACAACTTTAGTTTGTGATTTATGAATCACGTCTGTGGACTTGGGTCATGAAGCTTCGTCACACTTAAATTATGAATCCTCAGAAAAAAAGTTTGGGAAACACTGATGTAAAAGAAACACAACGACAGGGACCAAAGAAGAGTGTGTGTGTGTGTGTGTGTGTGTGTGTGTGTACAGGTCACACATTTATAATCTCAGATTTAAATGTTTGCATTGATTGTGTCTCCAGTCAAAAGGTGGTGGACAGTGGAGATGTGTCGTCTGTAGGTGGCGCTGTGTCGTGGCACAGAGTCACTCTGATCCTGGAGCTTCTGCAGCACAAGAAGAAACTGAGTCGCCCCCAGGCCCTGATCCCCACACTCTGCTCCCTCCTCCAGAGGTCACAACACACACACTTTAGATTTAATCCTGCTCTAGTCCTGGTCCTGACCCGGTCCTGACCCGGTCCTGACCCGGTCCTGACCCGGTCCTGACCCGGTCCTGACCCGTTCCTGACCTGGTCCTGACCCGGTTCTGTTTCAGGCGTCTGGAGGCGTGTGAGGAGGAGCAGGCGTCGGTGGAGTACACCAAACAACTGCTGCTCAGCGTCCTACTGAGCATGTGCAGAAAACTGTCCCCAGACGGTGCGCCCATCCCCTCAGGTACAAGTACTACTGCAAATACTCTGAATACTACTACAAATACGACTGCAAATACTGATAATACTGAAAATACTACTACAAATATTACAAATACTACTGCAAAGTTGAGTTCAGTTCTTGGGTTGGGTTCTGGTCCTGGTTCTGGTCCTGGTCCTGGTCTGGTCCTGGTTCTGGTCCTGGTTCTGGTTCCTGGTTCTGGTCCTGGTCTGGTTCTGGTCCTGGTTCTGGTCCTGGTTCTGGTCCTGGTCCTGGTTCTGGTTCTGGTCTGACTGTGTGCTTGTGTCTCAGACGTGTTGGACCCAGAGCGCCTCTCGGTGGAGCTGGTGGTTCAGTGCATCCGATCGTCTGAAATGTCCCAGACTCATCATCAGGCCCTGCTCCTGCTCAGCACCTTGGCCCCCCTCTACCCGGTACGTGCTCCTGTCTGCTCCCTGCTCCTGCTCCTGCCCGCTCCTGCTCCGCTCCTGCCGCTCACTGTCTGTCTGCTCCTGCCCGCTCCTGCCCGCTCCTGTCTGCTCCTGCTGCTCCTGCCCGCTCCTGTCAGCTCCTGCCCGCTCCTGTCAGCTCCTCTGTCTCATTGTTCTGGTGTTTCCTCAGGAGAAGGTCTTGTTGAACATCATGCCGATCTTCACGTTCATGGGAGCAAACATCTTGAGGTTGGACAACGCCTACAGCTTCAGAGTCATCGAGAAAACTGTTCAGATGGTCATCCCCGCCATCATCAAGGTACTGGGCTGGGTCTGGCCCTGCTCTAGTGCTCTAGTCTTGCTCTAGTCCTGCTCTAGTCCTGCTCTAGTCCTGCTCTAGTCCTGCTCTAGTCCTGCTCTAGTCCTCCTGCTCTAGTCTGCTAGTCTAGTCCTGCTCTAGTCCTGTCTAGTCCTGGTCTAGTCCTGCTCTAGTCTCTAGCTCTAGTCCTGCTCTAGTCCTGCTCTAGTCCTAGCTCTAGTCCTGGTTTAGTCCTGCTCTAGTCTAGTCCTGCTCTAGTCCTGCTCTAGTCCTGCTCTAGTCCGTTTAGCTAGTCCTGCTCTAGTCTATTCTAGTCTGCTCTAGTCCTGCTCTAGTCCTGCTCTAGTCCTGGTCTAGTCTCTGCTCTAGTCCTGCTCTAGTCCTGCTCTAGTCTGCTCCTAGTCTAGTCTAGTCTATGCTCTAGTCTGCTCTAGTCTCTCTGTCTGCTCTAGTCTAGTCTGCTCTAGTCCTGTCTAGTCTGCTCTAGTCTCTGCTATTCTAGTCCTGTCCTCTAGTCCCTGCTCTAGTCTGCTCTAGTCTAGTCTGCTCTAGCTCTAGTCTGCTCTGCTCTAGTCCTGCTCTAGTCCTGTCTAGTCCTGCTCTAGTCCTGCTCTAGTCCTGCTCTAGTCTGCTACTCTAGTCCTGCTCTAGTCCTGTCTAGTGCTCTAGTCCTGCTCTAGTCCTGCTCTAGTCCTATAGTCTAGTCCTCTCTAGTCTGCTCTAGTCCTGCTCTAGTCCTAGGCTTCTAGTCCTGCTCTAGTCCTGCTCTCTAGTCCTGGCTTAGTCCTGCTCTAGTCCTGCTCTAGTCTAGCTGTCTAAGTCCTGTCTAGTCCTGGTTTAGTCCTGCTTCTAGTCCTGCTTAGTCCTGCCTAGTCCTGCTCTAGTCCTGTCTAGTCTGCTTCTAGTCTGCTCCTAGTCCTGCTCTAGTCCCTAGTCCTGCTCTAGTCCTGGTTTAGTCCTGCTCTCTAGTCCTGCTCTAGTCTTTAGTTCCTCCTGCTCTAAGTCCTGCTCTAGTCTCCTAGTCCTGCTCTAGTCCTGCTCTAGTTCCTGCTCTAGTCCCTCTAGTCCTGCTCTAGTCCTGCTCTAGTCCTGCTCTAGTCTGCTCTAGTCCTGGTTTAGTCCTGCTCTAGTCCTGCTCTAGTCCTGGTCTAGTCCTGTCTGCTCTAGTGCCTGGTCTAGTCTTTAGTCCTGCTCTAGTCCTGCTCTAGCTGGTTTAGTCCTGCTTAGTCTCCTAGTCCTGCTCTAGTCCTGCTCTAGTCCTGCTCTAGTCCTTCTAGTCCTGCTCTAGTCCTGCTCTAGTCCTGCTCTAGTCTGCTCTAGTCCTGCTCTAGTCCTGCTAGTCCTGCTCTAGTGCCTGCTCTAGTCCTGCTCTAGTCTAGCTCTCCTGCTCTAGTCTAGTCTTCTAGTCCTGGTTTAGTCCTGGTTTAGTCCTGCTCTAGTCCTTCTGTCCTCTTCTAGTCCTGCTCTAGTCCTGGTTTAGTCCTGGTCTAGTCCTGGTTTAGTCTTGCTCTAGTCCTGCTCTAGTCCTGCTCTAGTCCTGGTTTAGTCCTGCTCTAGTCCTGGTTTAGTCCTGCTCTAGTCTTGCTCTAGTCCTGCTCTAGTCCTGCTCTAGTCCTGCCTAGTCCTGCTCTAGTCCTGCTCTTAGTCCTGCTCTAGTCCTGGTTTAGTCCTGCTCTAGTCCTGGTTTAGTCCTGCTCTAGTCCTGCTCTAGTCCTACTCTAGTCCTGGTCTAGTCCTGGTTTAGTCCTGGTCTAGTCCTGCTCTAGTCCTGCTCTAGTCCTGCTCTAGTCCTGCTCTAGTCCTGTTTAGTCCAGTCCTGCTCTAGTCCTGCTCTAGTCCTGCTCTAGTCCTGCTCTAGTCCTACTCTAGTCCTGGTTTAGTCCTGCTCTAGTCCTGCTCTAGTCTGGTTTAGTCCTGCTCTAGTCCTGGTTTAGTCCTGCTCTAGTGTCCTGGTCTAGTCCTGCTCTAGTCCCTGCTCTAGTCCTGGTTCTAGTCCTGCGTCTAGTCCTGCTCTAGTCCTACTCTAGTCCTGGTCTAGTCCTGGTTTAGTCCTGGCTCTAGTCCTGCTCTAGTCCTGCTCTAGTCCTGTTCTAGTCTCTGTCCTGCTCTAGTGCCTATTCTAGTCTGCTCTAGTCCTATTCTAGTCCTGCTCTAGTCCTGCTTAGTCCTGGTTTAGTCCTGCTCTAGTCCTGCTATCCTAGTCCTCTCTAGTCCTGTTTAGTCCTGCTCTAGTCCTGGTTAGTCCTGCTCTAGTCCTGCTCTAGTCCTGCTCTAGTCCTGCTCTAGTCCTGGTAGTCTGCTCTAGTCCTGCTTAGCTCTAGTCCTGCTCTAGTCCTGCTCTATGCTCTAGCCTGTCTCTAGTCCTGCTCTAGTCCTGCTCTAAGTCTGTCTGTCCTACTCTAGTCCTGGTTTAGTCCTGCTCTAGTCCTGCTCTAGTCCTGCTCTAGTCCTGCTGTAGTCCTGCTCTAGTCCTGCTCTAGTCCTATTCTAGTCCTGCTCTAGTCCTGGTTTAGTCCTGCTCTAGTCCTGCTCTGGTCCTATTCTAGTCCTGCTCTAGTCCTATTCTAGTCCTGCTCTAGTCCTGCTCTAGTCCTGGTTTAGTCCTGCTCTAGTCCTGCTCTAGTCCTGGTCTAGTCCTGGTCTAGCCCTGGTCTAGTCCTGGTTTAGTCCTGCTCTAGTCCTGGTTTAGTCCTGGTCTAGTCCTGCTCTAGTCCTGCTCTAGTCCTGCTCTAGTCCTGCTCTAGTCCTGGTCTCGTCCTGCTCTAGTCCTGGTTTAGTCCTGCTCTTAGTCCTGGCTTAGTCCTGCTCTAGTCCTGCTCTAGTCCTACTCTAGTCCTGCTCTAGTCCTGCTCTAGTCCTGCTCTAGTCCTGCTCTAGTCCTGCTCTAGTCCTGCTAGTCTAGTCCTAGCTCTAGTCCTGCTCTAGCTGTCTAGTCCTACTCTAGTCCTTTTAGTCCTGCCTAGTCCTGCTCTAGTCCTCTAGTCCTGCTCTAGTCCTGCTCTAGTCCTGCTCTAGTCCTGCTGGTCTAGTCCTGTTCTATCCTAGTCCTGGTCTAGTCCTCTCTAGTCCTCTAGTCCCTTCTAGTCCTCTAGTCCTGTCTATTCTAGTCCTGCTCTAGTCCTGCTCTAGTCCTTGGTTTAGTCTTGCTCTAGTCCTGGCTCTAGTCCTGGTAGTCCCTCTAGTCCTCTGGTTTAGTCCTGCTCTTGTCTGCTTCTAGTCCTGCTCTAGTCCTCTCTAGTCCTGCTCTAGTCCTGCTCTTTAGTTTAGTCCTGCTCTAGTCCTGGTTTAGTCCTGCTCTAGTCCTGCTCTAGTCCTACTCTAGTCCTGGTTCTAGTCCTGGTTTAGTCCTTGGTCTAGTCCTGCTCTAGTCCTGCTCTAGTCCTGCTCTAGTCTAGTCCTGCTCTAGTCCTGCTCTAGTCTGCTCTAGTTCTAGTCCTCCTAGTCCTGGTTTAGTCCTCTGCTAGTCCTGCTCTAGTCCTGGTTTTCTAGTCCTGCTCTAGTCCTGGCTTAGTCTGCTCTAGTCTAGTTCTAGCTCTAGTCCTGCTCTAGTCCTGCTCTGTCCTGTTTAGTCCTGCTCTAGTCCTCTAGTCCTAGTCTAGTCCTGGTTCTATCCTAAGTCCTGTCTAGTCCTGCCTCTAGTCCTGCTCTAGCTCTAGTCCTGCTCTAGTCCTTCTAGTCCTGCTCTAGTCCTGCTCTAGTCCTGTCTAGTCCTGCTCTAGTCCTGCTCTAGTCCTGCTCTAGTCTAGCTATCCTCTCTAGTCCTGCTCTAGGTCCTGCTCTAGTCCTGGTTTAGTCCTGCTCTAGTCCTGCTCTAGTCCTGGTTTAGTCCTGTCTGTTTAGTCCTGCTCTAGTCCTGGTTTAGTCCTGCTCTAGTCCTGCTCTAGTCCTGCTCTAGTCCTGCTCTAGTCCTGGTTTAGTCCTGCTCTAGTCCTGCTCTAGTCCTGGTTTAGTCCTGGTCTAGTCCTGCTCTAGTCCTGCTCTAGTCCTGCTCTAGTCCTGGTTTAGTCCTGGTCTAGTCCTGCTCTAGTCCTGCTCTAGTCCTGCTCTAGTCCTGCTCTAGTCCTATTCTAGTCCTGCTCTAGTCCTGCTCTAGTCCTGCTCTAGTCCTGTTCTAGTCCTGTTCTAGTCCTGGTCTAGTCCTGGTTTAGTCCTGGTCTCTGGTTCTGGTCTCTGGTTCAGTGTGGTTCTGGTCTGTGTCCTCAGGCTCAGGGCTCGGGTCAGGACTCGGGTCTGGACTCTCCTCAGGTGCGCGCCGTGGTCACGAGGATCATGCAGGTGTTCGTTCACGCTCTTCCTCACGTGCCCGAGCACCGCAGGGTCCCGGTCCTCCTGCAGCTCCTCAACACCGTCGGCCCCGAGCGCTATCTGTGGGCACTGCTCTGTCTGCTCTGCAAGCAACACTCTACTACTGTTGCGAGTACTACTGCGAGTACTACTGCAGAGGAGAAGGTACACACTACTACTACTGCAAATACTACTGCAAATACTACTGCTCACCAGGCCGTGTTTAGACCTAATTAAGTCCTAGTTCATTTGAGCTTAAGTCCTGGTCCGCTCCAGGTCCAGTCCAGGTCCGGTTCTGGTTCTGGTCCTGGTTCTAACCGTGTGTTCTCCTCAGGAATCGGCCCAGCAGCAGGAGTGGGACTTGTGGGTCTCTGTGTTCTGTGAGTTCGAGGTTAAAGTCCAGATCCAGGCCTTGGTCCAGGTCCTGGTTTTCCTGCAGCAGCTTCCTCACGACAAAGACCAAGGTCAGAACCCGAACGTGGTCTCAGACTTTCCTCTCCCAGGTCAGCTTCACTGTGTGGAGTCGTGAAGCTCCTGCAGCAAACGTCAGGTTGATCTTCTGAGGTTGATCTTCTGAGGTTGTTCTTCTGAGGTTGATCTTCTGAGGTTGATCTTCTGAGGTTGTTCTTCTGAGGTTGATCTTCTGAGGTTGATCTTCTGAGGTTGATCTTCTGAGGTTGATCTTCTGAGGTTGATCTTCTGAGGTTGATCTTCTGAGGTTGATCTTCTGAGGTTGATCTTCTGAGGTTGTTCTTCTGAGGTTGATCTTCTGAGGTTGATCTTCTGAGGTTGATCTTCTGAGGTTGATCTTCTGAGGTTGATCTTCTGAGGTTCTTCTGAGGTTGATCTTCTGAGGTTGATCTTCTGAGGTTGATCTTCTGAGGTTGATCTTCTGAAGGTTGATCTTCTTGATTGATCTCTTAGGGATCTTTGAGTGTTCTTCTGAGGTTGATCTTCTGAGGTTGATCTTCTGAGGTTGTTCTTCTGAGGTTGATCTTCTGAGGTTGATCTTCTGAGGTTGTGTTTGTGTTCAGCTCCAGCGAAGCGTCCGTCGGGCCGCAGAGCCGCGCTGAAGCCTGAGGAGCATCAGGAGAAGATGGAGGATCTGATCTTCAACGTGGAAGAGCACAGCGCCAAAGAACTCCGCCATTTTAAATACCTGAGCGTGACCTTCAGCGCTCACCTGCTCGGATCAGCACGATTCATCCACAAGGTTCGAACCAGGACACGGACACATGACTGTGTGTGTGTCTGTGTGTGTGTGTGTGTGTGTCTGTGTGTGTGTGTGTGTGTGTGTCTGTGTGTGTGTGTGTGTGTCTGTGTGTGTGTGTGTCTGTGTGTGTGTGTGTGTGTGTGTGTGTGTGTCTGTGTGTGTGTGTGTGTGTGTGTGTGTCTGTGTGTGTGCTGTGTGTGTGTGTGTGTCTGTGTGTGTGTGTGTGTCTGTGTGTGTGTGTGTGTGTGTGTGTGTGTGTGTGTCTGTGTGTGTGTCTGTGTGTGTGTGTGTGTGTGTGTGTGTGTGTGTGTCTGTGTGTGTCTCTGTGTGTGTCTGTGTGTGTGTCTGTGTCTGTGTCTGTGTGTGTCTGTGTGTGTCTGTGTCTGTGTGTGTGTGTCTCTGTGTGTGTCTGTGTGTGTGTGTTTGATGTAAGACGCCGTTGTGTGTTTCAGGTCGTGGAGCTGGAGCGAGGTGAGGGCGGAGTCGAGGGCGGAGTCGAGGGCGGAGTCGAGGGCGGAGTCGAGGGCGGAGTCGAGGGCGGAGTCGGAGCGGTGGACCTGAGTCTCCAGCAGGAGCAGCAGAGGTGAGGGAGGAGGATCTCTTTGGTTGCTGTGACGCTCACGGACGCTGTAAAGGTCATTTTTATATTTTTGCGTCGACTCTGCGTCGCCGTCGCCTCGTCGTTGTCGCTGTCGTTGTCGCCTGCGTCGCTTTGACGTGTAGTTAGAACGTTTGGGAGGTGCAGGTCGACGCAGACGCTCTGAGGAGACTCGAGGCGACGCTGACGATTTGACACAAACATAAACTGAGCTTAACTGCTGCTGCCCTCCATGAGCTTCATCGTTCATGTGTGTGTTCATGTGTGTGTGTGTGTGTGTTTGTGTGTGTTGTTCATGTGTGTGTGTTTTGTGCGTTCATGTGTGTGTTTGTGTGTGTTGATGTGTGTGTTTTGTGTGTTCATGTGTGTGTTTGTGTGTTCATGTGTGTGTGTTTGTGTGTGTTCATGTGTGTGTTTTGTGCGTTCGTGTGTGTTCATGTGTGTGTTTTGTGTGTGTTCGTGTGTGTTCATGTGTGTGTTTTGTGCGTTCGTTTGTGTGTTCATGTGTGTGTGTTCGTGTGTGTTCATGTGTGTGTTTTGTGCGTTCGTGTGTGTTCATGTGTGTGTGTTCGTGTGTGTTCATGTGTGTGTTTTGTGTGTTCGTGTGTGTTCATGTGTGTGTTGTGTGTGTTCATGTGTGTGTTTTGTGCGTTCGTGTGTGTTCATGTGTGTGTTTGTGTGTTCATGTGTGTGTTTTGTGCGTTCGTGTGTGTTCATGTGTGTGTTTTGTGCGTTCAGGCTCCTGGAGCAGATCTTGTGTTTCCTTCACTCTGTGGCTCAGTGTGTGGAGCTGAACTCAGACAAACCCACGGCCAAGTTCTGGAGAGTTCTGCTCAACAAGACCTACGAGCTCCTGGACAAGGTGGGACTGGACCTGGACTGGACCTGGACTGGACTGGACCGGACCTGGACTGGACCGGGACCTGGACTGGACCTGGACTGGACCGGACCTGGACTGGACCGGGACTGGACCGGACCGGGACTGGACTGGACCGGACCGGACCGGGACTGGACCGGACGGGACTGGACCGGACCGGACCGGACTGGACCGGGACTGGACCGGACCGGACCGGGACTGGACTGGACCGGGACTGGACTGGACCGGGACTGGACTGGACTGAGACTGGACTGGACCGGGACTGGGACTGGACCGGGACTGGGACTGGACCGGGACTGGACTGGACCGGGTCTGGGACCGGGACCTGGACTGGACCGGGACTGGACTGGACTGGACCGGGACTGGACCGGGACTGAAACAAGACTAAAGCAGGACTAAACCAGGTCTAAAGCGTGTTTGTTTGTTTGTTTGTTTGTTTGTTTGTTTGTTTGTTTGTTTGTTTGTTTGGTGGTCAGGTACACGCTCTGCTGCCCTCTGATTCGTTCATCGCTGTGACTCGGGGGCTGATGGGAAATGAAGTCTCGAACGTTCGACGAAAAGCTCTGGACCTTCTCAACAACAAACTGCAGCACAAAACCAACTGGAGCCCACAACAGGTACGTCCCCCTCTCCCTGACCTCCTGACCCCTGACCTGCTGACCCCTGACCCCCTGACCTCTTACCTCTCTCTCCCCGCAGTTGTCTCTCCTCCTCTCTCTGACCTCCTGACCTTTGACCTGCTGACCCCTGACCTCCTGACCTCTCTGTCCCCGCAGTTGTCTCTCCTCCTGTCTCTGACCCCTGACCTCTGACCTCTCTCCCCCGCAGGTGTCTCTCCTCCTCTCGCTGACCCCTGACCTCTTGACCTGCGTGACGTCTGGTGACCCGTCGGTGAACCGTCAGGCCGCTCTGTTCTCGCTGAAGCTCCTGTGTCGTCTCTTCGGTTCGTCGGCGCCGCAGTCGTTCGTCGCCGTGATGCGGGTCGCCGTGGGCGTCGTCACGGCGACGGAGGAGGAGGACCGTAACGTCACGGCGACGGCGCTGCAGTGCGTCGCCGAGTGCGTCACGGCAACAAAGGCGCTCGCCATCCCCCACCTGCCCAGGTACTGCAAATATGTGGACTTGAAATATTACTGCTACTGCTACTACTACTACTACTACTACTACTACTACTACTACTACTACTACTACTACTACTACTACTACTGCTACTACTGCTACTACTGCTACTACTACTACTACTACTACTGCTACTACTGCTACTACTACTACTGCTACTACTGCTACTACTCTACTACTACTACTACTACTACTACTACTACTACTACTACTACTACTACTACTACTACTGCTACTACTGCTACTACTACTACTACTACTACTACTACTACTATTACTACTACTGTAATTACAACTGTTACTTCTACTACTACTACTACTGTAATTACTATTACTGTTACTACTACTAATACTACTATTACTACTACTACTACTACTACTGTTACTGTTACTACTACTACTACTGTTACTGTTACTACTACTACTACTGTAAATACTACTGCTGTACATCCACACGTGTGAAACCTGCAGCAGGTAAGAGTCTGGGAGGGCATCTGACTCTTTCTCTGTCCCCAGCCTGGTCCCTGCCGTGCTCACCTGTCTGAGCGACAGGAGCGACCGCCCGTCCTCCGAGCTGTTCCTCCTGAGCGCCGTCACCGCCCTCCACCGCATCACCGACACGCTCCACAACTTCACCTCCCCGTACCTGCACGACATCACGGCTCAGGTGAGCAACCGCACCCGCACCAACAACCGCACCCGCAACCACACCCACAACACCCACAACACCCGCACCAACAACTGCACCCGCAACCACACCCGCACCCGCAACCACACCCACAACACCCACAACACCCGCACCAACAACCGCACCCACAACCGCACCCGCAACCACAACCACACCCACAACACCCGCACTCACAACTGCACCCGCAACCACACCCACAACACCCACAACCACACCCGCAACACCCACAACCACACCCACAACACCAACAACCACACCCGCAACCACACCCACAACACCCGCACCCACAACACCCACACCCACAATCACAACCACACCCACAACACCCGCACTCACAACTGCACCCGCAACCACACCCACAACCACACCCGCAACACCCACAACCACACCCACAACACCCGCACCCACAACCGCAACCACACCCACAACACCCGCACCCACAACACCCACAATCACAACCACACCCACAACACCCACAACCACACCCACAACACCTGCACCCACAACACCCACAACCACACCCACAATCACAACCACACCCACAACAACCACACCCACAATCACACCCACAACCACACCCACACCCACCACCGCAACCACACCCACAATCACAACCACACGCACAATCACAACCACACCCACAACACCCACACCCACCACCGCAACCACAACACCCACACCCACCACCGCAACCACAACACCCACCACCGCACCGCAGGGGGGCGCCAGTGGCAAAAAACTGTCATTGTGTCCTTAGGCAAGAGACTTCACCCTCATTGCCTCGTATGAAAGTGGTGTGAGCGTGAGTGATGGTGGTGGTCGGAGGGCCCGATGGCGCAGATTGGCAGCCTCGCTTCCGTCAGTCTGCCCCAGGGCAGCTGTGGCTACAGTAGTAGTTTACACCACTGAGTGTGGAGTGACTGAATAATGAACAATAAAGCGCTTTGGGATCTTGAAAGGCGCTATATAAATACAATCAATCAATCAACCACCACACCCACAACCACACCCATAACACCCGCACCCACCACTGCAACCACAAACACAACACCTACAACCAACCCACACCCACCACCACAACCACATCCACACCCATAACACCCGCACCCACCACCACAACCACAACCTGCCCCACCTCCTACAACTTTCCTAACCCTCTTCAATAAGCTCAGGAGTTGAACCCTCACCTTGTCTCTGTCTCAGGTTTGTCGTCTTTCGCGTCTGGCTGAAGTCTCCGCCCCCTCGCCGCTCCTCGCCGTTCGATTGGCGGCGCTCCGATCCACCATCGCCACCAAAGTCCCACCCAGAGTCCTGTTGCCCACGGTTACCAAGTGCTACGCCCGACTGGTGCAGGACCAGAAGGTACCGCTTGTCCAGACCCGGTCCAGACCCGGTCCAGACCTGGTTTAAACCTGTGGTGTTTGCGTTTCAGGAGCAGCTGGTGGCGCTCATGAGCGTCCTGCAGGAGCACATCAAACACATGGACCGAGACCAACTGAGCCTCCACCAATCAGAGCTCACCACCTTCTTCCTGACGGCGCTGGACTTCAGAGCGGCCCACTGCCCGGTCCGTTTAGTCCTGGTTCAGTCCTGGTTTAGACCTGGTTCAGTCCTGGTTTAGACCTGTTTCAGTCCTGGTTTAGACCTGGTTTAGTCCTGTTTCAGTCCTGGTTTAGTCCTGGTTTAGTCCTGGTTTAGTCCTGTTTTCAGTCCTGTTTCAGTCCTGGTTTAGTCCTGGTTTAGTCCTGTTCAGTCAGTCCTGTTTCTGGTTTAGTCCTCAGTTTTAGTCCTGGTTTAGTCCTGGTTTAGTCCTGGTTTAGTCCTGGTTTAGACCCAGTTTAGTCCTGGTTTAGTCCTGGTTTAGTCCCGGTTTAGTCCTGGTTTAGTCCTGGTTTAGTCCTGGTTCAGTCCTGGTTTAGTTCAGTCTGGTTTAGTCCTGTTTCAGTCCTGGTTTAGTCCTGGTTTAGTCCTGGTTTAGTCCTGGTTTAGTCCTGGTTTAGTCCTGGTTTAGACCTGGTTTAGACCCGGTTTAGTCCTGGTTTAGTCCTGGTTTAGTCCTGGTTTAGATCTGGTTTAGTCCTGGTTCAGTCCTGGTTCAGTCCTGGTTTAGTTCTGGTTTAGCCCTGGTTCAGTCCTGGTTCAGTCCTGGTTTAGACCTGGTTTAGACCTGGTTTGGTGTGTGTTTCAGGAGGACCTGCAGGAGGCTCAGGTGGTGGAGGGAGCAGTGATCGAGTGTTTCGTGGCTCTGGTCCTGAAGCTTTCTGAAGTCTCCTTCAGACCTTTGTTCTTCAAGGTGAGTCCAGGTCCAGCTCCAGGTTCAACAGGTTCAACAGGTTCAACATTTCACACACGACGATGAAGCAGGTTTAAACCGTCTGCTCTTCCTCTTCCCGTGTTTTGTCCGTGTGTCGTGTCCGTGTTTGTCTCTCCGTGTTTTGTCGTGTCCGTGTTTTGTCTCCGTGTTTCGTCTCCGTGTTTTGTCTCCGTGTGTGTTTGTCTCCTGTTTTGTTTTGTCTCTCCTCGTCTCCGTGTTTTGTCTCCGTGTGTTTTGTCTCTGTGTTTTGTCCGTCTCCGTGTGTTTTGTCTCTGTGTTTTGTCTCGTGTCCGTGTTTTGTCTCCGTGTGTCGTCTCCGTGTGCCGTCTCCGTGTTTTGTCTCCGTGTGTCGTGTCCGTGTTTGTCTCCGTGTGTCCGTGTTTTGTCTCTCCGTGTGTTTGTGTCTCCGTGTTTGTCTCCCGTCTCCGTGTGTTTTGTCTCCGTGTGTGTTTTGTCTGTCTCCGTGTTTTGTCTCCGTGTGTCGTCTCCGTGTTTTGTCTCCGTGTGTCGTGTCCGTGCAGGTGCTGGAGTGGAGCAGGAGCGCCCCCTGTGGGCAGAGCGACCGGATGCTCACGTTGGTGCGTCTCTGTGACTCTGTGGCTCTGAAGCTCAGGGGGCTGTTTGTCCTCTTCTCCGGGAACCTCCTCCCGCTCTTCTGTGACCTGCTGACCCCAAAGAGCGCTGAAGGTAACAACACCTCTGACCCTCTGACCTCCTCTGACCTCCTCTCTCCCTCTGACCCTGAGGAGCGCCCAGGGTAACAACACATCTGACCCTCTGACCCTCTCTGACCTTCTGACCTTCTGACCCTCTGACCCTTCTGACCCTCTGACCCTCTGACCCTCTGACCTTCTGACCCTCTGACCCTCTGACCCTCTGACCCTCTGACCCTCTGACCCTCTCCTCTGTCCCTCAGCTCCG
The DNA here is from genome assembly GCF_026225935.1 of Boleophthalmus pectinirostris. NCBI lineage: Eukaryota > Metazoa > Chordata > Actinopteri > Gobiiformes > Gobiidae > Boleophthalmus > Boleophthalmus pectinirostris. The sequence continues at coordinate 35,520,069 of NW_026571047.1, forward strand.
TTGTTCCAGTCGGAGGAGAAGTCTTCTCTGTTGATCTCGTTGGTTCTGGATTGTCTCCAGAAGATTTGCCTCTACGACACAAACAAGTTCCTGAGCCACGAGAAAGCAGAGGCTCTCATGGGCCCCCTGGTGGACCAGGTCAGTCCTGGTTCAGTCCTGGTTCAGTCCTGGTTCAGTCCTGGTTTAGTCCTGGTTTAGTCCTGGTTCAGTCCTGGTTCAGTCCTGGTTCAGTCCTGGTTCAGTCCTGGTTTAGTTCTGGTTCAGTCCTGGGTCAGTCCTGGTTCAGTTCTGGTTCAGTTCTGGTTCAGTCCTGGTTTAGTTCTGGTTCAGTCCTGGGTCAGTCCTGGTTCAGTTCTGGTTTAGTCCTGGTTCAGTTCTGGTTTAGTCCTGGTTCAGTCCTGGTTTAGTTCTGTTTCAGTCCTGGGTCAGTCTGGTTTTCAGTTCTGGTTCAGTTCTGGTTCAGTCCTGGTTTAGTTCTGGTTCAGTCCTGGTTTAGTTCTGGTTCAGTCCTGGGTCAGTCCTGGTTCAGTTCTGGTTTAGTCCTGGTTCAGTTCTGGTTTAGTCCTGGTTCAGTCCTGGTTTAGTTCTGGTTCAGTCCTGGGTCAGTCCTGGTTCAGTTCTGGTTCAGTTCTGGTTCAGTCCTGGTTTAGTTCTGGTTCAGTCCTGGTTTAGTTCTGGTTCAGTCCTGGGTCAGTCCTGGTTCAGTTCTGGTTTAGTCCTGGTTCAGTTCTGGTTTAGTCCTGGTTCAGTCCTGGTTTAGTTCTGGTTCAGTCCTGGGTCAGTCCTGGTTCAGTTCTGGTTTAGTCCTGGTTTAGTTCTGGTTTAGTCCTGGTTCAGTTCTGGTTCAGTTCTGGTTCAGTCCTGGTTCAGTTCTGGTTTAGTCCTGGTTCAGTCCTGGTTCAGTCCTGGTTTAGTTCTGGTTTAGTCCTGGTTTAGTTCTGGCTGTTATGATCTCTTCTAACGCCTCTTTCTGTTTCTCTCCTTGTCCTTGTCCCTCTGTCCCTCTGTCCTCTCGTCCTCTGTCTCTCGTCCTCTCGTCCTCTCGTCCTCTGTCCTCTGTCCTCTCGTCCTCTGTCCTCTGTCCTCTGTCCTCTGTCCTCGTCCTCTCGTCCTCTCGTCCTCTGTCCTCTCGTCCTCTATCGTCTCTGTCCTCTGTCCTCTGTCCTCTGTCTCTCTGTCCTCTGTCCTCTGTCCTCCTGTCCTCTCTCTGTCCTCTGTCCTCTGTCCTCTCGTCCTCTGTCCTCTGTCCTCTGTCCTCTGTCCTCTGTCCTCTGTCCTCTGTCCTCTCCTCTGTCCTCTCCTCTGTCTCTCTGTCCTCGTCCTCTGTCCTCTCCTCGTCCTCTCGTCCTCTCCTCGTCCTCTCGTCCTCTGTCTCTCTCTGTCCTGTCCTCTGTCCTCTCGTCCTCTCGTCCTCTCGTCCTCTCGTCCTCTGTCCTCTGTCCTCTCGTCTCTCGTCCTCTCGTCCTCTCTCGTCCTCTGTCCTCTCTGTCCTCTTGTCCTCTCGTCCTCTCGTCTCTCTCGTCCTCTCGTCCTCTTCTCGTCCTGTCTGTCCTCTCGTCCCTCTCGTCCTCTCGTCCTCTCGTCCTCGTCCTCTCGTCCTCTCGTCCTCTGTCCTCTCACCCTCTCGTCCTCTGTCTCTCGTCCTCTCCTCGTTCCTCTGTCCTCTCGTCCTCTCGTCCTCTGTCCTCTGTCCTCTGTCCTCTGTCCTCTGTCCTCTGTCCTCTGTCCCTCTCGTCCTCTCGTCCTCTGTCCTCTCGTCCTCTGTCCTCTGTCCTCTCGTCCTCTGTCCTCTCGTCCTCTGTCCTCTGTCCTCTCTGTCCTCCTCGTCCTCTCTCCTCGTCCCTCGTCTCTCTCGTCCTCTCGTCCTCTGTCCTCTGTCCCTCTGTCCTCTCTGTCCCTCTGTCCTCTCTGTCCTCTTGTCCTCTGTCCTCTGTCCTCTGTCTCTCTGTCTCTGTCCTCGTCCTCTCGTCCTCTCGTCCTCTCGTCCTCCTGTCCTCGTCCTCTGTGTCCTCTGTCCTCGTCCTCTCGTCCTCTCGTCCTCGTCCTCGTCCTCTGTCCTCTGTCTGTCCTCGTCTCGTCCTCGTCCTCTGTCCTCTGTCCCTCGTCTCTCTCTGTCCTCTCGTCTCTCGTCCTCTCGTCCTCTCGTCCTCTCGTCCTCTGTCCTCTCGTCCTCTCGTCCTCTCGTCCTCTGTCCTCTCGTCCTCTGTCCTCTCGTCCTCTGTCCTCGTCCTCTCGTCAGTTGGAGAACACGTCTGGAGGTCAGGGGCAGTTCCGGCTCAGATTGTCCCAGAGTTTGGTTCCGTGTTTGGGGCAGTTCGCTGTGGCTCTGGCCGACGACTCTCAGTGGAAAAACCTCAACTACCAGGTCCTGCTCAAGACCAGACACCCGGACCCCGAGGTACTACAAATACTACTACAAATACTACAAATACTACTACAAATACTACTGCTAATACTACTGAAGACACCCGGACCCCGAGGTACTACAAATACTACAAATACTACTAAACTACTACAAATACTACTACAAATACTACTGCTAATACTACTGAAGACACCCGGACCCCGAGGTACTACAACTACTACAAATACTACTACAAATACTACAAAAACTACTACAAATACTACTACTACTACAAATACTACTGCTAATACTACTGAAGACACCCGGACCCCGAGGTACTACAAATACTACAAATACTACTACAAATACTACTACAAATACTACTGCTAATACTACTGAAGACACCCGGACCCCGAGGTACTACAACTACTACAAAAACTACTACAAAATACTACAAATACTACTACAAATACTACTGCTAATACTACTGAAAAGACACCGGACCCCGAGTACTACAAATACTACTACTGAAAATACGAGGTACTACAAATACTACTACTACTACTACAAATACTACTACAAATACTACTGCTAATACTACTGAAGACACCCGGACCCCGAGGTACTACAAATACTACAAATACTACAAATACTACAAACTACTACTACTAAATACTACTACTACTACTGCTAATACTACTGCTAATACTACTGAAGACACCCGGACTGGACCCGAGGACTACAAATACTACAAATACTACAACTGCTAATACTACTACAAATACTACAACTACTACAAAAAATACTACTACAAATACTACTGCTAATACTACTGCTATACTACTGAAGACACCCGGACCCCGAGGTACTACAACTACTACAAATACTACAAATACTACAAATACTACTACAAATACTACTTACTAATACTTACTGCTAATACTACTGAAGACACCCGCCGACCCCGAGGTACTACTATACTACTACAAATACTACAAAATACTACAAATACTACTACAAATACTACTGCTAATACTACTGAAGACACCCGGACCCCGAGGTACTACAAATACTACAAAACTACTACAAACTACTACTACAAAATACTACTACAAATACTACTACAAACTACTACTACAAAACTACTAATACTACTGAAGACACCCGGACCCCGAGGTACTACAACTACTACAAATACTACAAATACTACTACAAATACTACTACAAATACTACTGCTAATACTACTACAAATACTACTGAAGACACCCGGACCCCGAGGTACTACAAATACTACAAATACTACAAATACTACTACAAATACTACTGCTAATACTACTGAAGACACCCGGACCCCGAGGTACTACAAATACTACAAATACTACTACAATACTACTACAAATACTACTACAAATACTACAAATACTACTAATACTACTAATACTACTACAAATACTACTGAAGACACCCGGACCCCGAGGTACTACAAAAACTACTACAAATACTACAAATACTACTACAAATACTACTAATACTACTACAAATACTACTACAAATACTACTGAAGACACCCGGACCCCGAGGTACTACAAATACTACAAATACTACAAATACTACTACAAATACTACTGAAGACACCCGGACCCCGAGGTACTACAAATACTACAAATACTACAAATACTACTGAAGACACCCGGACCCCGAGGTACTACAAATACTACAAATACTACTACAAATACTACTACAAGTACTACTGCTAATACTACTGAAGACACCCGCACCCCGAGGTACTACAAATACTACAAATACTACTACAAATACTACTACAAATACTACTAATACTACTGAAGACACCCGCACCCCGAGGTACTACAAATACTACAAATACTACAAATACTACTACAAATACTACTACAAATACTACTGCTAATACTACTGAAGACACCCGCACCCCGAGGTTCTACGAATACTGCAACTACTACTACTACTACTACTAATACTGCTACTACTTCTACTGCTCAAGACGGGGCACCCAGATTCCAAAGTACACACATGAAAACACACATGAAAACACACATGAATACACACATGAATACTACTACTGCTACATTTCCACTCAGGGGCATTTGGTCTCCGTAGAATTTATGTAGAATGTCCTGCTTTAGGTCCGGTCCTGGTCCGGTCCGGTCCTGGTCCGGTCCTGGTCCGGTCCTGGTCCGGTCCTGGTCCGGTCCTGGTTCAGTCTCGTGTTTGTTCCAGGTCCGGTTCTCGGCTCTGTCGGTTCTTCTGGAGCTTTGTTCCAAACTCCGAGAGAATTATCTGCTGCTGCTCCCGGAGACGGTGCCTTTCCTCGCCGAGCTCATGGAAGGTGAGTCCTCACAGTACTGCAGATACTACAAATACTACAAATACTGCAAATACTACAAATACTACAAATACTACAAATACTACAAATACTACAAATACTACAAATACTGCAAATACTACAAATACTACAAATACTACAAATACTACAAATACTACAAATACTACAAATACTACAAATACTACAAATACTACAAATACTACAGATACTACAAATACTACAAATACTACAAATACTACAAATACTACAAATACTACAAGATACTACAAGATACTACAAATACTACAAATACTACAAATACTACAAATACTACAAATACTACAGATACTACAAATACTACAAATACTACAAATACTACAGATACTACAGATACTACAAATACTACAAATACTACAAATACTACAATATACAAATACTACAAATACTACAGATACTACAAATACTACAAATACTACAGATACTACAGATACTACAAATACTACAAATACTACAAATACTACAAATACTACAGATACTACAAATACTACAAATACTACAAATACTACAAATACTACAAATACTACAAATACTACAGATACTACAAATACTACAAATACTACAAATACTGCAAATACTACAAATACTACAAATACTACAGATACTGCAAATACTACAAACTACAATACTGCAGATACTACAAATACTACAAATACTGCATTTACTACAAATACTACAAATACTCCAGATACTACAAATACTACAGATACTACAGATACTACAAATACTACAAATACTACAAATACTGCATTTACTACAAATACTACAGATACTACAAATACTACAAATACTACAAATACTACAAATACCTACAAATACTACAGATACTACAGATACTACAAATACTACAAATACTACAAATACTGCATTTACTACAAATACTACAGATACTACAAATACTACAAATACTACAGATACTACAGATACTACAAATACTACAAATACTACAAATACTACAAATTTAATACAAAATACTACAATACTACATAGATACTACAAATACTACAAAATACTACAAATACTACAAATACTGCATTTACTACAAAATACTACAGATACTACAGATACTACAGATACTACAAATACTACAAAATACTACAAATACTACAATACTACTACAAATACTACAGATACTACTACAATACTACAAATACTACAAATACTACAAATACTACAATTACTACAAATACTACAAATACTACAAATACTACAAATACTACAAATACTGCATTTACTACAAATACTACAGATACTACAATACTACAAATACTACAAATACTACAAATACTGCATTTACTACAAATACTACAGATACTACAAATACTACAAATACTAAAATACTACAAATACCACAAATACTACAAATACTACAAATACTACAAATACTACAAATACTACAAATACTGCAAATACTACAAATACTACAAATACTGCATTTACTACAAATACTACAGATACTACAAATACTACAAATACTACAAATACTACAAATACTGCAAATACTACAAATACTACAAATACTGCATTTACTACAAATACTACAGATACTACAAATACTACAAATACTACAAATACTACAAATACCACAAATACTACAAATACTACAAATACTGCAAATACTACAAATACTGCATTTACTACAGATACCACAAATACTACAAATACTACAAATACTGAGAGAGAAAGAGACACGAGTGAAATAAAACCGAATAATATAAATGTACAAGGAGAAGAACTGAACCAGAACTGAACCAGGACCAAACCAGGACTGAAGATGAACTAAAGTCTGTGTTTTTCAGATGAGAGTGAGGAGGTGGAGAAGGAGGTGCAGAGGGTGGTGCAGGAGATGGAGAACGTCCTCGGAGAACCTCTGCAGAGCTACTTCTGAAGAACCCGCAGAGGAACCCACAGAACGGACTTTTCACTGGAGAAACCTTTCATAAAGAAAAAAAGCCCCTGGTTCTTGTTCTTGTCTTTCTCTTAACGTTTGTGCAGATCTGGTTTGGACCTGGTTTAGTTTAGTTTATTTTATTTGAATTTTTTTACCTTTTCAGTTGAGTCACACCTTCACATTTACAAACACGACTCGACCCAGAGGAACAAACCAACCAACAAACAAACTCACACCGACCAGAACCTGAAACAGAACGAGACGTGAAGCAGAGAAACATCTGCAGAGTGAAGATATAAACCTGTTCAAAGCTCGTGCGATGATCCTGTCAAATCCTCTGGACTCTGCAGTTTTTAAACGTCGACAAAAGAGAAAATGTTCTACGTTTTAAAGTGTTGAGGTTTTGTTTGAGTCACAGTTAAAACGTCTTGATCTGGTGAACTGGATCTTTCCACGACAAATCTCCAAACGCTCGACCAGTTCACATTGGACTGAAAAAAATCCGGGAGGTTCAAACTTTCCAACAGGAAAAGTCCCAGATTTTATCTCTCAACTCCTTTTAGTTTGGTCTTTAAAAATATTTCGTTGACTTTTATGGAGTAAGAAGCTGTCAAAAATATTCGTGCGCATAAAATAGAAATCCGTGCGTATTTGGCTGTAGTTGCGCATAAAATAAATATTTGTAAACTCTCAAATGAGTCCAGTCGTACATAAAATATATTGTGTGTATTTTATCCATCAGAATACGAATTGAAAAATTACAACATCATGAATTACAATCACCAAATGAAAATTTACGATTATGCTTTCATCAGTACGAATACGAATTCACAGACGGAACTTTACTGTCAAAAATACGTCATCACTTCACAGACTTTATCCATCGAGCAGAAGAAACATCGATCAAGATCAAGACTGAGCAGCTCAAGTTTGTATCAGAGTAAAAACAGAGTAAAAGCACAAGAAGCTACAACAGAACAACAAGTGGGTTCATTAAAATCTATTGTAAAAATGTCTTGAATTCGGGAACCGAACGCTGCTGTGTAATATTGTGTAGAAACACCTCCTCTGAACGGGAAATTGCACCTATATGTTAGAAAACATAGTGGAGCCAGTTGGAAACATCCGACGTAACGTTATCCCAGGATCATTAACAAATATCAGGTTCTCTGTAGGTTTAGATTAAAACATTCACGACTACAGCCACAGCGAGCATCAGTCAGTCTGAACCTTCAGCTGCATTTCAGACAATGGGTTTTTCATGAGTTATAGTGGGTTATACATGAGTTATAATGGGTTATACATGAGTTATAATGGGTTATACATGTTATAATGGTATACATGAGTTATAATGGGTTACATGAGTTATAATGGGATGAGTTATAATGGGTTATACATGAGTTATAATGGGTATACATGAGTTATAATGGGTTATACATGAGTTATAATGGGTTATACAGTTATAATGGGTTATACAGATTATAATGGGTTATACATGAGTTATAAATGGGTTATAATGAGCAAATCCATCCACGTCACGGTGACGTTAAACTTACGGTAAATACTGTAAACATACCAAGGTGTTGCCTGTAAACACGAACATTAATTGATGCTGAAGCTGCATTAAACTGTAATGTGTAACATTTCATTGGCTGTGACGTCTGTAACCAGGACAGTTTGGTCGTGTTTGGTGTAAACTGGGACATTTCAGCGTCCAGAGGAAGTGTTGGTGGCATTTCATGCGAGAAATGCAGCTGAAGGTTCAGACTGGCTGATGTTCGCTGTGGCTGTAGTCGTGAATGTTTTAATCTAAACATACAGAGAACCTGATATTTGTTAATTAGTCCTGGGATAATGTTACGTCTGATGTTTCCAACTGGCTCCACTATGTTTTCTAACATATCGGTGCAATTTCCCGTTCAAGAGGAGGTGTTTCTACACAATATTATACAGCAGCGTTCGGTTCCCGAATTCAAGACATTTTTACAATAGATTTGAATGAACCCACTTGTTGTTCTGTTGTTTCTTCTTGTGCTTTTACTCTGTTTTTACTCTGATACAAACTTGAGCTGCTCAGTCTTGATCTTGATCGATGTTTCTTCTGCTCGATGAATAATGTCTGTGAAGTGATGACGTATTTTTGACAGTAAAGTTCCGTCTGTGAATTCGTATTCGTACTGATGAAAGTGTAATCGTAAATTTTCATTTGGTGATTGTAATTCATGACGTTGTAATTTTTCAATTCGTATTCTGATGGATAAAATACACACAATATATTTTATGTACGACTGGACTCATTTGAGAGTTTACAAATATTTATTTTATGCACAACTACAGCCAAATACACACGGATTTCTATTTTATGCGCATGAATATTTTTGACAGCTTCTTACTCCATAGACTTTTCCCTGAACTGTTTCTGTTTTTTTTGTTTTTTTACTTTTATTGCCACAAATCAATTGATCTGCAGTGTCCTGAGACCGAACCATCACACTATTTATTTATTTTCTTTTTTTTCCCCACTTCTAGAAGAAAAAAAAGAAAAACAATTGTTTAAAAAAAAAATTAAAACAAATAAAGCTTGTTGGGCGTAAGTGTTTTATTTGAAAAAGTCGATCACTGGACTCCACCTGTTTTCTAAAGTCCCTGAGTCGTAGTTGAGCCGTTAACACTTCCTTTCTATAAACTTGTCTGATTTTTTTACATCCACTGTTCAGTGTCGTGTTTCAGGTTTCAGTCGCAGATCGAGATCGTTTTTCTTGCAGTCGTCAGAAGAAAATGCAGCAGAAAACACTGATCACAGGAAACATCGAGCAAAAAGATCAGTCCAACGAGACGTCCGCAGACTAAATGTTTTGTAGAATCTTTAACATCCAGAAATGTTTTACTTTGGGACAGTTTCAAAATATGTGAGTCTGGTCGTCCACAAGTTATTTATTAAAACTCAAGTCGTGCGAGTCCAGTGAAGAGTTTGAAATGGTCCAAAGGAAAAAACTGAACAGACAGAAAAAAAAAAAAAAAAAGATAAAAGAACAAAACACAAGTCGACGCTCAGGAAAAAAGAACAAGACGGTAAAGTTTGAAAACCTGGAGCAGCAGCTCAGAGTCCAGACTTAAACCCATCGAGCTGAAGACTGAAGAGTGAAGCAACCGACAAGTGTCACACATTTATGAAACTTCTGCTACAGACACGGGAAGAACTTTCTCAACAATATTTGATTTGTTTTGTAAAAGAACGAGTCACGAGTGAGTTCAGCTGTTCTATCTGACAAACGTCGACACACACATCGATCTAAAGTTTAAAAAACAGCAGACGAGGCACCGAGTCACTGGCCCACGAGTCCAAGTCAAGTCCAAGTCGTCTGCTTTGAGCTTCAAGTCATTTCAAGTCTTTAAACCAAAAAAGTACCAAATATGTGTTAGATTTGTTCTGTTTATGTCATTTTCAAACTTAACTGTTAATTAATTTTTAAAGTCCTGGTATATTTATACATCGATCAGTCAAACTTTATTTACAGAACGTTTTTCAGACAAAAAATGCAACACAACGTGTTTTTAAGAATATTTATATGAATAATAACAGAGTTGTAGAAATGTAAATTTTTCTGTTTTAAAAATCTGTACAAGTGTGAATTATTCTGGTCAAAACAGAAACCGAAAGAATTCAGATTGAAGAGTTTAAGAACTTTTCATCTGTCGACTCGTCTAAACCTCAGGTCTTCAAGTCACAGGCCTCAAGTCCGACTCCAGTTCCAAGTCTTTGTCTGTTTTATCAAGTCAAGTCTCAAGTCCTAAAAATAGTGACTCAAGTCCGACTCGAGTCCAAGTCACGACATGTAAATCCCACCTCAGGTCAAATTTGATGATTCAGTCCCAGTTTCAGTTTTGTTGTTTGTTCAGACGAAGAAACTCGTTTGTGCGACACATTTGACTTTTTCACTGTTTGTGTTTCATTTGAACTTTACACAAGAAGAAGTTTAACAAAGACTTTTAGTGTTTATTTTGACTGAATCGTGTTGAATCACAGAAGTGCAGTGGCGGCTGGTCGATAGGGGGCGCAAGAGCGTCGCACTCTCTAACCACCTAGATAAAAGAAGAAGAAAAAAAATGATAAAGTGGTTATTTTGTATTAGGCCATATGTTTAATATTTAGTTTCAAATGTAACGTGTATCTGCATAGACATATTTTTATCACGTTAAATGTCTCATATCACTTTATTTGAGTGGTGTGTTTGGTGTGAGCGCGGTGAGTCGGAGCGAATCAAACAGTTTGGAGAAAATGTGACGTCATGACGTTGCTTCTGCCCATGACGTTACATTAGTCCTAAAATCCTAAAATGTTTGTGGCGCAGGGTCGGAGCGACACGAATCACGTGACTGTTGTGAATAAACAGAAACACACGTGACCTGTTGTGCTTCAGCTGCTCGACTCTGCGCTGACGTCATGTTACTGCGACAGGATCGTGAGAACAACAGAGTGTGTGCAGCACAGTTCTGGAGAGTTCGTACAAGTTCGTCCGAGGAACAGTTTTAGGGAGAAAGAAGAAGAAAAGAAGCATTAAACTGGAATGAGCCGCGCTGAGACTCTACGGCTCCGATTCTGATTCACACACTGGCTCATGGAGGCTCGCGACTTTAACCTTAAACCTCCCCACAGTAAAGCGCGAGGACAGACCCGCCCCCGGGACCAGGACCAGGACCAGGACCAGGACCCACCCGCCCCCGGGACCAGGACCAGGACCAGGACCCACCCGCCCCCGGGACCAGGACCAGGACCAGGACCCACCCGGCCCCGGGACCAGGACCAGGACCAGGACCCACCCGCCCCGGGACCAGGACCAGGACCAGGACCCACCCGGCCCCGGGACCAGGGACCAGGACCAGGACCCACCCGGCCCCGGGACCAGGACCAGGACCAGGACCAGGACCCACCCGCCCCCTTATTCGGACGTTGATTGTGATTTCTAAGGCCTTTGCCATTGTTCCTATTGGTAAAACACGTATGAAATATAGTTTTTTATTCAAATGCAGCACTTAGAAAATGTACTGTTTGCATGTAAGTTTGTTGTTGTTGTCGTCTGTGCCTCTTTATTTCTCTGCAGATGTGTGTGGAGCTGTGACATTTGGAGGCTGTATTTTGATCATTTTTGTGTTTCACACAGTAAATCCTCTACTGAATGGAAAACCCCTGTGTGCGGCTCATTTCATCTACACAAAACAACGCAGACGATTACTAATGGGTCAGTTGAAGCGCCGGTTAAACATGCTGATACACGTGTATTACTGCAGTAGTTTGCAACAAGTTCTGATATTTATATGAAAAGAAAGAAAATACACACACAGCCTCAAACAAGTGCTTGTGAACTTTTAAATACTTACAAAGACGAAAATTTGCCAAGGTTCAAACGTTAAGAACAGAATCAGCGTTTCCAAGTGTTATTCACACTTGATCATATGTAACACAAGAGCGCTCACTCTGTACGAAAAACAAAACCATCCTTAATGGTGAAGATGTCCCACTCTGACAACCTTACCCAAATATTTTTAACAGTTTGACAACATGAAATAAACATATTTAATTACAGCAGCGTCTTGCTGGTGTGATCAGGGTGAGGAGTCGTGTTCTGCATGTCCCTGTCAATAAGTCCTTGGCCTATTTTGGATTAAACATATAGATAGAAATAGAATATTTTGTACATGAACTGAACTTATCTCTGCATCCCTCAGCTGTAATCTAGTCCCTGTTTTCTGGGTCATTGTAGAGTGAATTTAAATAGAACAATAATAAAATATTAAAGCCGCAAGCGGCGTCAAACGGCCCTCGCCTGCCGCGAACGCCGCGCCCGCAAATGTTGCTCCCCGCCAATACCCTAAACGCCGGGTCAGCAAACTCTGTGCCTGCAAACAGTGAAATGACATACAGTAGTGTGCCTTTAAATGTTCTTTGCGCCCCCTGCTGGCCAACCTTGAAAAATGCCCATATCAGTAATATATGTTTTTGCTTCTCGTCATTAATAGAATTTAATTCCCACATTTGGTACAAATCCAATAATGTTGACGTTTCATGTCTATGGTAGGGGGCGCTATAGTGTTCACTTTTCATATGCTTTATACTGCATTATATTCAGGCTGAGATCACGCATTTGTGATTGAAATTTCAGCTGTATCAGACTAAACCTGTGCCTGTAATATTATTTTAAATATTTCTGGGGGGAGTCTTTGCGCCCCTGCTGGCCAAGAGAGAAAAATTCATCATGTCCATAATGTATTTTTTTACTCGTAATCATGCATAGAATGTAATTGCCAAATTTGGTGCAGATCCGACAATGTTGACGTTTCATGTCTATGGTAGGGGGCGCTATAGTGTTTTTTCATATGTTTTATAGTGTATTATATTCAGACTGAGATCACACATTAGTGATTCAAATTTCAGCACAATCGGACTAAGTCTGTGTGAACAGGAGCAAATAGTGTCACCTTGAAATTAGCTCAAATTTTGACCAAATTTTGCAGCTTCGCCGCACGTAAACCGTGACAGTTATCAAAAAAAATCAGCTAACTTTAGATGTTCCACTTGTCTAGATGATGTACGGTGATTTTCAGCCCTGTGGGTGAAGCGCCTTCAGAGGAGTTCGTTCAAACGCAACATCAGCGAAAACGCGGACTCAAATTTCAATCCAAGATGGCCGCCTTCTGGTTTGTCAGGGGGCGTGGCCATAATAAATGTTTTTGTTTGTCTTCACATGACGAATGTGTGTACCGAATTTCATGGCTCTACGACGTTAATCTAGGCGTTAATCTATTTACAGATTTATTCAAAATTGCGGAGTTAAAAACTGTAGTTAGACAAGAGGATAACACTTTTTCAGAGCTACTGAACCGACTTCGAGCGATGTCGCTCAAGAGAGACACCGCTGCTTGATAACGATGTAGATATATTAAAACAATGTGAAACAGGCGAGGATCCAGACGTATTACATATTTTTACAAAAAATAGCTTTGTTACAAATTATAATTTAAAGATACTGAATAAAGTATGTCCAGAAATCATTACAATTAGTGCGCGTGATTTTGGATACGACAAAAACGCTGGTAAGTTAACAGAAATAAAAGGTCATCTCCGTAAATCCAAACTAGCCTGTTTGGAGGAGACATTAGTTTTAGGTGTAAATGCACGTGTTATGCTTTGTAAAAATGTAGATTTGGCTGACGGTCTAGTAAATGGGGTATGTGGTATAGTTACATACATAGTTGAAAATGCAGAGAAAAAACTGCCTCCTTTACCAATTTATGTTAAATTTGACGATGATCGAGTAGGTGCACAGAGGAGGAGGCAAACACGTACCCCTGCAGACCTGAGTGGTTCTACCCGCATAGAACCAGAAGAAGAACAAGCGAATAAACGAGGGGAGAAGCGTCGTCAGTTTCCACTTAAACTCGCGTGGGCGTGTACGGTTCATAAAGTACAGGGCGTAACCGTAGATCGAGCAGTGGTGTCCCTTAAACACGTTTTTACAGCAGGTCAGGCGTATGTGGCCCTTAGTCGCGTTAGGAGTTTAGATGGTCTTATTATTCAAGACTTTAATGAAAATGCTATTTATTGTAATGATGGTATTAGAGCGGCGACTGAGAACATGCCTCCCTTCATGGTGGCGAGTACGCCCTGGCACTTACAAGAGGCACATGTCTTAACATTCTTTTTTATGAATGTTCATGGTTTAGCACGACATGTGTCAGATTTGGCTTTATGCACACAGCACTGGCAGCCTAACTGTATTGCTGTGGTAGAGACATGGTTAAATTTAGATTCAACTTTTCAAACTAGTCATATTGAAGGTTATAATTTCCATAGTCGTCCCCGTAGTTTATCCTATCAGCAGACTCATCACCCAGTTCTGACTAGTTTACTGGGCCAACAGCACGGTGGTGTTGGCATGTACTGTGAAGAAAACCTTAAAGGTTGTATAGAGGATTTTCCAAGGAACGAGAAATCCAGCGACTGTTTGTCCTTTTTCAAATGTTGCTCCTGCGTGAAACTACCCCCCCTCCCCTACAGCTCCTACGGAGAAACACCTCCTCCCGCCTCCTCTTTACGCCAGAAACAGGTTTGTTTACAGCCGCTGCACATGACTTGTAAACAACTAACTACAGTGTTGGTTAGACAAGACGGAGAAGTGAGGAGCGGGGGGAGCGGGTGTGCGGACATTTCGTTCGCGGACGAGAAGTGAGGAGCAGGGAGAGAGGAGAGGAGAGGAGAGGAGAGAGGAGAGGGAAGAGAGGAGAGGGGAGGGGGTGCGCAGAGATTCCGTGCCCGGAGAAGTGAGGAGCAGGGGGAAGAGCAGATCGGGCAGCGGGGAGAGGAGCAGGAAAGGGGAGCAGAGAAGGTTGCGCGGAGATTCAGTGCGAATGAACTAACTACAACACGCAGCAGCAAGCGGACTCTTTCTTTGCCTTGAAAATGACGTTTTCAGACATAGGATATCGCATTCGTGTCCTGAAAAACGTTTGTCTAACTCTTGGAAATAAAGTACGTTTTCATAATAAGCAGAAGTTTCCTGTCCAGGAGTCATTTGTGGACCAGTGGTTCAGTCTTTAGACCCTGCGTCTGCTTCAGTCGCACCATCGCTGGAATGAATCTCCAAGAATCACCTTAGTTTGGCTTCGCTGCTTTTCCCCTTGTCTTCTTCTTTCACCTCAAAAACAGACTTTCTTTTGCGGTGAACTGCTCCTGGATTCTTGTCGCCATCGCAACAAACTTTGTGTGAACTGCGAGGAAGATATAGGTCAAAAAAGCCGCTAAGAACTGTTGCGTTGGTGGAGTAAACAGCGTCTGTGCGTCTTGCGTCTGTGGACTGTGTGACAGTCGTACGTAAACCACGTAACGGCAGCGCAGAAGAGTCAGTTACACTAGAAACGTAGGGAGTTTGATTGACAGCCTGTCAGCTCACAGATAACGAGGCAGTGTCGTTATCTATTGGCAAATGTTTAGCCCCACCACGTCCAGAGTTGATGAATTTTTATTCTCTTTTTTTTGGTCATCATAATTACAAGGCGACTGCATCTATAATGCTCATTATCATTAATCATTGACAATTTGAAACCAAAAAAATCCTCCATACAACCTTTAACTATGAAATCACACTACAGGATTTCAGTTTAGAATGTTTAGTTAATTATTTTGCAGAGCACAAAATTATAGTTGCAGCAGTTTATCGTCCACCGTCATACCCCATGTCTCTGTTTAAGTATAATTTGAACAGGTTATTGAATTGGCTAGATTCATATTGTGCCACTGTGGTGGTGATGGGAGATTTGAATGACGACATATTGAAATCTTCAAGTCTCTGCAATTTTATGACAGAAAGAGGTTTTGTTCAATATGTCAAATCTCCCACAACTGAGAAGGGGACTTTAATTGATCATTTATATGTAAAATCATAGAGTCTGTAGTAGTGCCAACGTACTTCAGCGACCATGAAGGGATCACATTTTCTCTTAAGGCTAAATGAATCTAAGTGAATCAGTGCCTTTAGAATAAATGTAGGAGAACTATTTTAGTTTTGTTTGAAATGGACAGTTGTTGCTTATTGACGACTCATCACATTTATATGCGCGTGTTGCGTCATTTTTAATCATGTGGTCATAGTTTTTTTTTGTTTGTTTGTTATTTATGTATAAATTAACAGGCGGGTATTTATAGTGTTTTTAAGTATGTGTTGGTTATTTACATATGTATTTATAGTGTTTTTAAGTATGTGTTGGTTATTTACATATGTATTTATAGAGTTTTTAAGTCTGTGTTGGTTGTTTCTGGCACTTCTACATGTTTGTGTTAGTTTATGTACATATGTATTTGTAGTTAATATTATCATACAGTGATGAGTGCACACATACTGTGTGTTTTTGTGCTCAAATGTCTTTTGTCCTTTGTCCAAGACTGGTTCTCTCTGTTTTTCCTCTCCCTCCCAGCTCCCCCCCCCCCTCCTCTCCCTCTCTCCTGCCATCCCATCCCGGGACAGGAGATGCTTATAATTTCCTTTTCAGTAATAACATCTGTGCTAAATTATTTTTATTTATGTACTGACAATAACATTTTTACATAATATTTGTAAAGTGTAATTAATTTATGATAAAAGTTGGTTATGTTTTAGGTTTGCTCGCTATTATATGTAAAGACTGAATTGCAAAAGATGTGTTCATCATTGTGTCCAACTGTTTTCAGTTGCCCAATGGTCTTTTTATTTTAACATTGTAAATGGTCATAGTGAAGTTTATTTGGAACTGGTAAATTAAATAAAATCTCTTGACTGCAACTTGTTTCTGTTTATTTAATAGAAAATATATTTATAAGGGTGTATGTAACAATATTTCAGATAATGGCTTAAAAATAAAACATTTACAAAGAAAATGCACATTATCACATGTTGACAGAATATCTAACATTTAATTGGAATGTATTTTTCAGCATGAGTGGTGTGGAATGTGTTGGTGAAGAATGATTCAATACTGGGCTTAGAATTACACACGCAGGAAAGATTTGAAAAAAAAAAAGTGCACTGCAAGTTTTCATGTACAGGGTCCATTATGTGTTGTTTCTATGGACGTCATTGCTTTGCCTGTAAAATGTTACACAGTATGACATTAAACAGAGCTACCTTACATTTATTCAATTAGATAGTTTGACCCAATAAATAAATAAACGGGCTTTCTGATAGTAAGCAGGTCTCCTCTCTACAGATCTGACCTGTAACTTGGCGTAGTTTGATGTCCATGAAAATATAAAGGTTGAATATGATACTGTGAAACACTTCAGAGAAACTAACATTTCCATTGAGAAAAGCATTTGATGGACCCTCCACCAGAAAACAGTGCACCTTTAAATATCTTCCTTTTCTGTTAATGGCATTAAAAAGCATTAAATGTGTTTTGTTGAATGGTCATAAAAGGTGAGAGAATAAACATGCATGAACCCCAGTCTCTAGACCTGTAGTCTGTAATGTCAGTCAATGCAGAAGGTGGCCCTTTGTTTTTTGCTCTTTTGGTATGAAACACCGCACACATGCACGTTTATTATATATATATATATATATATATATATATATATATATATATATATATATATATATATATATATATATATATATATATATATATATATATATATATACGTTATACTGCCCATATTTCCCAAAATATTGAGGAATGTAATACATTTAAGCAGTGAAAATCAACATAGTTCATAGTTCTGTATGTTTTGGAGTATTTAATGAATAAGCTGATGTTAGCCAGCCAAAATGTAATAAGGATTATTATATATATATATATATATATTTATATATCCCCTGTTCCTCCCTGTTCTGGAGGAGGGAGGGGCAGCCACTCTTCTGCCCGTCTGCCTCGGGGCAACTGTGGCCCCGAGGAACCCTGAGGAACCCTGAAAGAACCTAAAGAACCTGAAGAACCCTGAGGAACACTGAGACGCTGAGAAGAGAACTGTGAAGAACCTGAGAATCTGATTATACAGAGAATTCACCTGATCAACAATAAACCAGGTCTAGACCAGGTCTAAACCAGGTCTAGACCAGGACTAAACCAGGTCTAAACCAGGTCTAGACCAGGACTAAACCAGGTCTAAACCAGGTCTAGACCAGGACTAAACCAGGTCTTAACTAGGTCTAGTCCAGGTCTAGTCCAGGTCTTCAGGTGCACATTATGACAGATTGACTGTTGTCATGGAGACACGTCATGTTTTATTTTTGTTCTGTTGAATGAGTGACCGTGGTGACGTCATGACGCCGCCCCCTCGCTGGACTTTATCAGGGCTCGCGCTCCCGGTCACTCACCTCGCACACGCACACACGCACACGCACACACGCGCACACGCACACACGCGCAGACACAGTTACGCGGACAGGATGAGGAGCGCGAGGAGCCTGCAGAGGCTCGTGCGCCCCGGGACCCCCGCACGTGCGCTACACGGACCCGCGCGCGCGCCCTCCGTGGGGCTCGTGGGTGCCCCGTTCAGCAAAGGACAGGTGAGTCACGTGACAGGGCCACGGTGCAGCAGGTGCTCTCCTGTCTGTCCCTGTCGGTCCCTGTCTCCTCTCTTTCCTTTCTCTGTTTGTGAATAAACTAAACTCTCCTCCTCCTCCTCCTCCTCTCTGTTCTCTGTTCTCTCTGTGTTCTCTGTTCTCTCTGTTCTCTCTGTTCTCTGTTCTCTGTTCTCTCTCTCTGTCTCTCTCTGTTCTCTGTTCTCTCTGTTCTCTGTTCTCTGTTCTCTCTGTTCTCTCTGTCTCTCTGTTCTCTGTTCTCTCTGTCCTCTGTTCTCTCTGTTCTCTCTGTTCTCTGTTCTCTCTGTTCTCTGTTCTCTCTGTTCTCTGTCTCTGTTCTCTCTGTTCTCTGTTCTCTCTGTTCTCTGTTCTCTGTTCTCTCTGTTCTCTGTGTCTCTCTCTGTTCTCTCTGTTCTCTGTCTCTCTTTCTCTGTTCTCTCTGTTCTCTGTCTCTGTTCTCTCTGTTCTCTGTTCTCTCTGTTCTCTCTTTCTCTGTTCTCTCTGTCTCTCTCTGTTCTCTGTTCTGTCTCTGTTCTCTGTCTCTCTGTTCTCTGTGTTCTCTGTTCTCTCTGTTCTCTGTTCTCTCTGTTCTCTCTGTTCTCTCTGTTCTCTCTGTTCTCTGTTCTCTGTTTCTCTGTTTCTCTGTCTCTGTCTCTCTGTTCTCTGTTCTCTCTTCTCTGTTCTCTGTGTCTCTCTGTCTCTCTGTCTCTCTGTTCTCTCTGTTCTCTGTTCTCTCTGTTCTCTGTCTCTCTCTCTGTTCTCTGTTCTCTCTGTTCTCTCTGTTCTCTGTTCTCTGTTCTCTCTGTTCTCTCTGTTCTCTCTCTGTTCTCTCTCTGTTCTCTCTGTTTCTTCTCTTTCTCTGTTCTCTCTGTTCTCTCTGTTCTCTCTGTTCTCTCTGTTCTCTCTGTTCTCTGTCTCTCTGTTCTCTCTGTTCTCTCTGTTCTCTCTGTTCTCTCTGTTCTCTCTGTTCTCTGTTCTCTCTGTTCTCTGTTCTCTCTGTTCTCTCTGTTCTCTCTGTTCTCTCTGTTCTCTCTGTTCTCTGTTCTCTGTTCTCTGTTCTCTGTTCTGTTTCAGCCTCGTTCTGGGGTGGAGTTTGGTCCGTCTCGGATTCGTGAGTTTGGACTCGTGGATTTGCTCCGAGCTCAAGGTCAGAACCTCCAACCCCCAACACACATGTCCTCCTGTGTGTCAGGGGCCCTCCTGTGTGTCAGGGGCCCTCCTGTGTGTCAGGGGCCCTCCTGTGTGTCAGGGGCCCTCCTGTGTGTCAGGGGCCCTCCTCCCCATGTGACAGGTGCGGTCCTGTGTGTCAGGTGCGGTCCTGTGTGTCAGGTGCGGTCCTGTGTGTAAGGGGCCCTCTTGTGTGTCAGGGGCCCTCTGTGTGTCAGGGGCCCTCCTCCCCATGTGACAGGTGCGGTCCCGTGTGACAGGTGCGGTCCCGTGTGTCAGGTGCGGTCCTGACACAGTGTTTCAAGTGTTTCAAACTCAAATTCACTTTGGGTCAAAATTTAAATCTGGGACAAATTCGTGGGTCAAATTAAATATTTACTGAAATATTTCACCAACATCTGCAGATTTTTCTTCTTTCGACAGATGAAATGTTCAGAGTCGTAACGAAATCCACGTGTCACGATATTTTCACGACAGACTCACCGTACCAGATTTACTGTGATATTTTCTTCTTTTTCCTCTTCAAATGTCTTGACAAGAAAAGAACTCAGAGTTAAAAGTGTCAGAACTGTTTTTTCTTCTTGTCGTCTGCGCTGAAACGGAGCAAAGGATCATGGTCTGTGTAGTTCCTCTAGAGGCGGAACAAAAAACAAAATATCGTCAAACGTCTCACAATAAAGACGACGATCGCAGGACGTCACAGTCTTTCCAATCACAAGTCTCTTAGTTTAAATGCAGGTTTATAAACATCAGAACTACATTTCCCATGATGCATTTCAGATCAAACATGAAGAAACATGTTTAGACTTGAATTCTTGGGATTACGACAGAAATAATTCACACCAAAATCTTTTCTTGGTATTTTAAAACTACAAATGTGTCTCATCTACAAATATATCAACATCTGCAAAATATCACAGTAAATATCGTATCATGAGACGTATCGTGAAAATATCGAACCGAGAGATTTGGACATCGTTACATCCGTCGCTCGGGTCTGAGGGTTTAACGACTTTAACGACTTTAACGAGTTTAACGACTTTAACGACTTTAACGAGGTTTGAATAATTAAATAAAATCCAGATGATGTAAATGAGCCTCAGACTCACAAATGTTTGACTCGAGTTTGGACTTTAAACGAAACGAAGAGTTTAAACAAACATGAACCCAGACCAGGACTAAACCAGGACTAAACCAGGACTAAACCAGGACTAAAACCAGGACTGAACCAGGACTAAACCAGAACTAAACCAGGACTAAACCAGAACTAAACCAGAACTAAACCAGGACTGAACCAGGACTAAACCAGGACTAAACCAGGACTAAACCAGGACTAAAACCAGGACTGAACCAGGACTAAACCAGAACTAAACCAGGACTAAACCAGGACTAAACCAGAACTAAACCAGAACTAAACCAGAACTAAAACAGGACTAAACCAGAACTAAACCAGGTTTAAACCAGGTCTAAACCAGAACTAAACCAGGACTAAACCAGGACTAAAACCAGAACTAAACCAGGACTAAACCAGGACTAAAACCAGGACTAAACCAGGACTAAACCAGGACTAAACCAGGACTAAACCACTAAACCAGGAACTAAACCAGGACTAAACCAGGACTAAAACCAGGACTGAACCAGGACTAAACCAGAACTAAACCAGGACTAAACCAGGACTGAACCAGGACTAAACCAGGACTAAACCAGGACTAAACCAGAACTAAACCAGGACTAAACCAGGACTAAAACCAGGACTGAACCAGGACTAAACCAGAACTAAACCAGGACTAAACCAGAACTAAACCAGAACTAAACCAGGACTGAACCAGGACTAAACTAAACCAGGACTAAACCAGAAACTAAACCAGAACTAAACCAGAACTAAACCAGAACTAAAACAGGACTAAACCAGAACTAAACCAGGTTTAAACCAGGTCTAAACCAGAACTAAACCAGGACTAAACCAGGACTAAAACCAGAACTAAACCAGGACTAAACCAGAACTAAACCAGGACTAAAACCAGGACTGAACCAGGACTAAACCAGGACTAAACCAGAACTAAACCAGGACTAAACCAGGACTAAAACCAGGACTGAACCAGGACTAAACCAGAACTAAACCAGACTAAACCAGGACTAAACCAGGACTAAACCAGGACTAAACCAGGACTAAACCAGGACTAAACCAGAACTAAACCAGGACTAAACCAGGACTAAACCAGGACTAAACCAGGACTAAACCAGGACTAAAACCAGGACTGAACCAGGACTAAACCAGAACTAAACCAGAACTAAACCAGGACTGAACCAGGACTAAACCAGGACTAAACCAGAACTAAACCAGAACTAAACCAGGACTAAACCAGGACTAAACCAGGACTGAACCAGGACTAAACCAGGACTAAACCAGGACTGAACCAGGACTAAACCAGGACTCAAGTCGGTCTAACCTTCTGAAAGTCCTGCGTGCCTCAGATTGAGTCAGATTGTGTCAGATGCCCTCCCTCTGCAGGTTGCTCGGTCCAGGACTTCGGGGATCTGGACTTCGAGGTTTTTCCTGAGGATCCTCCGGTTTTTGGCGTGAAGAATCCTCTCGCCGTCGGCAGCGCAAACCAGCGCCTGTCCCAGACCCTGAACCGGATCAAGACCCACGGACACACCGCCCTGCTGCTGGGAGGAGACCACAGGTGGACCAGGACCAGGACCAGGACCAGGACCAGGACTGAGACCAGGACCAGGACCACGACTGAGGCCTGAGACCAGGACCAAGACTGAGACCAGGACTAGGACCAGGACCAGACCAGAACCAGACCAGAACCAGACCAGGACCAGGACCAGGACCAGGACCAGGACCAGACCAGGACTGAGACCAGGACCGAGACTGAGACCAGGACTAGGACTAGGACTAGGACCAGAACCAGGACCAGAACCAGGACCAGGACCAGGACCAGAACCAGACCAGGACCAGACCAGGACCAGACCAGACCAGGACCAGACCAGGACCAGGACCAGGACCAGGACCAGGACCAGGACCAGGACCAGGACCAGGACCAGGACCAGAACCAGGACCAGGACCAGACCAGAACCAGACCAGAACCAGACCAGGACCAGACCAGGACCAGGACCAGGACCAGACCAGGACCAGGACCAGGACCAGGACCAGGACCAGGGACCCAGGACCAGGACCAGGGACCAGACCAGGGACCAGGACCAGGACCAGACCAGGACCAGACCAGGACCAGACCAGACCAGACCAGGACCAGGACCAGGACCAGGACCAGGACCAGGACCAGGACCAGACCAGGACCAGACCAGGACCAGGACCAGGACCAGAGACCAGACCAGACCAGGACCAGGACCAGGACCAGCAGACCAGGACCAGACCAGGACCAGGACCAGGACCAGGACCAGGGACCAGACCAGGACCAGACCAGGACCAGACCACAGGACCAGACCAGACCAGGACCAGGACCAGGCCAGACCAGGACCAGACCCAGGACCAGACCAGGGACCAGGACCAGGCCAGACCAGGACCAGGACCAGGACCAGACCAGGACCAGGGACCAGACCAGGACCAGGACCAGGACCAGACCAGACCAGACCGAGGACCAGGACCAGACCAGACCAGGACCAGGACCAGGACCAGGACCAGGACCAGGACCAGGACCAGGGACCAGGACCAGACCAGGACCAGGACCAGACCAGGGACCAGACCAGACCAGGACCAGGACCAGGACCAGGACCAGGACCAGGACCAGGACCAGGACCAGACCAGGACCAGACCAGGACCAGACCAGGACCAGACCAGGACCAGACCAGGACCAGGGACCAGGACCAGGACCAGGACCAGGACCAGACCAGGACCAGGACCAGACCAGACCAGGACCAGACCAGACCAGGACCAGACCAGGACCAGGACCAGGACCAGACCAGACCAGGACACAGGACCAGGACCAGGACCAGACCAGGACCAGGACCAGGACCAGGACCAGACCAGGACCAGGACCAGGACCAGGACCAGGACCCAGACCAGGACCAGACCAGGGACCAGACCAGGACCAGGACCAGGACCAGACCAGACCAGACCAGACCAGGACCAGGACCAGGACCAGACCAGGACCAGGACCAGACCAGGACCAGGACCAGGACCAGGGACCAGACCAGACCAGGGACCAGGACCAGGGACCAGGACCAGGACCAGGACCAGGACCAGGACCAGGACCAGGACCAGCCAGACCAGGACCAGACCAGACCAGACCAGACCAGGACCAGACCAGACAGACCAGACCAGGACCAGGACCAGGACCAGGACCAGACAGACCAGGACCAGACCAGGACCAGGACCAGGACCAGACCAACCAGGACCAGACCAGACCAGACCAGGACCAGGACCAGGACCAGACCAGGACCAGGACCAGACCAGACCAGACCAGGACCAGACCAGGACCAGACCAGGGACACCAGGACCAGGACCAGGACCAGGACCAGGACCAGGACCAGGACCAGGACCAGGACCAGGACCAGACCAGGACCAGGACCAGACCAGGACCAGACCAGGGACCAGGACCAGGACCAGACCAGGACCAGGACCAGGACCAGGACCAGGACCAGGACCAGGACCAGGACCAGGACCAGGACCAGGGACCAGGACCAGGACCAGGGACCAGGACCAGGGACCAGGACCAGACCAGGACCAGGACCAGGACCAGGACCAGGACCAGGACCAGGACCAGGACCAGGACCAGACCAGGACCAGGACCAGGACCAGGACCAGGACCAGACCAGGACCAGACCAGGACCAGGACCAGGACCAGGACCAGACCAGGACCAGGACCAGGACCAGGACCAGACCAGGACCAGACCAGGACCAGGACCAGGACCAGGACCCAGACCAGGACCAGACCAGGACCAGACCAGGACCAGGACCAGGACCAGGACCAGGACCAGGACCAGACCAGGACAGACCAGGACCAGGACCAGACCAGGACCAGGACCAGGACCAAACCAGGACCAGGACCAGGACCAGGACCAGGACCAGGACCAGGACCAGGACCAGGACCAGGACCAGGACAGACCAGGACCAGACCAGGACCAGGACCAGACAGGACACCAGACCAGGACCAGGACCAGACCGGACTGACCAGACCGACCAGGACCAGGACCAGGACCAGGACCAGGACCAGGACCAGGACCAGACCAGGACCAGGACCAAACCAGGACCAGGACCAGGACCAGGACCAGGACAGACCAGGACCAGGGACAGGACAGGACCAGGACCAAACCAGGTTGTGAAGTGTTTGAAAAAAGTTTGTTTGGGCTCTGACATTTCATACTTCAAAAGATGTTCTGCCCCGCCCCTCCCTCTGCCCCGCCCCCTCGCTCTGCCCCGCCCCCTCCCTCTGCCCCGCCCCCTCGCTCTGCAGACAAACCTACAAACACTCACACCTGTACAAGGCAGTGTAGGGGAAGTGTGCTGCCTAAGAGCACAACCACAGTCAATACCCCTGTGGCCCCAGTTGTTGGATTATTTAAACTCAAATTAAATCTCCTCCTCTTGTTTCCCTCAGATCTTCTCTCGGCCGTGGACCTGGTGGAGGTGAACCCGTGGAGGGCGGAGTCAGAGGGCGGGCTCAGGTCCACGGTGGCGGCGGCGGTCGACGTGATCCTCGGCTGCTTCGGACGCCGCCGCGAGGGAAACCACGCCCCCGACTACCACCTGCCCGAGCCCTGAGCCAATCAGAGACCAGCTCCGCCCACCTGCTGAGCCCTGAGCCAATCAGAGAATAAACCAAATAATCAGGTCTAAACCAGGACTAAACCAGGACTAAACCAGGTCTCACAGTTCTTGTTGTAGTGAAATATTTCTTAGATAAACTTGAACCAAAGGTCAGGGACATTTTGTCATTTTTATGTTTTAATGAAGTTTAATTAATAAAATAAAAATTTTAAAAGATTAAAATAACATGATTTTAACACATTTCATAAATAAACACATTTAATCTGAACACAAGTGTTTCCTGATTTTAAACCAATAAAATGTTTAAACAAACAAACACACACACGAGGCTGGTGAAGTGTCTTGCCCAAGGACACATCAGCTGGAATCAGTGAATGATCTGAAGATTTGAACCAACAACCTTCAGATCAGAGTCCAGAGTCTCTGGAACCTGGAACCAAAAGAACAAATGTGAACCAGGACTAAACCAGGTCTAAACCAGGACTAAACCAGGACTAAACCAGGTCTAAACCAGGACTGAACCAGGACTGAACCAGGACTAAACCAGGACTAAACCAGGTCTAAACCAGGACTGAACCAGGACTAAACCAGGACTAAACCAGGTCTAAACCAGGACTGAACCAGGACTGAACCAAGTCTAAACCAGGTCTAAACCAGGATTGAACCAGGACTGAACCAGGACTCACAGTCGGGTCGGGTCTTGCAGTTGTACAGGATTCCACTCAGACCGAGTACCAGACCCAGAACTGAGCCTGAAATCCCCATGACCATTTTGTTTCTGTCCCCGTGAGACAACGGCTCTGAAAAAAGAGGAGAAGTCAGAGGAAGTGTCTGGGGAGAGGGGGGGCAGAGGAGCCGTCTGGGGAGAGGGAGGACAGAGGAAGCATCTGGGGAGAGGGAGGACAGAGGAGGCGTCTGGGGAGACGGAGTACAGAGGAAGCGTCTGGGGAGAGGGAGACTCACCCCAGGGCACCTCTAGAGCATCTTTGAGAGCGGCGTGTTCGACCCAACAGGAAACTCTGTCTCCAGACCTGAAACACAAACTGCACTCAGCCCCGCCCACAAACACTCAGCACACCTGGGGGCATAGCTGAGCTGTGGGCGGGACTCACCTGAGGGAGGGGGCGGGGCTCACCTGGAGGAGTGGGAGGGGCTCACCTGGAGGAGGGGGCGGGGCTCACCTGGAGGAGGCAGAGGGGCTCACCTGGAGGAGGGGGCAGGGCTCACCTGGGGAGTGGGGCAGGCTCACCTGGAGGAGTGGGAGGGGCTCGCTCACTGGAGGGGGAGGGGCTCACCTGGAGGAGGAGGCTCACCTGGGGAGGGGGCTCACCTGGAGGAGGGGCTCACCTGGAGGAGTGGGAGGGGCTCACCTGGGGAGTGGGAGGGGCTCACCTGGAGGAGGGGGCGGGGCTCACCTGGGGGCGTAGCTGAGCTGGCTGTGGGCCTGGTAGAGCCAGTCTCCGTTGGGGAAAGTGTCGGAGGAGGACACCTCTGAGGAGGGGGGTTCCTCGTTGATGGTCCAGGAGATGGAGATGTTTCTGGGGAAGAAGTTGAAGGCGCTGCAGGTGAAGATCCTCTGTGAGCCTCCAGGGGGCAGCGAGGAGGTCAGCACCGCCTCAGGAGCCACTGGAAACGTGGGGACATAGAATAAATGAAAAAGTGTGATGTCACCACAGCGTTCAGCTCCAAATGAAGCTCATGGAGGTCGCAGGTACAGCGGCGAATCACGAGCCAGGACCATATCTGGAGTTCTGACCTCGAGTATCATAGCAACCAAAGAACCAATCAGGAGCGAGGCTGCTGAAGGTCACACTGTTAATGTTCAGATCTGGATTTGAGACAAAATGTTGGAAGTTCAAACCCCAGGACAGAGTGAGGAACCTAACAGCAGCAGGTCCAGAGAGAGGGGTCAAAGATCACAGAGAGGGGGTCATGCTTTTACACACAAACTGAACTGGAGCCAGAGTCCATGGAGCCCAAACATGCCCATGAACAGTTCCCCTTTAGAAGTGCAAAACCATGATGTGACTGTAAACTGTACAGTGTAAAGGGGCGGCAGTAGCTCAGTTGGTGGAGCATTCGCCCACTGATCTGAAGGTTGGCAGTTTAAATCCTGCTCTCGACAAAAAACATCACAGGTTGAGCGGTCAGATCCACTGATCCACAGGTTGGCTAGTGTGATTCCAGCTCCCACAGGTGAATGCTGTCATTGTGTCCTTGGGCAAGACACTTAACCCACCTTGCCCACAGTGTCTGTGTACACTGGTGTGTGAATGGGTGAGTGATTCCTTGTTGTTAAGCGTTTTGAGTGCCTTGAAGGTGGAAAAGCGCTATAGAAAAATGTGACCATATAAACTGTAAATGGTGTTGGTGGAGTTTGACTTTGACTGTGGAGGTGGTCAGGTGCTGGGAGCATTATGACACTCCAGACTCAAACGTGACTCAGACTCGAGGACCAGGGACTAGAACCAGACCAGGCTAAGGTCTCTAGCTGCTCCTCCTACTAATGAATCTGCTCTAAAGTGTGTAAACTCCATCCATCCATGTTCTTCCTCTTCTCTGGGGTCAAGTCTCGGGGGCATCAGTCTGAGCAGGTACTTCCAGACTTCCTACACCCCAGACACTTCCTCCAGCTCCTCCGGAGGGACAGTGAGGTGTACCAGTGATCTGGTCCTTCGTGTCATGACCAGAGGTGAGGGGAGGAAGGGAGACTGACGCTAAATCCAGACTCAGCTCCTCTTCACCACAACGATCTGATACGGTGACCGCATCACTGCCCACGCTGCACCTGTCAATCTGCCCACACTGCACCTGTCCACCTGTCAGTCTCACGCTCCATCCTCCCCTCACTTGAGAACAAGACTCCGACACTTGAACTCCTCCACTTGAGGCAGAGACTCTCCACCCGCCCTGAGACAACAAGACAACTTTTTCTGGTCCAGAACCTCGACCTCAGATTTGAAGGAGCTGATCTTCATCCCAGACGCTTCACACTCGGGTCAAATCGCCCCAGAGCTGCAGGTCCTGGTCTGATGAAGACAACAGGACAACATCATCTGTGAACAGCAGAGATGATCCTGTGGTCCCCAAACTGGACCCTCCGACCCCTGACTGCACCTTGAAACTCTGTCCATAAAAACAATGAACAGAACAGTGAACAGGGCGGCCTGGCGGAGTCCAACATGCACCAGAAACAGGTCTGACTTACTGCAGAGAACACAGCTCCTGCTCCGGTCACACAGGGACCGGACCCCAGACTCCCAGAGCGCCCCCCACAGGACACCACGAGGGACACGGTCGAACACTTCTCCAGATCCACAAAGCACATGTGGACTGGTTGGACAAACTCCCATGACCCTCGAGCAGCTGATGGAGAGTGTAGATCTGGTCCAGTGTCCACGACCAGAACCAAAACCACACTGCTCCTCCTGGATCCAAGGTTCAACTATCGGCCGGATTCTCCTCTCCAGTCCCTGGCACAGACCGGGGAGGCTGAGGAGTGTGATTCCCCTGGAGGTGGAACACACTCTCCGGTCGGCCTTCTTATACAGAGGGACCACCACCCCGGTCTGACAGTCCAGAGGTTCTGTCCCCGACCGCCACGCGACGCTGCAGAGACGTGTCAGACAAGACTCACAACACCCACAACACCCAGAGACTTAAGATCCTCAGGATGGATCTCAGTGTTTTAAAGTTCAGACTCACCGGTTCTGTTCAGAACGTTCTTGTACCAGAGTTGAACGTGTTGCAGACAGTATCTCTCTTTCATGACCCGTCTCCGGTTTAGTCGATCAGTGTCGTTGTTGGCGATG
>NW_026571047.1:35556968-35569468 GCF_026225935.1 Boleophthalmus pectinirostris
TACAGCAGAGTTTTGGACGAAGTGAAGTCTCTGAAGAGCTGCTTTTCCAGATACACAACAGAAGATTTACAGGCAAAAGTCTTACATGTCAACAATGTGTGTGCATGTGTGTGTGTGTGTGTGTGTATGTATGTGTGTATGTGTGTGTGTGTGTGTACGTGTGTACGTGTGTGTGTGTGTGTTTTACTGACTGTAGAATCGTGTCATCATGTGGGTGGTCCTCACAGCGGGGTGCTCCACTCTGCAGCTGTACATCTGTCCGTCCTGTGGGAGCAGCTCCAGTCTGGAGAGCTGGAAGAAGTATCCATCCTCCTGAAGAAAGACCTGGGACACGGTGAAGGAGCTGAGGTTCCTCTGGTCCACGGTCCAGAAGAACCGGACCGGAGCCGGGTAGAATCCAGAGGCCAGACACAGCAGCAGGTTCTTCTCCCCCACACGCAGAGGAGTCCTGGGGTACAGCACCAGCAGAGACGGGGGCTCTGGGGACAGAGACCAGACCAGGGTCTGAGGTTCTCCTCAATGTTATTAGACCCAAACACGAGTGTGAGGCCGAGTCAGACACTCGTGTGAGAGCCAAGTTCTACTTGAAACATACAGATATTAAATGGTTGGGTTCAAAGAGCTCAGATTCTGAGAACATCTTGAAAAAACTCAGCTCAGTAGGTACGAATTTACAGTGCAAAATAAAACAACTGAAATTTGTCACAAATTTTCAGGTCCTCCCGATCATCATGTTTTGATCATAATAATCATCATCATAATCAGACATAATCATGCCCTGGGGCAGACTGATGGAACAGAGGCTGCTAATCTGCCCCATCGGCCCCTCCTACCACCTGACGAGGCCCCGCCCCCTGAGCTTCTGGGATCTGCCAGATCAGGAGGTTTGGCCACACCTCCTCCTGCTCCTCTCCAGCGAATCACAACTCAGCTCCACCAACCTTCATTTACCCAGAAGCTCTATTCATACAACACCGTATGTCTCCACTCTCTACACCCCTCCCACCGTATGTCTCCACTCTCTACACCCCTCCCACCGTATGTCTCCACTCTCTACACCCCTCCCACCGTATGTCTCCACTCTCTACACCCCTC
The DNA here is from genome assembly GCF_026225935.1 of Boleophthalmus pectinirostris. Taxonomy (NCBI): domain Eukaryota; kingdom Metazoa; phylum Chordata; class Actinopteri; order Gobiiformes; family Gobiidae; genus Boleophthalmus; species Boleophthalmus pectinirostris. The sequence goes on from NW_026571047.1 coordinate 35,558,064, forward strand.
CCACCGTATGTCTCCACTCTCTACACCCCTCCCACCGTATGTCTCCTGGGGCGTCTCCCTCCACCACATCTGTCCACATCATCCATCAGTATCTTCAGTGATAATAACATAAACATAATTACCCAGGTTCATCGGCAGGTCCCTCATGCCCTTCTTCACCACCTTCAGGTTTCTCTTGCAGAGTTCTCGTTCATGGAGTGCCTGCTCATACCCTCCAACTACAGTCACATGTCCAATGAAGTCAGGCTGAGGTTCTACTCCTCTGTGGTTCTTAAAGTCTGCATACCAGTACACCTCCTGGTCCAGACTGAACATCTGCTGAACATCATCATCTGAGTCTGTGTGAGAGCAGCCTCCTACAGACAAGTCCTGGTGGAACTCTGAGGAGAAACACATAGTTACCCCTCTCCATGTGTCAGGGGCCCACAATGTTCTAGCTACAATAAATTCAATCCAATTCACAAAAATCTGTTTAAACATCTTATCTTTTAGATATTTAATGTAACAAAAAGTACAACTCACACTCCCCATTGTAGAACCTGCAGAGTCCACCATGTCACGCACCATGACTCTGACCTCTGTGGGACATGGTGGACTCAAAAGAAAATTCTATTACCCACTAGATTTCTAAAGTCCTTCTTCAACAGTTTCACCTCTCACTCACATAGTTAACGTGCCACTTTAATCTGGAACATTCCCAAGATCTTTGAGAACTGTGCTCATTAAGCCTCTCCTAAAGAAGAGCAGTGCTGATGCCACAGAACTGAACAATTTCTGACCCATCTCAAATCTCCCGTTTTTTGGCCTTGAAAAATCTGTTAACCGACAGCTTATGAACTTTCTCCAAATGAACAACTCCTTAGATGTTTTCCAGTCAGGTTTTAAAGCCACTACAGCCCCGAGAACTGGTTCGAGTCCTCCCTAGAAGACAGGAAGTATTTTGTTGAAACTGTAAACTGTGTCTCAGGTCACATGGTCCTGACCTGTGGGGTCTCTCAGGGGTCGATCCTGGGCCCCCTGTTGTTCAGTCTGTACATGCTGCCCCCTACAGGCCAGTTCATACGCAGCAATAACGTGTCCGACCACAACTCAGACGACACTCAGATCTACGTCTCACTGCAGCAGGAGACTCACTCTGCCTCTGCGTCCAACAGATCAGAGTGTGGAGACAAAATGACTTTCTCCAGAGAAACTCAGACAAGACACAAGTCACAGAAACAGAGACAGAGTCAACATCACCTCCAGTGTCTCTCTCTCCAACACCTGCAAATCAGGCGAGAAATCTACACATAATAATGGACACAGACTTGAACTTTAACAGCCACATCAAATCAAACACATCTGCAGCTTTTACCATCAGAAAAACTGAAAAAATCAAAGGTTTACTGTCTAAAGCAGAACTGGAGAGACTTATCCATGTGTTTGTCTCCAGGAGGTTAAACTCCTATAATGTTCTCTCACTGTTCTCTCCAGACGAGTTGAACATTCAGAACATCCAGAACTCTGCAGCTCCAGGTTCTGACTCCGACCAGGATGTACGAGCACATGTGTCCTGTGCACAAATTTGCGAACCATGGGATGGCAAGGGAAGGTACCGTCTTCCTCACCTCTAATTAGCTAAAATGGCTGATTGGCTCTCCTGTGATTGGCTGTTTTATTTGGCCTCTAAAGCATCATCTCATGTTCATCGCTGAACATCTGAGATAAAATCTGAGCCGTCGTCTCGTGTGTGTTCACATTCCCTCACACACTCGGCCTTTACACACACTGCCCCTCGATCTTTTTCTTTTACTCTAAGTTTTGAATCTGACCAAAATAAAGTTGTTACAGTTCTTACACATTTCTGGGATCCACGCAGTTGGACTGTACAAATTATTACAAGTTTAAAAAATCCCTACGTACCACACAAAACATGTCCATGTATAGGCGAGTTTCATTGTTGACAAAAGCGCGCGTTGCATGTTGGGAATTATTTTGGTCGGCAGCAATAAACACTAATTCAACATGACGGACGGAGTGAGAAAACACGTAAAGGGTATTGATCCCAGTTATTTATCCACTCTAACGGCAGACGACCCAAGACCATTTGACCAGAAATTGGTCATAAACATCGACGGACGACAAATCACCCTTTTCAACCCCGACAAAAGGTGGAACAAACCAAACTTCTGGTCAGAATCTCCAACTCCCTGGACAAATATTCACTTGGGCGACATCCACAATGACTTGGTGGAAACTCCTGGGCCATTCACAGCAGAAAAGATGAAAACCTCCAAGAGTCTGGATGTGTTGTTGAACTTGTTGAGTCCACGGTTTGTTAGGATCTTCTACGTTTGCTCTGCAGATGTTTGAAAGTCGTTTAATTCACCGTTAGCGGTTCTTTTCACTCAGAAAACGAAAAAGACATTTTCCTTCTTCTGTGTTTCTATTTGTGCGTCCGATAATGCAGCAGGAATTGACCATCGGGGAGAAATACACGAGGTTACACACTGTGTTTGACGCTACCGTGTTTCTGCCTCCGACCAAAATATTTCCCAGCAGCAATGCGGGTTTTTAATAACAATGACGTCAGCTGAAACTCGCCTATAAGACGTAAAGACGCAGCTCCAGCATCGCAGAACCAGCCCACAGTTTTTTCATGGCCAAATGAAACAGCCAATCACAGGAGAGGCATTTTAGCCAATCAGAGGTGAGGAAGGTGGTACGTTCCCCAACCATCCTACGATTCACAAATTCGTGTCCTGTGGCTCAGAGACTTTAAAGTGGCTCTGTTTGTGCCAGTCTCTTCAGGGTCGAGCACCAAAGTCCATCTGTGACATGTTAGTGCCTTATGTAGTCCTGTAGTCCTGGTTCAGTCCTAGTTTAGACCTGGTTTAGACCTGGTTTAGTCCTAGTTTAGTCCTGGTTTAGTTCTGGTTTAGACCTGGTTTAGTCCTAGTTTAGTCCTGGTTTAGTTCTGGTTTAGACCTGGTCTAGTCCTGGTTTAGTCCTGGTTTAGACCTGGTTTAGTCCTGGTTCAGTCCTGGTTTAATCCTGGTTTAGACCTGGTTTAATCCTGGTTCAATCCTGGTTTAATCCTGGTTTAGACCTGGTTTAGTCCTGGTTTAGTCCTGGTTCAGTCCTGGTTCAGTCCTGGTTTAGACCTGGTTTAATCCTGGTTTAGTCCTGGTTCAGTCCTGGTTTAATCCTGGTTTAGACCTGGTTTAGTCCTGGTTTAGTCCTGGTTCAGTCCTGGTTTAATCCTGGTTTAGACCTGGTTTAGTCCTGGTTCAGTCCTGGTTTAGTCCTGGTTTAGTCCTGGTTTAATCCTGGTTTAGTCCTGGTTTAATCCTGGTTTAGTTCTGGTTTAGACCTGGTTCAGTCCTGGTTCAGTCCTGGTTTAATCCTGGTTTAGTCCTGGTTTAATCCTGGTTTAGTTCTGGTTTAGACCTGGTTCAGTCCTGGTTCAGTCCTGGTTTAATCCTGGTTTAGTTTTGGTTTAATCCTGGTTCAGTCCTGGTTTAGACCCGGTCTCCTGCTGGTGCCAGAGTCTGGACTAAACTCGGGCAGTCAGAGTTTCAGATTCCTGCAGCTCAAACCTGGATCAGTCTGAACCTGTGACACAGACTCGACTCTGACTCGGTTTAAATCCAGACTCTTTGTTTATCAGCGTCTCACTCAAACATTTTCATTTTTCATTTCACTTTTCTTCTTCTTCTCTAATTGAATGTGTTTCTCTCTTTTAAATTTGTTGACGTTTATTTATGTTCTGATTTGTTTTGTCTTCTGAATCACTTTGTGTGTGAATTGTGCTGAACAAATAAACTTTTCTTTTGTCAACTGGACAAAGATCCAAATAACCCGTGAGAGACCAGAACCAGTCTGTAAAGTTCTGTAAGTTCATAGCTCCGCCCCCTCACACACATAATGTTTTCACTCTGAAACAGTTCACAGACTTGAGCTGAATTTTGTTGCTCTTCTCTATATTTGTAATAATCCCCTGTAGTATTTGTAGTACACCTCTGTAGTATTTGTAGTACACCTCTGTAGTATTTGTAGTATTTGTAGTATTTGAGGTACTGACCTTGGGCAGAGGCTGACAGCAGAACACACAGCAGCAGCTCCAGCTTCATCATCGCTCTGATACAAACTCAGACACACACACACAGGTACATACACCTGAGAGCTCGGCCAATCAGAGGCGGCGTGTCATCAGGCGCCAGGCAGACTCCAGGTGAAACATGCAGCAGTCATGTGATCTCTGAAACTCAGAGGATCCGACTCCAACTCAAGAAAAAGTGACATAAACACACATTTTTACTCAGACGTTCTATTTTAATGAATGAAGCGCTCAGGAAAACAACTTTATAAAAACGTCTGTCTCAGTTTGTGCAGAGACACAGGCCCCGAACACGACGACAGAGACACATCAGCAAAGACCCACCACATCCACACACTTATGATCCTCAGGAAAGATCTCCTCCTCCTCCAGAGCCTCAGAGGAGCTGTGAGCCCCCTCATACACTTCCGCCTCAAGCACCAGACTGAACCTGAATTTCTCAGTCTTTGAGTCTGAGTCTGAGTCTGAGTCTGAGTCTCCTCCTCAGACGTGACCATAGTCTGTATCTGAGTGTTCAGATTTAACACTGTAGCTGTCGTGTGCCAAACAGGAAGTTCTCCAGGAGGCTCCATAGAGTTTTACACTGTGTTTGTGTGTGTCTGTTGTTGGTCAGAGGGGCTGATGGTGCAGATTGACAGCCTCACTTCTGTCAGTCTGCCCCAAGGCAGCTGTGGCTACAGGAGAATTATTATATCTACAGATACACACACATATTTGAATCTGTGCACTACACACACACACACACACAAAGACACACACACACAAAGAGACGCACACACACACACACACACTCTCTCTCTCTGCTCCAGAATCTGTTATTTTCGTCTCTTTTTTTCTTCACTTTCTTTTTCTTCATAAACCCCCCTGCGCGGCGCACGCGCGTTGCACGCGCGGTGCACGCTCTGTGCGCGTGAGGCCCGCCCCGAACTCCAGCTCCCGTGGTGCACCGCGCGGAGCCGGAAGTCCCCGCTCAGACTCTGATCCGAGTCTAGTCCAGGCTCCGGTCCAGACTCTGGTCCGGACTCTGCAGACCCGGGGCCGTGCGGGGGCTCGTGCACGCTCCCGCTCCTCGTGCACGGACGCACGCGCACCGCGGAACCTCGTCACGCGCGTCCATTCTGCAGAAGGCGCGTGCACGATGCAGGGCGCGAGCGGCGGACGAGGCGGGCCTGCGCCCCGAGCAGGTAGGACACGCGCACGCGCGCACGCTTCTGCACGCACGTCTGCACGCGCTGCCCCGTGCACGCGAGAAAGCGGGGTTCAGAGGCGCGCGAGCCGAGTTTTGGGGCACTTCCGGTTTGAGCATTTCCTGGAAGCGCGTGAGTGTGCGCGTGTGTGCGGGGCACGGGGATAGAGAAGAGCCAATCAGAGACAGACCCGAGTCCAGACCCGAGTTTAGACCCGAGTTTAGACCCGGGTCAGAACCAGAGTCAGAACCAGAGTCAGAACCAGAGTCAGGTCTGGACTCAGGTCACAAAGTGCCTCTGGTCCTCTGACCCCCCAACACACACACACACACACACACACACTGCTCCATAAATAGCTGCAGCTGCTCTGACACTGTCTGAGGGACTGAGGGAGGGCATCAGGTGTAAACTCTCTGTTTGTTTGTGTGTGTGTGTGTGTGTTTGTTTGTGTGTCTATGTCTACGTGTGTGTGTTGTCTGTGTGTGTGTGTCTGTGTGTACGTGTGCTGTGTGTGTGTGTGTGTGTCTGTGTGTGTGTGTGTGTGTGTGTGTGTGTGTGTGTGTGTGTGTGTGTGTGTGTGTGTGGGAGGGCATCAGGTGTAGGTGTGGGGTCAGATGAGGTCACTTTTTCGTCTCCATGGAGATGTTCGTGCTTTGTCTGGAATGTTCCACATTGGGGCTTTAAATGTTCCATAATCCTCTGCTCTCGTCACCTTATTTAACCTTAATAAAGCATGAATAAAGACTTAATTAACAATGAACATGGACTTATTTCAGAGTGAATAATTCTCTACTTAAATAAACATTTATAAACACACACACATGTTTAGTTCATGAGGAACTAAGTATGAAATCATTATGAGTAACTGTTTACAGCACAGGCTCATTAAGTGAAAGTTAAGTGCTAATTAAGGTATAAAATTAGTCGTTATTAAGCCTGAATGACTCTTAATAAAGTATTTGTTCTTTATTAATTAAGTCTCTGTTCATGCTTTATTAAGGATAAATAAGGTGTAGTTATTATAAAGTGTTACTGTGTTTTGTTTCATTCACACACGTTTAGCGCTTAAACAGGAGAGGGCGGGGTCAGAGGGGGCGGGGGCAGAGGGGGCGGGGTCAGTCACAGGTGTGTGGACGATATCTCAATATTTATATATATATTTTTAAAACATCGATATAGATTCTGTCATACCGTGTATATCGATATAATGTTTATAGTTAATTCTGAATTTCGCCGTTTCGCTCGTTTGCTTCTCTGCGCTCGCCTTGATCGCCCGACACAAGGAGCGAGTTTATGCAAATGAGTCATGTGGTTTTAAATTTCATTTGTGTAAAACATAAACAAATGTGTCAAAGCTGAATTAAACACATGATAAACTCAAACAGGCTGATGAGGCTCTTGAGTCGTTCTGTTTATTTGTTGTAAAGTTTAATAAAGTAATATTTATTTATGCAGAAGATTTTCATGATTAATCTGCTGCAGGTTGTACAACAGTGTTTGAAGTGTTGCGTTTGATGCAGCGGATTGTGGGATTAAACTTCAGAGCTCTTTACTCTGGTGAGGAACATGAGTCTGTTAAAAGAATGAACCTCCTGAGCTTCTGACGCTGAAGGAGCTCATGTTCATGTTCATGTTCATGTTCATGTTCATGTTCATGTTCATGTTCATCGTACAGTTACAGAGTGAATACAAACATGAGCTGGAGTTGAGTTGTTTTACTTTTGAATGAAAAGAAGGAAATATGTTTTATTTCCTCCTAAATTTTACAGTTAAATTTTTTATACAGGGTTTTTTTGTAAATGTTGCAGAAGCTCTTTGTTCCTACATGAACTTTGCACTTTAGTAAAAAATAAGACCTTGTGGAGTTTGTCAGATTTGTTTATGCAGGAGTTTTTGGGGGGGTTATTTTTCCTGTGCACATGTCAAGATTCACCAAAATATATTGAGATATAGTTTTTGCTCCATATCACCCGACTCTGGTCACAGGTGTGTGGGCGGGGTCAGAGGGGGCGGAGTCAGTCTCAGGTGTGTGGGCGGGGTCAGAGGGTCAGAGGGGGCAGAGTCAGTCTCAGGTGTGTGGGTGGAGTCAGAGGGTCAGAGGGGGCGGAGTCAGTGACAGGTGTGTTTTGTTTGCAGGTAAGAAGAAGCCCCTGAAGCCTCATCTGAAGATCCACAGAGAAGTGTTTGAGCAGAACCCTGCGGCGCCCAGGTCTGTGTCAGGGTTTTATGGACGGTTTCTCTCTTCCTCTTTATGTTCCAACCAAGTTCCTCTTCAGAAAAGACGGTTTAGACTCAACACGTCTGAGGAAACACGAGGACAAACAGAAACCTCGTCACAGTTTCTCTCTCATTTCTGTGTAAAAATATCAGTAATATAAACATGGACTTCTCTGATTGGTCAATGCCGCTGTTAGCCCCGCCCCTCAGGACCAGACCTCTTTAGAGACCAAGTCCAGGACTAAGACTGGACTCTGGACCCTGGACTCTGGACTCTGGAGCACTGAGGCCTTAAACTGAAGCGTCCTGTCGTCTCTGCAGAGTTCAGCTCCAGATGAAGCTCACTGAGGCCAGCAGCCACAGCGAGAGTCTGGAGCAAAGATCTGGAGACCAGGAAATGATCTGAGACAAAACGTTAAAGTCCAAACCTCAGGGTCACGTAGAGCGAGGTCAAAGGTCAAAGGTCAGAGTGAGGAACCTGACAGCAGCAGGAACAGAGAGAAGAGACACACTTATACACTTACACTCAGATATGTCCATTTATACAGTCTGGACTCTGGACTCAGTCTGGACCAGGTCTGGGTCTAGTCTGAGTCTAGTCTGGGTCTAGTCTGGGTCTAGTCTGGGTCTACTCTAGGTCTGGGTCTAGTCTGGGTCTGGTCTGGGTCTAGTCTGGGTCTGGTCTGGGTCTGGGTCTAGTCTGGGTCTGGTCTGGGTCTAGTCTGGGTCTGGTCTGGGTCTAGTCTGAGTCTAGTCTGGGTCTGGGTCTACTCTAGGTCTGGGTCTAGTCTGGGTCTGGGTCTGGGGTCTAGTCTGGGTCTGGGTCTAGTCTGGGTCTGGGTCTGGGTCTAGTCTGGGTCTGGTCTGGGTCTGGGTCTAGTCTGGGCCTGGGTGTAGTCTGGGTCTAGTCTGGGTCTAGTCTGGGTCTGGTCTGGGTCTAGTCTGGGTCTGTTCTGGGTCTAGCCTGGGTCTAGTCTGGGTCTGGGTCTAGTCTGGGTCTAGTCTGGGTCTGGGTCTGGGTCTAGTCTGGGTCTGGGTCTGGGTCTGGGTCTGGGTCTAGTCTGGGTCTGGTCTGGGTCTGGGTTTAGTCTGAGTCTGGTCTGGGTCTAGTCTGGGTCTGGTCTGGGTCTGGTCTGGGTCTAGTCTGGGTCTCTGGTCTGGGTCTGGTCTGGGTTTGGGTCTGGGTCTAGTCTGGTTCTGGTCTGGGTCTGGTCTGGGTCTAGTCTGGGTCTGGTCTGGTCTGGGTGTGGGTCTGGGTCTAGTCTGGGTCTGGTCTGGTCTGGGTCTAGTCTGGGTCTGGTCTGGGTCTGGGTCTAGTCTGGGTCTGGTCTGGTCTGGGTCTGGGTCTAGTCTGGGTCTAGTCTGGGTCTGGTCTGGGTCTGGTCTGGGTCTACTCTGGGTCTGGTCTGGGTCTAGTCTGGTTCTGGTCTGGGTCTGGTCTGGTCCTGGTCTAACTCTGTGTGTCTCTGCAGTCCTCCCAGAGACCTGGACTCCAAAACCTGTGTGACGGTCGGAGAAAAGGTCAGACAGACACACCTCACTGACCTCATGTTGACCTCTGTGTGACCTCTGTGTGACCTCTGTGTGACCTCTGACCTGAGCAGAACCTGGAGGTGCAGGCGGACGACCTGGTGCAGCTGTCGGAGCTCGGCCGAGGAGCGTACGGCGTCGTCTACAAGATGAGACACGTCCCCAGTGACATCATCATGGCCGTCAAGGTCAGAGAGACAGAGACCTCTGTTAGTCCTGGTCCAGTCCTGGTCCAGTCCTGGTCCAGTCCTGGTTCAGTCCTGGTTCAGTCCTGGTCCAGTCCTGGTCCAGTCCTGGTTCAGTCCTGGTCCAGTCCTGGTCCAGTCCTGTTCAGTCCTGGTCCAGTCCTGGTCCAGTCCTGGTCCAGTCCTGGTTCAGTCCTGGTCTAGTCCTGGTTTTTGTCTTGCAGTTGATCAGAGCCACGGTGAACTCTCAGGAGCAGAAGAGGCTCCTGATGGACCTGGACATCAACATGAGGACGGTGGACTGTCCCTACACCGTCACCTTCTACGGGGCGCTCTTCAGAGACGTACGTCCTCCTCACTCCTCCAGGGGGCGCTCTTCCTCCTCACTCCTCCAGGGGGCGCTCTTCCTCCTCACTCCTCCAGGCGGCGCTCTTCCTCCTCACTCCTCCAGGGGGCGCTCTTCCTCCTCACTCCTCCAGGGGGCGCTCTTGTCATTTACCATTTTTTAAATTTATAATTAAACATATTTAAACCAACAAAACAAAACAAACGTGACAGAAAATGATTGTTTTCACTGACTTCATCGTCGTGGTTCAGAAATTATTTGTTTAAATCTGTTTCATTTAGTTTAAATCTGTTTCATTTAGTTTAAATCTGTTTCATTTAGTTTAAATCTGTGTCATTTAGTTTAAATCTGTTTCATTTAGTTTAAATCTGTTTCATTTAGTTTAAATGTGTCTTGAGGTGAATTATCTGAAGTGTAGTACTCATTCGTGTCCACCAGAGGCGCTCTACAGCTGCAAACTTGCTGCTTTAAAAATCAGATTTGTGAAAATAAAAGTCCAAACATCGATTCTGTAAAACAGAATGTCAGCGTGTGTGTGCAGTCTGACTGCAGGGGGCGCTCTGAGGGACTCGCTCTGTCAGAAACATCTGCACAGGATCAGAACAGAGGAGCAGCTTCTGTGATTTCTGTGGTTCCTCCTCTCTGCTCGAGGTTCTCCTGTGATAGTTTTCCTCTGTTTCCAAAGCGACGCAATGAACAGTTCTAAGTTCTCCTGTCTGAGCTGTTCTCTTGTCTGTTCTAAGTTCTGGTGTGGTGTGTTCCAGGGCGACGTGTGGATCTGCATGGAGCTGATGGACACGTCTCTGGATAAGTTCTACAAAGAGGTGAAGGCCAAAGGGCAGAAGATCCCTGAGGAGGTCCTGGGGAAGATGGCCGTGTCTGTGCGTCTCTTCAAACTCACGTCTCTGAAAGTTATACGATCCAGGGTGAAGGTCATTAATGTTCTGAACATGTTTTTCAGATCGTCAAAGCTCTGGAGCATCTGCACAGCCATCTGCAGGTCATACACAGAGGTACCTCACTCTAGCACATGGCCCACACGGACTTTAGTCTGACTCAGAACAGAGGACCGAGAGAGCGAGCGAGAGAAGAGCTCGAAATATTCTCATCTCTGATTGTTGGTGTTGATGGTCTAAATCTGGTCTAAACTTGGTCTAAATCTGGTCTAAATCTGGTCTAAACCTGGTCTAACTCTGGTCTAAATCTGGTCTAAACCTGGTCTAACTCTGGTTTAAATCTGGTCTAAAACTGGTCTAAACTTGGTCTAAACCTGCTCTAAATCTGTTCTAAACTTGGTTTAAACCTGGTTTAACTCTGGTCTAAATCTGGTCTAAATTTGTTCTAACCTCGGTCTGGTTCTGGTCTGGTTCTGGTCCTCAGATGTGAAGCCGTCTAACGTGCTGATCAACAGTGAAGGGCAGGTGAAGATGTGTGACTTCGGGATCAGCGGGTACCTCGTCGACTCTGTGGCCAAGACGCTGGACGCCGGCTGCAAACCTTATATGGCCGTGAGTCCGGACCTATGCAAATATATGCAAATGTGGATGTAAATATATGTAAATGAGCGTGTGAGTTCATCCCATAACAACACTGACACCTACAGCACCAACATGGCGTCACATTTAACCCATAACAACACTGACACCTACAGCACCAACATGGCGTCACATTTAACCTATAAAAACACTGACACCTACAGCACCAACATGGCGTCACATTTAACCCATAACAACACTGACACCTACAGCACCAACATGGCGTCACATTTAACCTATAAAAACACTGACACCTACAGCACCAACATGGCGTCACATTTAACCTATAAAAACACTGACACCTAC
>NW_026571047.1:35576968-35586968 GCF_026225935.1 Boleophthalmus pectinirostris
AAATTTCTCAGTTTTTTGTTTTGTTTGTTTTTCTCAAATGAAATGAAATATTCTTGTGATATTTTTGGAGTAAATGTTTATTTTGAGTGATTTTGTTTTTGTCACTGGAAAATTTCTATTTAATAAAAAATCTTTGGAAAAAAAAAAAAAAAGGTTTTCAGCTGAAGTTGTTCGTTCATCTGCTTTGTGGAACTTTTCTGGTTTGGATTCATCACCTGCGTGTTTCTATGGAGACGTCTCTGCTCTGTGTGAATGTTCCACAGTGTGACTTTAAACAGCTCCACTTTACATTGATTCAGTCACAGGACGGAGCCTCGACCAGGAAAGTTACACAATACAACTTTAATTCATTCATTCATCTTTGCATTTATACAACACACAAACACACACACACACGCACACATGCACACACACACCACTTTCAGTGTGGGTGAAGTGTATTGCCCAAGGACACATGTTTTTTCCTGGTGCGTCCTGTAGCTCCTGATGTTCTCAGTGTCTCATCAGACTCAGACTCTTGAGTTTGTGAAATGTGACGGGACCAAACTTTGACAAACTGATGTGGACTTTAAATCCACTCAGGACCTAAAGGATCCTCCACCTGATCTGACCCAGCTCCTGGTCCAGGTCCAGGTCCTGGTCCTGGTCCAGGTCCAGGTCCAGGTCCAGGTCCTGGTCCAGGTCCAGGTCCTGGTCCTGGTCCTGTCCTGGTCCTGGCTCCTGGTCCTGGTCCTACAGTAGTACTCTGTAGTACTGATGTAGTACTGATGTAGTACTCTGTAGTACTCTGCAGTAGTATCTGCAGTATCTGTAGTAGTGATGTAATATTTGTAGTATTTGCAGTATTTGCAGTATTTGTAGTATTTGTAGTATTTGCAGTATTTGCAGTATTTGTAGTATTTGCAGTATTAGCAGTATTTGCAGTAGTGATGTAGTATCTGCAGTATTTGCAGTAGTGATGTAGTATCTGCAGTATCTGCAGTATCTGCAGTATTTGCAGTATTTGCAGTATCTGCAGTATTTGTAGTATTTGCAGTATTTGTAGTATTTGCAGTATTAGCAGTATTTGCAGTAGTGATGTAGTATCTGCAGTATTTGCAGTAGTGATGTAGTATCTGCAGTATTTGCAGTAGTGATGTAGTATCTGCAGTATTTGCAGTAGTGATGTAGTATCTGCAGTATCTGCAGTATCTGCAGTATTTGTAGTGAGTTCATTTCACGGCTCATGAAGCATCGACAGTTTGACTTACAGCCCCCCCCCCTCCTCTTTTTCTCTCCTTTCTTCTTCTTCTCTCGTCTCGTTCCTCTTGTTGTTCCTGTTGTTCTTTGGGCTGAGGTGTGTTGCTCATGGACACATCAGAAGCATCAGATCACACACACACACACACACACACAACACACACACACACACACACACACACACACACACACACACACACACACACACACACACACACACACACACACACACACACACACACACACACACACACACACACACACACACACACACACACACACACACACACACACACACACACACACACACACACACACACACACACACACACACACACACACACACACACACACACACACACACACACACACACACACACACACACACACACACACACACACACACACACACACACACACACACACACACACACACACACACACACACACACACACACACACACACACACACACACACACACACACACACACACAACACACACACACACACACACACACACACACACACACACACACACACACACACACACACACACACACACACACACACACACACACACACACACACACACACACACACACACACACACACACACACACACACACACACACACACAACACACACACACACACACACACACACACACACACACACACACACACACACACACACACACACACACACACAACACACACACACACACACACACACACACACACACACACACACACACACACACACACACACACACACACACACACACACACACACACACACACACACACACACACACACACACACACACACACACACACACACACACACACACACACACACACACACACACACACACACACACACACACACACACACACACACACACACACACACACACACACACACACACACACACACACACACACACACACACACACACACACACACACACACACACACACACACACACACACACACACACACACACACACACAACACACACACACACACACACAACACACACACAAAACACACACACACACACACACACACACACACACACACACACAACACACACACACCAGTGCCCTCTGGCAGTGCCCATGGTTCCCGTGTGTGTGTGTATAGTGTGTGTATAGTGTGTGTGTGTGTGTGTGTGTGTGTGTGTTGTGTGTGTGTGTGTGTGTGTTTATCCATAATAATGAACATGTTGACACATAATAATGCTGCTCATGTCTCACTCCTGTTTCAACCCTGATCCTGGTCTGATCCTGATCTGGTCTGATTCTGGTCTGATCCTGGTCTGATCCTGGTCTGATCCTGGTCTGATCCTGGTCTGATTCTGGTCTGATCCTGGTCTGATTCTGGTCTGATCCTGGTCTGATTCTGGTCTGATCCTGGTCTGATCCTGGTCTGATTCTGGTCTGATCCTGGTCTGATTCTGGTCTGATCCTGGTCTGATTCTGGTCTTTCACACATGTTCACTTTCACTCGTCTCAGATCTTCTGGACTTTTCTTCTTTTTTTTCCCACAAACTGAACCTAAAAAAAAAACTCTGAGATTTAAAACAAATCCATAAAACCCGAGAGACTCCTCAAGGACCAAGGTCAGGACTGAACCAGGACTAAACCAGGACTAAACCAGGACTAAACCAGGACTGAACCAGGACTGAACCAGGACTGAACCAGGACTCTCTCTCCCCTGTCATTGTTTTTTCTCTCTCTCTTTTGTTTGCGTATCAGATCTCTCCGTCCCCACAGACTCCTCCTCCTCCCTCTCTCTCTCTCTCTCTCTCTCTCTCTCTCTCTCTTTTCCATTCGTCCTTCAGTCCGTCTCTTCCTCCTCGTCTTCCTCCTCGTCTTCCTCCTCTTGCTCCTCGTCTTCAGTCTCTGGGCCTCGTGGTGGATCTGCCCTCAGTTTGTGTCTCCAGGTCTGGACCATGTTTCTGCAGAACTGCACAAGTCTGAGCCTCCTGCACCCAGACCCCCCCCAGGTGAGACCCGGTTTAGTTCTCGTTTAGTCCTGGTTTAGACCCCGTTTAGTCTTGGTTCAGTCCTGGTTTAGACCCGGTTTAGTCCTGGTTTAGACCCGGTTTAGTCCTGGTTTAGACCCGGTTTAGACCTGGTTTAGACCCAGTTTAGTCCTGGTTTAGACCCGGTTTAGTCCTGGTTTAGACCCGGTTTAATCCTGGTTTAGACCTGGTTTAGACCTGGTTTAGTCCTGGTTTAGTCCTAGTTTAGACCCCGTTTAGTCCCGGTTTAGTCTTGGTTCAGTCCTGGTTTAGACCCGGTTTAGTCCTGGTTTAGTTCTGGTTAAGTTCTGGTTTAGTCCTGGTTTAGTCCTGGTTTAGTCCTGCTTTAGTCCTGGTTTAGTCCTGGTCTAGTTCTAATTTAGTCCTAGTTTAGACCCCGTTTAGTCCCGGTTTAGTCTTGGTTCAGTCCTGGTTTAGACCCGGTTTAGTCTTGGTTTAGTCCTGGTTTAGTTCTGGTTTAGTTCTGGTTTAGTCCTGGTTTAGTCCTGCTTCAGTCCTGGTTTAGTCCTGGTTTAGTCCTGGTCTAGTTCTAATTTAGTCCTGGTTTAGTTCTTATCTTGTTTTGTTCTCAGTGACAGGTGGAATTTCCTCCAGTTCCGTTCATTTTCAAATCTGGAACAACCTGAGAACTCAACCAGGACTAAACCAGGACTAAACCAGGACTAAACCAGGTCTAACCCTGGACTCAACCAGAACTAAACCTGGACTAAACCAGGTCTAACCCTGGACTAAACCAGGACTAAACCAGGTCTAAATCAGGTCTGGACTCTGTGTCTTTAAAACACTTCAAACCAAATGATCCGGAAAAACAGGATTTATTTTCAAACCCAGAGAACTCAGAGGATCCGGGATGTGAGGTCTGGACTGAGGTCTGGTCTCAGGTCCGGTCTGTGTCTCTGTGTCTCTGGGTTAAACCTGCGTTTGACCCGTCACAGGTAGAACATTCAAACTGTGAGGAGGGTTAACGACTCTGCCATTGTGAAGTCCCAGAACAACGACTCAAAAACCTGAGAATCTGACACCAGGTTACACTCCATGATCTGGTTTGATCTGGTTTAGATCTGATCTGGTTTAGATCTGGTTTGATCTGGTTTAGATCTGGTTTAGATCTGGTTTAGATCTGGTTTAGATCTGGTTTGATCTGGTTTTAGATCTGGTTTGATCTGGTTTAGATCTGGTTTAGATCTGGTTTGATCTGGTTTAGATCTGGTTTAGATTTGGTTTAGATCTGGTTTGATCTGGTTTAGATCTGGTTTGATCTGGTTTGATCTGGTTTGATCTGGTTTGATCTGGTTTAGATCTGGTTTGATCTGGTTTAGATCTGGTTTGACCTGATTTGGTGGACTTGGATTGGAAGTGTTTTTTTGTTTTTTTGTGTGTTTGTTTTTGTTTTGTTTTTTTAGTCGAGACGTTTTAGTTTGACCTTTGTCCTCCAACAACCTCCACCTCCACCTCCCTCCATCCCTCCATCTCCTCTTCCTCTCCATCTCTTTCTCTTTCTCTTTTCTTTTCTTTCTGGATTCTGAATAATTAAACACGTTTTGTGACGAGAGGCTTCAGTTACATCTGCACCAAACACACACACACAGACACACACACACACACAGACACACACAACACACACACACAAACACACACACAGACACACACACACACAACACACACACACACACACACACACACAGACACACACACAGAGACACACACACACAGACACACACAGAGACACACACACATACAGACACACACACACACAGACACACACACACACAGACACACACAGACACACACATACAGACACACACACACACACACACACACAGACACACACACACACATACAGACACACACACACACATACAGACACACACAGACACACACACACACACACACACACAGACACACAGAGACACACACACAGACACACACACAGACACACAGACACACACACACACACACACACACACACACACACAGAGACACACACACACACACACACACACACAGACACACACACACACAGACACACAGACACACACACACACAGACACACACACACACACAGAGACACACACACACACACACACACAACACACACAGACACACACACACACAGACACACACACACACAGACACACACACACAGACACACACACACACACAGGGCAAAATAAATACAATAACACAATTTTAACTTTAGCAAAAACGAAATACTGAGCAAAATGTAATTGGCAAAAATCCAGACTCAATATCCCATAATCCTCTGCTCTAATGTAGTTTACACAGAGACTCCATGTCCCATAATCCTCTGCTCTAATGTAGTTTACACAGAGACTCCATGTCCCATAATCCTCTGCTCTAATGTAGTTTACACAGAGACTCCATGTCCCATAATCCTCTGCTCTGTCCTGTTCTGATGTGGTTTCCTGGAGTTGTGTTTTGTTTCATTCACATGTTTCACACACAAACCTGCACATTTAACACGAGTTCTTCTCTCATTCTGAAGACACTCTGTTCCACTGTGTGATGTCATCATGTGGTGATACAGGAACTGCTCCACTGTGTTTTTAAACTCCACACATCTTCACTAGAATCATCTGAGCCGAGGAGCACCTGGATTCACCTGAAGATCCAAAGAACCAACAGAAAGAGTCTAAACCTGTGACAGGTGAAAGGACAGACAGGTGAAAGGACGGACAGGTGAAAGGACAGACAGGTGAAAGGACAGACAGGTGAAAGGACAGACAGGTGAAAGGACGGACAGGTGAAAGGACGGACAGGTGAAAGGACGGACAGGTGAAAGGACGGACAGGTGAAAGGACGGACAGACAGGTGAAAGGACGGACAGGTGAAAGGAACAGACAGGTGAAAGGACAGACAGGTGAAAGGACAGACAGGTGAAAGGACAGACAGGTGAAAGAACAGACAGGTGAAAGGACAGACAGGTGAAAGGACGGACAGGTGAAAGGACGGACAGGTGAAAGGACAGACAGGTGAAAGGACAGGTTGACAGGTGAACGTCGTGTTTACTGAATTAAACAAACTCAAACTGAGCCAAAAGTTTACAAAACAGCAGAAGCAGAGACAAAATTTGATGAAGCAGATGTTCATAAAGTCACTCAGGTCACACAAGTCTCTCAGGTCACACAGATCATACAGGTCACACAAGTCACACAGGTCACACAAGTCACACAGGACACACAAGTCACACAGGTCACACAAGTCACACAAGTCACACAAGTCACAAGTCACACAGGTCACACAGGTCACACAAGTCACACAGGTCACACAGGTCACACAAGTCACACAAGTCACACAGGTCACACACTCGACCTGGACCTGAGCGTCTGGACCTGAGCTTAAAGAAAAGTGAGAAACGTGTGGGTGAAGTGAAGAAATGTTGAGAGAAGAAACACAGAGACAAAAAACACGAGTCCAACAGATTTAACGACGACGACAAATTTATCTCTGGAACAAAGGAGGAGAAGAGGAAGAGAAGAGAGGGAGGAGAGCCACAAGTGACAAACATGTGTGCGGGGTCACAGGTCACAGGTTAAACTCAGGTCATGTGATCGCTCAGGTGTGAAATCCTCCAATCAGCAGCGAGCAAAACAAACAAATACACACTCACAGAAACACACACACACACAGAAACACACACAGACACACACACAGAAACACACACACACACACACACAGACACACACACACACACACACAGACACACACACACACACACACACACACACACACACACACACACACACACACACACAGACACACACACAGACACACACACACACACACAGACACACACACACACACACAGACACACACACACACACACACACACATACACACGCAGACAGACACATTGACCTGACTCTGAGCCTTAATCCATGTTCTAATGTTCTTCTCTTCTGTTCTCTCTGTTCTCTCTTTAGACCCGGTGGTGATGCAGTCCTGGTCCTGGTCCTGGTCCAACGAGTCCCGGTCCGGTTCAGACGGGCTCAGACCTGGTCTAGACTCGGGACCGGATTCGGATCCGGACCAGACTCGGTCCAGATGTGTCCTCGGGGCAGTGCCTGTGGTTTACTACACCGTCCTGCTGTGTGTGGGGCTGCCAGGTGAGACCCTGTCCAATGTGACCCTGTCAGAGCCTGGCAGGTGTGAGCCTGTCAGAGCCTGGCAGGTGTGACCCTGTCAGAGCCTGGCAGGTGTGACCCTGTCAGAGCCTGGCAGGTGTGACCCTGTCAGAGCCTGGCAGGTGTGAGCCTGTGTTTATCCTCTCCAAACACTGAGCCCAGGGGTCAGGTCAGGGTCAGGTCGTCCTGTAGGACACTGTTGGTCTTTACGTCATCAGGGTCAGAAACATGAGGTTCTGGAGCTTTCGACTCGTGTGTGGACTTCAGGTCGACCTGAGTCTTGTGCAGCTCCAGAGCCTGAGACTCGTTTAAACTCATGTGGAATCACAAAATAAAACGATTTTATATTTGTATGTCCTGCTGGACTAAACCTGCTTCACTTTTATTTGAGATGTGTTTTTTTTAAATGTTTGTCAGTTTCACTTTTTCACTGTTCAGTTTCAGTGTAGTTTCTGACCCCTGACCTCTGACCTCTGCTGTGTAACAGTGTAACAGTGTAGTTCCTGTCTCTGTAGTGAACGTGGTGACGTTGGCGTCTCTCGTTCGTCTTTCGTCTCGTTCCAAGTCTCCGCTTTACTCCTTCCTCATCTCCATCACCGCGGCAGACATCCTCGCTCAGGTCAGTTTATACACGTCACAGCTCATAGGACAGGTGCGCCCCTGTCTCAGGTGCGCCCCTGTCTCAGGTGCGCCCCTGTCTCAAATGCGCTCCTGTCTCAGGTGTGCATCGTGCTGGTGGACTTCCTGTTGGAGACGGCGGTTTTCCATCGTGCGGTTCCTGTTCTGGTTCTTCGTGCGGTGAGCGCGGCGGAGTTCGCCGCCAACCACGCGTCCATCTGGGCGGCGGTCCCTCTGACGATCGACCGGTACGTGGCGCTGTGTCACCCGCTGCTGCACCGGAGGCTGCGCTCTCCGTCCCGGACGCGCCGCACCATCGGCGCCGTGATGACGTTGGCGTTGGCCTCGGGGATCCCCTTCTTCTATTGGCCGGATCTGTGGAGGACGCGGGCACTGCCCTCTCGCCGAGACGCCGCCCTCATCTGGAGTCACGTGACCATCATCTACTTCCTGCCCTGTTCCATCTTCCTCACGCTGAACGCGCGCATCATCTGGACGCTGCGCCGCAGGTGAGTCTGTAACCACGGAAACGCGGATCACATCTGCATCTCCACGGCAACAGAGGAGGGGGAGGGGCTTAGAATGAAGGGGGAGTGGCTTATAGCGGAGGGGGAGGGGCTTAGCGTGGTCCTGCAGTCGGGTGGTCTTGGTGTCCGGCGCCGCTCCTGTGGGCATCTCAGTGAGCTTCATGAGCGACAGGCAGTGACAGGGGTCGGCAGGTGGGTCACTGTTGACCGCACCTGTCTCTCTGACAGGAGCAGACCCTGTGCCCCTGAGCACGGCACCTTTAGTGTCGCACAGACATGAGGGAGACGAGTTCAGCTTCAGTCAGATGAAGCTCAGTGCGGCGGCGCCTCGACTTCACCGACCTGAGACGACTTTAAACTAAACCTCAGCATCACGTTGAGTCGTTTCTACGTTTAGGAGTTTTCATTCTGATGGTTCTTTGTTCGTCTCAGGCAGTAAAATATTTCTTCTGTGTCACAAGACACAGTTTGTTCTTTTCACACTAAACCAACCAAACCTGGTCCCAGATGTTTGTCCAAGTCTCCTGCACACGGCGAGTTCCTCTGCACGAGGCTCAGAGACGCAGACGCCTTTGGGACGAGAAGCTGAGACGCTCCGTCTCACCGTGGCCTTCGCACGGAGCTCCTCCACAGGTACAGACGGACAGGTCGGTCCCTGTCCCCTGAGCGGAGCTCAGCCTCTGACAGTTTCTCCAACTCGCCTAAGAACCTCCCTGACCTGACTGCTCTTCACCGGAGCTCACTTCAGGAGTCCCAGCCTGTCCTCCCATGATGCATCTGGAACAGTTGGTGTGGACCTGCTGTCTCTGGTTTGGACCTGAGTTGGCGTCACCAGAGGGACCAGAGTTTGGTGTTTGGTGCAGAGTCAAGCGACTGAGACCAGCTCTTTTTTGAGATGTTGGTCCGTTTGATTTAGTGAAGATTCAAGTGCGACTGAAACTTTTACACCAATGAACACCAACCAAAACCAACCAAAACCAAAACCAAAACCAACCAAAACCAAAACCAACCAAAACCAAAACCAACTAAATCCCAAACCAACCCAGCTAAGAGCTTCTGGAGTCAGTGGTGTTTGGTGCACCACCTGCTGTCACTGTGAAAAAACCCTCAGGATTTTCGTTGGTGTGAAAGTTTCAGTCACATTCGGATCTGCACCAAATGTCAAACTCTGGTGTGGACCTTCTGGTGGGTTTGGGGTCGGGTCCAGGCTCCACTCGCGGGACAGGGACCGACCTGTCCGTCTGTACCTGTGGAGGAGCTCCGTGCGAAGGCCACGGTGAGACGGAGCGTCTCAGCTTCTCGTCCCAGAGGTCGTGGTGCGTCTCGGCGTTGGCGTCCCTCAGCCTGGTGCAGAGGAACTCGCCGTGTGCAGGAGACTTGGACAAACATCTGGGACCAGGTTTGGTTGGTTTGGTGTGAA
>NW_026571047.1:35591968-35616968 GCF_026225935.1 Boleophthalmus pectinirostris
CGACTCGTGTTTGTCTTTTCATTTTTCTTTCAATCCGCGTCACTCTTTCTGTTTTATTTTGATCAACCTTCACAAACCAGGACGCGCCAGGGTTTTATTTTGAAAATCTGCCCCTCTCCTCTTCATCCTCTTCATCATCATATCGGTGGAATAATATCGGTAAATGACGCCTCGTGCCTCGTGCCACTTCAGAGCTGCGCGTGCATCAGAGTGAGACGTCTGTGACCCTGCGCATGCGCTCTGACCTCCCGCAGCTCGTGTCCGCGGAGACGATCTGCGCGCTCTCGCATCAGCCATCCGCACGCGCGCTCCGGAACCGGGTCCGAACCAGGCTCCGGACCAGCCCCGCGTCTGAGCCGAACCTCCGGACCCCGCACCGACTCGCGCGCACAGACCCGCACACAGACCCGCGCGCACGGAGCCGCGGCCGGGGACACGCGCCTGAGCCGGACACGCGGAGCCGGAGCACCGAGGGTCTGTGAGCTCCGCGGCCGGGGACAGCGCGCCTCCCCCGGGCAGAGGAGTCGCATGCGGCCGCTGACGGAGCCGCGGCGCGTGGAGCTCGGACAGGTGCTGGGACAGGTGCTGGGCAGGTGCTGGGGCAGGTGCAGGTGCTGGGGCAGGTGCTGGGGCAGGTGCTGGGGCAGGTGAGTTCCCGGAGGTTCTGTCGCGTTGCTTTTGTCAGATCTTTTCTTTGGTCACACAAAACGCGCACTTTTCTTTTTCACGCTCAAAACAAAACAGTTTCCACGCGGGATTCTGCGCGTGGCTTCGCGCCGCGTCGCGCCGCGTCCACGAAGCGAACTCCAATAAAAAACATTTCTTATTGTGACCAAACTCCGCTGACCGTGCGTGAGATTTACGCCACAGAACTGTGAGCGTCTCTGTTGTTTTTGGGAACTTTTGACTCATGATTTTGTCACTTGTCGTGTGAAGAATTTTCCTCGATGCCCGAATTGGTGAAAATGTTTTTGAGAACGAAAATGACGCGAGTTTATTGACAAGAGACGCGTGTTTTTTGCACTGGGGCGAGTCCGTGTTTTGTGGCTGGAGGTTTTGGCGCAGACGGTTGGTTTAGTTTCATTCCATTCTGTTATTACTAAAGTCTTTTCTTATTTAAAATTTTCTTTCATATTATTTTTTCTTATTTCTTAGTAAATATTTTTTTTGTCTTTTCTTATTTTTTCTTGTTATTATGATTGTTTTTTTGTTTTGTTTTTTTTATTATTTTTGTATTTATTATTTAGAATTTTTAAAATTATTTTGTGTATAATTTAGTTTTATTTCTTGAGTCTTTTGTGTTTCTGGGTAAATGTTTTGAGCCTGTGCTGCGTCGCAAACTGCGGCGTGCATCCGTCCGTGGAGCAGCGGCGGGTTGTTGGTTCTGTGCTGTTGTGTCCTTGAGCAGCGCACTTCCCTCTCCTCACCGTGGAGTTTACACAGAGAGTCTGACTGAACCAGTCCGTCTGAACCTGGACTTGGTCTGACCTGAAACGCTGCATTCCTCTGCACTTTCACTTCACAAACACCGACCAACCAGAGCGCAGGACCAGAGCCCAGCGGCCAATCAGAGCGAGCGGCACAGGTTTGGCCCATGAGTCACGGTGAAGGTGTGACATCACGAGAGACGCCGACGTCACGGGCGGCACTGAACAAACCAAACCGTTTATTTATGTTTGTGATCTGGTTTACAGAACCGGATCACAATTTACAGAAAAAACACAACTCAGACCTGAGACCTGGTTCAGTCCTGGTTCAGTCCTGGTCCTGGTGTAGTCCTGGTGTAGTCCTGGTGTAGTCCTGGTTCAGTCCTGGTTCAGTCCTGGTTCAGTCCTGGTTCAGTCCTGGTTCAGTCCTGGTGTAGTCCTGGTTCAGTCCTGGTTCAGTCCTGGTGTAGTCCTGGTGTAGTCCTGGTTCAGTCCTGGTTCAGTCCTGGTTCAGTCCTGGTTCAGTCCTGGTTTAGTCCTGGTGTAGTCCTGGTTAGTCCTGGTGTAGTCCTGGTGTAGTCCTGGTTCAGTTCTGGTTTAGTCCTGGTTCAGTCCTGGTTCAGTCCTGGTTTAGTCCTGGTTCAGTCCTGGTTCAGTCCTGGTCAGTCCTGGTGTAGTCCTGGTTCAGTCCTGGTTCAGTCCTGGTTCAGTCCTGGTGTAGTCCTGGTTCAGTCCTGGTGTAGTCCTGGTGTAGTCCTGGTGTAGTCCTGGTTCTGTTAGTCCTGGTGTAGTCCTGGTTTAGTCCTGGTTCAGTCCTGGTTCAGTCCTGGTTCAGTCCTGGTTCAGTTCTGGTTTAGTCATGTTTTGTTCTGACTCATTCGGTTCATCTGCTGTTTTTGTTTTCACAGTGAAGCATGATGGGAAACTGAGTCTCGATGGACCAAGAAATCTCCCTCCTCTCACTGGTACGACAGGTGCCCTCCCCCCGTGTGTGACAGGTGCCCTCCCCCCGTGTGTGACACCGTGTGTGACAGGTGCCCTCCCCCCGTGTGTGTGACAGGTGCCCTCCCCCCGTGTGTGACAGGTGCCCTCAGGTCCCCCCGTGTGTGTCGTGTGTCAGTGTGTGTCAGGTGCCCCCAGTGTCTCCCCCCGTGTGTGTGTGTCAGTGTGTGTCATCGTGTGTCGTGTGTCAGGTCCCTCCCGTGTGTCAGTGTGTGTCAGGTCCCTCTCCGTGTGTCAGTGTGTGTCAGGTCCCTCTCGTGTGTCAGTGTGTGTCAGTGTGTGTCAGGTCCCTCTCGTGTGTCAGTGTGTGTCAGGTCCCTCTCGTGTGTCAGTGTGTGTCAGGTCCCTCTCGTGTGTCAGTGTGTGTCAGGTCCCTCTCGTGTGTCAGTGTGTGTCAGGTCCCTCCCGTGTCTTGAATAAAAAGTGCAGAGGGACAGAGCACAGATTCTCCTGAAAGAACAAACGCTTCATTCAGAGAAACGAGAGAAACGAGAGACCAGCATGAGAAACAGAAGAGAGAATGGTGGTTCAGTGGTGTAGGAGAGAAAGGTTTCAGGTGGTGAGGAGGAGAAACAGGTGGTGAAGAGGTGGTGAGGTGGTGAGGTTCAGGTGGTGAAGGTTCAGGTGGTGAGTTCAGGTGGTGAAGGTTCAGGTGGTGAGGTTCAGGTGGTGAGGTTCAGGTGGTGTAGTTCAGGTGGTGAGGTTCAGTGACAGGTGGTGAAGGTTCAGGTGGTGAAGGTTCAGGTGGTAGGTTCAGTGGTGAAGGTTCAGGTGTTCAGTGGTGAAGGTTCAGGTGGTGTAGGTTCAGGTGGTGAGGTTCAGGTGTAGGTTCAGGTGGTGAAGGTTCAGGTGGTGTAGGTTCAGGTGGTGTAGGTTCAGGTGGTGGTTCAGGTGTGTAGGTTCAGGTTCAGGTGGGGCGGGTTCAGGGGTCAGGTTCAGGTGGGGTTCAGGGGTTCAGGTGGGGGTTCAGGTTCAGGTGGGGCGGGTTCAGGTGGGGCGGGTTCAGGTGGTGCGGGTTCAGTGGGGCGGGTTCAGGTGGGGCGGGTTCAGGTGGGGCGGGTTCAGGTGTAGTTGTAGTTGTAGGTGGTGTTGGTGACCTGTTCCTGATGACGTTGTTTCTCCGCTTGCGGCGCAGAGGAAGTTGGCGGCGGAGCCTCAGTACTCGGACGTGACGCTGCCGCCGGTGGAGCGGGTTCGCGCTCTGGGCAGGATGGGGCGGGGCGTCCAGGTGGAGGCGGAGCTTTCTCCTCACCTGTACCTGCGCTGGGGGCGGGACATGGAGCGCATGGCCTCGGTCTACCACCAGGAGGAGCAGCTGGAGAACGCCTACGTGCTCTACAACAAGTTCATCACGTAAGACGCCCCCCGACCGCAGGCTCACCGGACCGGGACCCACCCAGACCAGGTCTAGACCGGACCGGGACCCACCCAGACCAGGTCTAGACCGGACCGGGACCCAACCGGACCCACAGGCCGGGACCAACCCAGACCCACAGACCAGGACCAGACCAGGTCTAGACCAGACCAGGACCCACCCAGACCCACAGACCAGGACCAGACCAGGACCCACCCAGACTGGGTCTAGACCGGGAAAGGACCCACAGTCTAGACCGGCGCTAGACCAGGTTTAGACCAGGCCAGGATCCACTCAGACCCACGGTCAAGACCCATGAGCTAGACCGGGTTTAGTCCTGGTTTAGTCCTGGTTTAGTCCTGGTTTAGTCCTGGTTTAGACCTGGTTTAGTCCTGGTTTAGTCCTGGTTTTGTCCTGGTTTAGACCTGGTTTAGTCGTGTTGGTTTTATGTTGGTCATTCATTATAATATCTCACGTGGTCTCATTAGCATATTCATGAGCTCATTTGCATATGTAAATCCAGTGACTCGTTTGTTTTCAGTTTGTTCGTGGAGAAACTTCCTCTGCACCGAGATTATCACGAGTGCAGCTCCAGCCCCGAGAAGGTCTACATCATGAAGGTACGGCCAATCAGGAGAGAGTACGCACACGCAGCAGCCAATCAGGAGAGAGCACCCACACACACACGCACCGGCCAATCAGGAGAGAGAGCACGCACACACACCGGCCAATCAGAGTGTCAGATGTAAACTCTCGTTTCGTTTTTTTGTCAGAAACTTCAGGAGGTGGCGTTTCCTCGACGAGACGAACTCAAGAAAAAACTGGAGGAAAAATACAACAAAGAATATTCAGACTACCTCAACAAGGTACTACTACTACTACTACTACTACTACTACTGCGAATACTACTTAAATAAAGGTTAAATTAATAAAAAGTTTAACATTCTAAATCCTCTCTGTCTGTGTCATGTGACTCGTCAGAGCCAATCAGCAGCGGAGGGGCATGACGAGCAGCAGCAGCGAGCCTCCCCATTGGCCGCTGACCCCGGCTCGCTCCTATTGGCCGAGGGCTCGATGGGGCGGGGCCAGTGGCTGGAGCAGGAGCGGCGGCGCGTCGATGACATCAGGAGGCGCCAGATCGAATCGGAGCAGTTCATTCGTTTCGAAGAACAATTGAGGAGGCAGGAGCGGGCCAATCAGAGAGAGGAAGGGGCGGGGCCACAGGAGCCGGCCAATCACAGGGAAGAACAACAGGTACACGGTCTAAAATGTGGCGTTACACACTGTGACATGACACATTGGCCGTCACAGTGTGTGGAATCACAGTGTGTAGCATCACAATGTGTACGTGTCCCAGTGTGTGTGTCCCAGTGTGTGTGTCACCCTGGGCCCGTGTCACCCTGGGCCCGTGTCACCCTGGGCCCGTCACCCTGGGCTCGGGGTTGATCTGTGGGTTTGGTTCTGACGTCCACTCGCTGCGTTGTCGTATTTTTCCTCCAGGTGGCGCTCAGAGACTCAGATGTGACGGACGGCTCCTGTCTGTCCCAGCAGCCAATCAGAGCCAGCGAACAGCCAGAGGGGGCGGGGCTTAACAGGACCAGAGCAGCTCCTGTCCAATCAGCTGCTGTCCTCGCTGCGGTTCACTGTGAGTCCTGGTTTAGTCCTTGTTAAGTCCTGGTCTGGTCCTGGTCTGGTCTTGGTCTGGTCCTGGTCTGGTCCTGGTCTGGTCCTGGTCTGGTCCTGGTCTGGTCTTGGTCTGGTCTGGTCCTGGTCTGGTCTTGGTCTTGGTCTGGTCCTGGTCTGGTCCTGGTCTGGTCTTGGTTTGGTCTTGGTTCGGTCCTGTTCTGATGTGGGTGCGTTTGTTTTCAGCTCTGGACGGGTTGAGGCGGGTGGTGCTTCCCAGAGATTTGTCATTGAGGTTTCTGCGTTTGGCTGAGTCCAACACGAACCGCGGTCTGGAGACGTGCGGCGTGCTCTGCGGACGCCTGGTGAGACCACGCCCACTCACACACCTGTGTGTGTATGCGTGTGTGTGTATATTTGTGTCTGTGTGTGTGTGTATATTTGTGTGTGTGTGTGTCTGTTTGTGTGTGTGTATATTTTTGTGTGGGTGTGTCTGTGCGTGCGTGTTTGTGTGTGTGTGTCTGTGTGTGTGTGTGTGTGTATATGTGGGTGTCTGTGTGTGTGTGTGTGTGTGTGTGTATGTGTGTGTGTGTGTCTGTGTGTGTGTGTGTGTGTCTGTGTGTGTGTGTGTGTCTGTGTGTGTGTGTGTGTGTGTGTGTGTGTGTGTGTGTGTGTGTGTGTGTGTGTGTGTGTGTGTGTGTGTGTGTGGTGTCTGTGTGTATATGTGTGTGTGTGTGTGTGTGTGTGTGTGGGAGGGCATCTGATGTTTGTGTTTGTGTTTCAGTGTCGTGAGGAGCTTCTCGTTTCTCATGTCGTCGTCCCAAAACAAACGTCAGGTCCAGATTTCTGTGACATGGAGAACGTGGAGGAACTGTTCTGCTTCCAGGACCAACAGAACCTCCTGACGCTGGGCTGGATCCATGTACGGGAGGCACCTGACGCACCTGACGCACCTGACGCACCTGACGCACCTGACACACCTGACACACACAGGGGAGGCACCTGACGCACCTGACGCACCTGACACACACGGGGATGGCACCTGACACACACGGGGGCGGCACCTGACACACACGGGGACGGCACCTGACACACAAGGGGACGGCACCTGACACACACGGGGACGGCACCTGACGCACCTGATTCACCTGACGCATCTTACACACCTGACACACAGGGAGGGCACCTGACGCACCTGACACACACGGGGAGGGCACCTGACACACACGGGGAGGGCACCTGACACACACACGGGGAGGGCACCTGACACACACACGGGAGGGCACCTGACACACACACGGGAGGGCACCTGACACACACACGGGGAGGGCACCTGACACACACGGGGAGGGCACCTGACACACACACGGGGAGGGCACCTGACACACACACGGGGGGCACCTGACACACACACGGGGAGGGCACCTGACACACGGGGAGGGCACCTGACACACACACGGGGACACCTGACACACGGGGAGGGCACCTGACACACGGGGAGGGCACCTGACACACGGGGAGGGCACCTGACACACGGGGAGGGCACCTGACACACGGGGAGGGCACCTGACACACGGGGAGGGCACCTGACACACAGGGAGGGCAGCTGACGCACCTGACACACACACGGGGAGGGCACCTGACACACTGGAGGATGTTGTTTTTATTTTTCGTCCGTTTCCCTCCCACTCACCACTTCACACTTTCACTGAGTCACGTCTCCATGGCGACCGGAGATACGGTCTCCACGGCAACGGGACAAAGAGGGAACTGTGAGAGAGAGAGAGAGCGAGAGGACTCACTCTGAGCACAAACACACATGGGTCCTGGTCCAGTCCTGGTCCAGTCCTGGTTCAGTCCTGGTCCAGTCCTGGTCCAGTCCTGGTTCAGTCCTGGTTCAGTCCTGGTTCAGTCCTGGTTCAGTCCTGGTCCAGTCCTGGTCCAGTCCTGGTCCAGTCCTGGTTCAGTCCTGGTCCAGTCCTGGTTCAGTCCTGGTCTCTGTTTCAGACTCATCCCACTCAGACGGCGTTCCTCTCGTCTGTAGATCTTCACACTCACTGCTCGTTTCAGCTCATGCTCCCGGAGGCCATCGCCGTGGTGTGTGCGCCCCGACACCAAGAGTGAGTACCCCCGCAGAGTACCCCGCAGAGTACCCCGCAGAGTACCCCGCAGAGTACCCCGCAGAGTACCCCGGCAGAGTACCCCGGCAGAGTACCCCGGCAGAGTACCCCGGCAGAGTACCGCGAACACTACCCAACAGAGTACCCCAAAATTCCTCTGTTCCCTTTGTCATAGTAAAAGTACTTGTGTTGTGTATTTGTCGTAGTAAAAGTACTTGTGTTGTGTATTTGTCGTAGTAAAAGTACTTGTGTTGTGTATTTGTCGTAGTAAAAGTACTTGTGTTGTGTATTTGTCGTAGTAAAAGTACTTGTGTTGTGTATTTGTCGTAGTAAAAGTACTTGTGTTGTGTATTTGTCGTAGTAAAAGTACTTGTGTTGTGTATTTGTCATAGTAAAAGTACTTGTGTTGTGTATTTGTCGTAGTTGTGGCGTCTTCAGACTCACTGGTCCTGGGATCTCTGAAGTTTCTCGATGTCGACTCAAAGGGTTCCACCCCCACTCCAGAGACCCGCCCCTTTTCTCAGTGAGTACCGCCCCTAACCCCGCCCCCTCATCAATAACCCCCCCCCTCGTCATATAACCCCGGCCACTCACCCCTAACCCCGCCTACTCAACCCCATGTGTTTCACTCTCAGGTGTGTGTAAATGTGTTTCACTCTCAGGTGTGTGTAAATGTGTTCACTTCAGGTGTGTGTAATGTGTTTTCACTCTCAGGTGTGTGTAAATGTGTTTCACTCTCGGGTGTGTGTAAATGTGTGTTCCCTCGGTGTGTGTAAATGTGTTTCACTCTCAGGTGTGTGTAAATGTGTTTCCTCTCGGTGTGTGTAAATGTGTTTCACCTCAGGTGTGTGTAAATGTGTTTCACTCTCAGTGTCTGTGTAAATGTGTTTCTCTCTCAGTGTGTGTAAATGTGTTTCACTCTCAGGTGTGTGTAATGTGTTTCACTCTCACTCTCAGGTGTGTGTAAATGTGTTTCACTCTCAGGTGTGTGTAAATGTGTTTCACTCTCAGGTGTGTGTAAATGTGTTTCACTCTCACTCTCGGGTGTGTGTAAATGTGTTTCTCTCTCGGTGTGTGTAATGTGTTTCTCTCTCAGGTGTGTGTAAATGTGTTCACTCTCAGGTGTGTGTAAATGTGTTTCACTTCAGGTGTGTGTAAATGTGTTTCTCTCTCAGGTGTGTGTAAATGTGTTTCTCTCTCGGGTGTGTGTAATGTGTTCTCTCTCGGGTGTGTGTAAATGTGTTTCTCTCTCGGGTGTGTGTAAATGTTTCTCTCTCGGTGTGTGTAAATGTGTTTCTTCTCGGTGTGTGTAAATGTGTTTCACTCTCAGGTGTGTGTAAATGTGTTTCACTCTCAGGTGTGTGTAAATGTGTTCTCGTGTGTGTAAATGTGTTTCTCTCAGGTGTGTGTAAATGTTTTCTCTCTCGGTGTGTGTAAATGTGTTTCACTCTCAGGTGTGTGTAAATGTGTTTCTCTCTCAGGTGTGTGTAAATGTGTTTCACTCTCAGGTGTGTGTAAATGTGTTTCTCTCTCAGGTGTGTGTAAATGTGTTTCTCTCTCGGGTGTGTGTAAATGTGTTTCTCTCTCAGGTGTGTGTAAATGTGTTTCTCTCTCAGGTGTGTGTAAATGTGTTTCACTCTCAGGTGTGTGTAAATGTGTTTCACTCTCAGGTGTGTGTAAATGTGTTTCTCTCTCAGGTGTGTGTAAATGTGTTTTCTCTTTCATGTGTAAATGTGTTTCTCTCTCAGGTGTGTGTAAATGTGTTTCTCTCTCAGGTGTGTGTAAATGTGTGTGTGTGTTTCTCTCTCAGGTGTGTGTAAATGTGTTTCTCTCTCAGGTGTGTGTAAATGTGTTTCTCTCTCAGGTGTGTGTAAATGTGTTTCTCTCTCAGGTGTGTGTAAATGTGTTTCTCTCTCAGGTGTGTAAACACGTGCTGTTGAGGGATTGTGCAGTGACGCTGTTGGACCTCAGGTGACACACAGGGGGCGCTCTTTGCTCCACTGAGCCGCCTCCTCCTCCTCCTCTTCACCCGGATCTCACCTGGACCAGACCTGGACTCAGACTTAATTTATTTAATCCTGTTTTAGTCCTGTTTTAGTCTTGTTTTAGTCCTGGTTTAGTCCTGGTCTGGGCGTCCTGCCCGTGGGGAACAGCAGGTGGCGCTGTGTGTTACTTGAGCTTTGTCTTTGTTTAAATTTGAATTTGTGATTTTGTGAAATTGACACGTGTCATTTTTAATAAACGTTTTTGTGATTTCAGTTTTTTCTTGGATTTTTCTTTCACAAACTTGAGGGACTAAAGAGACCAGGACGTACCGCTCCAGAACACGACACGACTGTCATGATGAAACTGATAAAGACCTGGTTCAGTCCTGGTTTAGTCCTGGTTTCAGTCCTGGTTTAGTCCTGGTTTAGTCCTGGTTTAGTCCTGGTTTAGTCCTGGTTCAGTCCTGGTTTAATTCACACACGACACACGAGTCAAGTCCAGATTTTTTTTAATTTCCAATTTAAATGAATCACATTTTTTTCTCATTAAAGTAAAAATATTAAAATGATAACGAGAGATTCCTCTGAATGTTTTTATGAATTACACTTTACACGTTTTCATGTTTTAACACTGTTCAGAGCTCACGTCACACGTCACACGTCACACGTCACATGTCACACGTCTCACGTCACACTTCACACTTTGGTCTCAGGCAAAAGAAAAGTTTCACTGAATTAAAATAAAAATTGGAATCAAAATGTGATATGAAAAGTTGACAAAATTTTTCTCTTTAAGATCATTAAAATCATCTTTGTTTTGGAATTGGAAGTTTTGATAAGTTTTAATTTAGTTTCAAATTTCAAATAAAAGTGAGATTTAAACGTGGGCTGATGTTAAACTCCGCCCCGTTTCTCCCACAGACTTTTCCAAAAACACAAATCTAACAAAGGTTTTAAAACTCAGCTGTTTATAAAGTTTCTTCAGCAGATTCGAAATAAATAAAAATACGCCGGTGATTTTGAACTTTCAGAGACTTTTTTATTTTTCATAAAGTCTGTGGGAAACACGAGCAGGACGTTCACTTCAGACGTTCTCCACAGGAAACTCGGAACATTCTAAACTCCAAAAGGAAGTTCTTAAAAAGTGACAAACCCCAGAGTCAAAACTGTAAACTCTGAGACCAAAATATTCACAGTTTAAGGAAAATAAAACAAACATTTCTTTAAAATAAAAACACTTTCAAAGAGTAAACAGGAAACAGAATTATCAATTACAGAATTTGAGCCAATCACAGGCTGCACACATCCTTCAAAATAAAAGACTATTGAAAATATTCTGTGAAATTTGGGTCCAATGAAAGCACCACCGACCCGACCCGACTGGACCCGACTGGACCCGACCTGACTGAAAACCATCAAACTCAAACCTGAAACCTCAGACCTCAGATTATTTTATAAACAAAGTTGAATTTCTCACTTTTAATTTTGAAAAAAGCTATTTGAATTATTTTTATTCTCAATTTTTGTTGATGAAATTTTATGTGAAAATTTTCAAAGTGTTTAAAATTCAATAAAATAAATAAATAAAATCACCTTTTAAATATTCAGCATAAATATTTCCAAGCCTCAAATTCAACCGTCAAAATTCAGAGTGAAAAAAAATCTGAATTTGAGGGTTTGGAAATATTTGTGCTGAATATTTAAAAGGTCATTTTCTTTTATTTTGAATTTGAATTTTGAGCACTAATTGAAAAAAAAAATACTTAAAATTTCAGCAGTTAAAATTCAGAATAAAAATATTTCAAACCTATTTTTTTGTTTTTCAGAGTTAAAAAATTCAAAGTGAGAAATTCAGCGAGATTTAAAATTCAAAATGTGATGGAACAGATTGTGGACCCGAACACGACCTGATTTCACTGGAAAAAACGGGATTCACTTCTGAACGTCACAAATGATGAAAAATCTAGGGAAATTTGGAAAATGAAAACGTCTCGGACACAAAAGTGACGGAGCGACGCCGGTTTAAAAACATTTACAGTTTTGTTTTATGTGATTTGTTCCTTTTAAAAAGAGAAAAATCATTTTTTAAAAACTCAACGGTTTGAACAAAGGAAAAGAAAAAACAAACAAACAGCTCAACACGAGTCTGAGGTTAGAAAACTGGGCACATTAGAGGTCAGAGGAGGGTCAGAGGTCACAGTCAGAGGTCACAGGAGGGTCACAGGAGGATCAGAGGTCACAGACAGGGGTCAGAGGTCACAGGAGGGTCAGAGGTCACAGGAGGAGGTCAGAGGTCACAGGAGGAGGAGTCAGAGGTCACAGGAGGAGGTCAGAGGTCACAGGTAGAGGGGTCAGAGGTCACAGGTAGAGGGGGTCAGAGGTCACAGGTAGAGGGGTCAGAGGTCACAGGAGGAGGTCAGGGGTCACAGCTGGAGGGGTCAGAGGTCAGAGGAGGAGGTCAGGGGTCAGAGGTCACAGGAGGGTCGCCGGGCGCAGAGTGAAGGCGGTGTATCCGTCGTAGGAGGCGTAGGTCAGGTCTTGACTCAGGGTCGGTTTAAGAGACGCCAACGAAGCCGCCGCCGCCGCCAGAGGGTACGCCGCCAGACCTGAGACGCACGGAGACACACGAGGACACAAGGAGACACACACGAGGACACAAGGAGACACACACGAGGACACAAGGAGACACACGGAGACACACGAGGACACAGAGACACACGAAAACTCTGAGTGTCTTTTAACATCATTGTGAGACAGAAGAGTCCAGCTCCAGATGAGGCTCATGGATGTCGGCAGATACAACAACAGAGAGCCAATCAGGAGCCAGGACAGTGAACAGTCACACTTTTTATGTTCAGATCCTGAACATGAGCGGGTCAAAGGTCAGAGGTCAGAGTGAGGAGCCTGACCATGGATCTATTAAAATAACAGGACACAGTGTTGCTGCTTGTTTCTGCCTCCAGTTGACGTAGAGACTCTCACTGGTTTTACAGCGGAAAAAGTCTCCTGGGCCGAGAAGATTTTACTCGTAGAGCACGATGTAACCACAAAATCACAAACTGCTCGTGTTCGTCTGACAGGGACCTACAACTTTCAAACATGTTGGATTTTGTGGTGATTTTTACCTATTTTTAGATCATACACTTTTTCTCAGCTCAAAATCCTTCTTTTGTCTTAAAAAACTCTTTATAATCGTTCGCTCTGCTCCTCTCACTCTGATTGGTCAAAATGATCACGTGATACACGAGTCCACGCTCCGTGCGTGCGTCTGCGTGCGCCCGCGGGAGAAAAGACTCTACTGCACATGCTCGGTCGGCCCACAGACACCGGAAGAACCTCGCCGGGCTAAAGGCGAATCTGGGATCATGAAACATTGAGCTCGGCCCGTTGACTTGAATGGGCGGCCATTTTGGAACCTGGGGGCTTGAGCCTGACAGCAGCAGGTGCAGAGGGCGGGGTCAAAGGTCATAGAGAAGGGTCACGAATCAACACACAAACTGAACTGGAGCCAGAGTCCATGGAGCCCAAACACGACCATGAACACTTCCTGTGTGAACGAGGCGTCAGTGAGTCACACACGTCCACAGACACGTCCAGGAGACAGAGGAGAGTGTCAGGTGAGACAGGTGAGACAGGTGAGACAGGTGAGACAGGTGAGACAGGTGAGTGTCAGGTGAGACAGGTGAGAGAGGTGAGACAGGTGAGTGTCAGGTGAGTCAGGTGAGACAGGTGAGACAGGTGAGACAGGTGAGACAGGTGAGACAGGTGAGACAGGTGAGTGTCAGGTGAGAGTGTCAGGTGCAGTAAACTAAAGGTTCAGTGCTGGTTTAGACCTGATTTAGTCCTGGTTCAGTCCTGGTTTAGTCCTGGTTTAGTCCTGGTTTAGTCCTGGTTTAGTCCTGGTTTAGTTCTGGTTAGTCCTGGTTTAGTCCTGGTTTAGTCCTGGTTTAGTTCTGGTTTGTGGAGTTGATCTCAAACCAAAACTGAGGAGGAGAAACATCTGACGAGACGTTTGGAGACGTTTTTGTGTTTTGTGTCACGTTTGGGTTTGTGGGCGGAGTCAGTCTGTGTCCCTCCTGTCACTGCTCCTGTCACTGCACCTGTCACTGCTCCTGTCACTACACCTGTCACTGCTCCTGTCACTACCCCTGTCACTGGTCCTGTCACTGCACCTGTCACTACACCTGTCACTGCTCCTGTCACTACCCCTGTCACTGCACCTGTCATATACACCTGTCACTGCTCCTGTCACTACCCCTGTCACTACACCTGTCACTGCACCTAACACTACACCTGTCACTGCTCCTGTCACTGCTCCTGTCACTACACCTGTCACTGCTTCGTCACTGCTCCTGTCACTGCTCCTGTCACTGCACTGTCACTACCTGTCACTGCTCACCTGTCACTGCTGTCCTGCACCTGTCACTACCCCTGTCACTGCACCTAACACTACACCTGTCACTGCTTCTGTCACTGCACCTGTCACTGCACCTACACTACACCTGTCACTCTGCACTTCACTGCACTACTCACCTGTCACTGCTTCTGTCACTGCACCTGTCACTGCACCTAACACTACACCTGTCACTGCTTCTGTCACTGCACCTGTCACTGCTCCTGTCATATACACCTGTCATTGCACATCATTGCACCTGTCAGAGTACCTACCACTACACCTGTCACTGCTCCTGTCACTGTGCTTGTCACTGCACCTGCCAAATGCTTCACCTAAACTAGACCAGGACTGAACCAGGACTGAACCAGGACTAAACCAGGACTGAACCAGGACTGAACCAGGACTGAACCAGGACTAAACCAGGACTGAACCAGGACTGAACCAGGACTGAACCAGGACTGAACCAGGACTAACCCAGGTCTTGTGTGGATGTGGTGCAGAGGAGTTAGTTCATACGGACCTCACTCACCTGTGTAGGTCAGGGCACCAGGGCTGATGGTCCCAGAGACCGGTCCAGAGATGGTCCCAGGAACCAGACCCGGGCCAGCCCCCGGCCCGGACCCGGATCCCAAGGCCTGGTCCGGGATCTCGGCCAGACCCAGAGCGCTCAGAGTGTGTTCGGCCGCGTGGACTCGAGCCTCCTCCACCGACGAAGACAATTTAGACGGAGTCACGGTGTGTCTGAAACACAGAGACCAGGACTAGACCGGGACTAGACCAGGACTGGACCAGGACTGGACCAGGACTAGACCAGGACTGGACCAGGACTGGACCAGGACTGGACCAGGACTGGACCAGGACTAACAGGACCAGGACTGACCAGGACTGACCAGGACTGACCAGGACAGGACTGGACCAGGACTATAACAGGACTGGACCAGGACTGGACCAGGACTGGACCAGGACTGGACCAGGACTATAACAGGACTGGACCAGGACTGGACCAGGACTGGACCAGGACTATAACAGGACTGGACCAGGACTGGACCAGGACTGGACCAGGACTGGACCAGGACTGAAGTATGTACATCTTCCCCGTGTGGTTGTGTCTCCTCCTCTTAGTGTGGAGGTTTTGGGCGGAGTGCGTTGCTCACAGGCTGGGGCAGTGCTCAGTGGTGTGTGTGATTGTGGAGGCTGTAGATTGTTTGTGGTTGTGGGTGGAGGTGTAGTTGCAGGTGGAGTGCGTTGCTCACAGGCTGGGGCAGTGCTCGGCCAGCGCGGGGATGGTCACTTTGTAGAGGAACAGTTGTCTTTGGTCTGGAGTCTGAGCCGAGTGAAGTTCAAACACCGGAGAACCCCAACCGTTCTTCTGACACAAGTCCTCGAGAACCTGCAAGAACCAGACCAGGACTCAACCAAGACCACACCAGGACCAGGACCAGACCAGGACTCAACAGGACCAGACCAGGACCAGGACCAAACCAGGACCAGGACTGAACCCGGACCAGACCAGAATTAAACCAAGACTAAATCCAGTCTAAATAGAACCAAACCTGGTCTAGACTAAATCTAAACTGGTCTAAACCTGGTCTAAACTCAGACTAAACCCGGTTTAAACTGGTCTAAACCCGGTCTAAACCCGGTCTAAACCCAGACTAAACCCTGTCTAAACAGGTCTAAAGTCGGTCTAAAGCCGGTCTACAGGACTGACCTGTGTGGGGGTCTTGCCGGTCTTCAGGGGGGTCAGCTCCATGCCCGGGAGGAGGTCGAACAGTTTCTCCTGGTTTTGTTTTGGCTCCATTTTGTAGGCGGGGTTAGATGAGACCCCGCCCCCCACTCTGCCGGTAAGCCCGCCCCCTGCGAGGTAAGCCGCGCCCCCTGTGATGTAAGCCCCGCCCCTGGGCAGCCCGCGCACGCCGGCGGCCCCTACAGGTACACTCATGTAAACGTCTACAGAGAACACGCCAATCATCAGGATCACAGCCAATCAGAGCACAGATCAGACACCGCTGTCACCGGGCCTCAGCCAATCAGAGCGCAGAGCCTCTCAGTCAATCAGAGCACAGATCAGTTACGGCTGTCACCGGGCCTCAGCCAATCACAGCAACTGACATAAACTCACGTTTATGTCAATCCAACGTTTAGGTTCAAACTTTCAAATCAGATCAGACCTGTTCCTCAAACTGTTCCTCAGACTGTTCCTCAGACTGTTCTCCTCAGACTGTTCCTCAGACTGTTCCTCAAACTGTTCTCCTCAGACTGTTCCTCAGACTGTTCCTCAAACTGTTCTCCTCAGACTGTTCCTCAGACTGTTCCTCAGACTGTTCCTCAGACTGTTCCTCAGACTGTTTCTCTGTTCCTCAGACTGTTCCTCAGACTTCCTCAGACTGTTCCTCAGACTGTTCCTCAGACTGTTCCTCAGACTGTTCCTCTGT
The DNA here is from genome assembly GCF_026225935.1 of Boleophthalmus pectinirostris. Lineage (NCBI taxonomy): Eukaryota > Metazoa > Chordata > Actinopteri > Gobiiformes > Gobiidae > Boleophthalmus > Boleophthalmus pectinirostris. Next base: position 35,608,311 of record NW_026571047.1, read on the forward strand.
TCCTCAGACTGTTTCCTCAGACTGTTCCTCAGACTGTTCCTCAGACTGTTCCTCAGACTGTTCCTCAGACTGTTCCTCAGACTGTTCTCCTCAGACTGTTCCTCAGACTGTTCCTCAGATTGTTCCTCAGACTGTTCCTCAGACTGTTCCTCAGACTGTTCCTCAGACTGTTTCCTCAGACTGTTCTCTCTCCTCAGACTGTTCCTCAGACTGTTCTCCTCAGACTGTTCCTCAGACTGTTCTCAGATTGTTCCTCAGACTGTTCCTCAGACTGTTCCTCAGACTCCTCAGACTGTTCCTCAGACTGTTCTCCTCAGACTGTTCCTCAGACTGTTCCTCAAACTGTTCCTCAGATTGTTCCTCAGACTGTTCCTCAGACTGTTCCTCAGACTTTTCCTCAGACTGTTCCTCAGACTGTTCTCCTCAGACTGTTCTCCTCAGACTGTTCCTCAGACTGTTCCTCAGACTGTTCCTCAGACTGTTCAGACTGTTCCTCAGACTGTTCCTCAGACTGTTCCTCAGATCAGACTGTTCCTCAGACTGTTCCTCAGACTGTTTCCTCAGACTGTTCTCCTCAGACTGTTCCTCAGACTGTTCCTCAGACTGTTCCTCAGACTGTTCCTCAGACTGTTCCTCAGACTGTTCCTCAGACTGTTCTCCTCAGACTGTTCCTCAGACTGTTCCTCAGATTGTTCCTCAGACTGTTCCTCAGACTGTTCCTCAGACTGTTCCTCAGACTGTTCCTCAGACTGTTCTCCTCAGACTGTTCCTCAGACTGTTCCTCAGACTGTTCCTCAGACTGTTCCTCAGACTGTTCCTCAGACTGTTCTCCTCAGACTGTTCCTCAGACTGTTCTCCTCAGACTGTTCCTCAGACTGTTCCTCAAACTGTTCCTCAGATTGTTCCTCAGACTGTTCCTCAGACTGTTCCTCAGACTGTTCCTCAAACTGTTCCTCAGACTGTTCCTCAGACTGTTCTCCTCAGACTGTTCCTCAGACTGTTCCTCAGACTGTTCTCCTCAAACTGTTCCTCAAACTGTTCCTCAGACTGTTCCTCAAACTGTTCCTCAAACTGTTCCTCAGACTGTTCCTCAGACTGTTCTCCTCAAACTGTTCCTCAGACTGTTCCTCAGACTGTTCTCCTCAGACTGTTCCTCAGACTGTTCCTCAAACTGTTCTCCTCAGACTGTTCCTCAGACTGTTCCTCAGACTGTTCTCCTCAGACTGTTCCTCAGACTGTTCCTCAGACTGTTCCTCAGACTGTTCCTCAGACTGTTCTCCTCAGATGTATCTCCATGTTCTAGTCATTTCTTCTCTCTGAATTTTATTTGGACTGATTCATGTTTGAGGAAGTTTTAATCCCTGATTTTTCAGACTCCATTTTGTGGCTCTCGCTTCACCAGGAAACTGTGACACTGTTGTCATTTTGGTCCAAATGTAAAAAACACTCTGCTCTAGTGCAGCAGGAGGAGGGACCACAGCCTGGTCTAGTCCTGGTCTAGTCCTGGTCTAGTCCTGGTCTAGTCCTGGTCTAGTCCTTTGGGTAAAATGCGATTTCAAGTCACAAGTGACAGTGTTCAAACACGACCTCAGTCGTCATCATCACGTCTCTGCTCACAGGACCAGACCAGACCAGGACCAGACCAGGACCAGACCAGGACTAGACTAGGTCTACATCAGGACTCTCCTCTCACAGATTCATGGTTTGAGTCCCGGTGACAGAGGCTCAGGACAAACACCAGGTTTATATGACACAAAAAGAACTCCATCAACAACAAGTACTACAAGTACTACAAGTACTGAAGTAAACATGAAGTACTGCAGTTGTACGTCTCTCTCTCCAAACTTCATCTTATGGTTTAAAATCTTTTCACCTGAAACACTCAGATCAGGACCAGGACTAAAGCTTCAGTGTTTTTCTCCAGACAGAAGAGGCTGAGTCAGTTTTAGTTAAACCTGTTCAGATGTTTTGCTGGGAGGTTCTGGAGTTGTTGATGGAGTCCTGTGTTTTTGTTTTTTGTGATTGTGTATTTCATTTTCACAATTTTAGATTGAGGTTCTGATTCTGGTTCTAGACCCGGACTAGACCGGGTTTCAGACTCACCTCGGACCGACGGCGTCCGGACGAGGCCCCGCCCACACATCGGCGTCTTGGGGAGGCGGAGCTGAGCAGGGATGGCGTAGGCCTGAGGAGCGTAGAACACAGGAGCCCCCAGGTACGCCATCGACGGATCGTAGACCTGTGCAAGACCCGGGTCAGACCAAGACCTGGACCTGGACCAACACCTGGACCAGGACCAAGACCAAGACCTGGACCTGGACCAAGACCAACACCAGGACATGGACCTGGACCTGGATGTGGTTGCAGTACCTGTCCCAGAGCGTAGGGGGCGTAGTCCGGCTGCAGTGCGGCTCCTCGTCCTCCCGTCCCTCTGGTGTATCTCACATAACTGTCCTTGTCCACAGGTTTGGCCAAAGTCACTTCGATCGGAGAACCTTCGATCACCTGGAACACAGAGGGACGAGTCTAACACCTGAGAGTGGGAGGAGTCTAACACCTGAGAGTGGGAGGAGTCTAACACCTGAGAGTGGGAGGAGACTAACACCTGATAGTGGGAGGAGACTAACACCTGAGAGTGGGAGGAGACTAACACCTGAGAGTGGGAGGAGATTAACACCTGAGAGTGGGAGGAGTCTAACACCTGAGAGTGGGAGGAGTCTAACACCTGAGAGTGGGAGGAGTCTAACACCTGAGAGTGGGAGGAGACTAACACCTGAGAGTGGGAGGAGACTAACACCTGAGAGTGGGAGGAGTCTAACACCTGAGAGTGGGAGGAGACTAACACCTGAGAGTGGGAGGAGTCTAACACCTGAGAGTGGGAGGAGTCTAACACCTGAGAGTGGGAGGAGACTAACACCTGAGAGTGGGAGGAGTCTAACACCTGAGAGTGGGAGGAGTCAGGTGTGAAGTGCCCATATAGTGGGTGGGGGTGGGGGGCACAGGGGGAGAGGCTTGTCCAGGTCAGGATTCGCAGTGCCGAGGCTCAGGTCGCCCTGAAGTGTTTGAGCTCAGTCAGCCGAGACTTCAGATCCTCAGGATGGATCACCCCCACGAGAGGAACTTTAACCTCCTCAGGGACTTCAGGGTGATGGACGAGTCTGAGTCTCCAGCCTCGACTTCCTCCTCAGAAGATGTGGTGGTGGGATTGAGGAGATCCTCAAAGTTTTCCTTCCACCGCAGGACAACGTCCCCAGTCGAGGTCTTCAGTTCTCCCCCCGCTCTGTAAACAGTGTTGGTGAAGAACTGCTTCCTCCTCCTGAGGCGCCGGACACTTTGACAGAATCTCTTTGAGGTGTCCGATAGTCCTCCTCCATGTCCTCCTCCATGTCCTCCTCCATGTCCTCCTCCATGTCTTCCTCCATGTCCTCCTCCATGTCTTCCTCCATGTCCTCCTCCATGTCCTCCATGTCCTCCTCCATGTCCTCCTCCATGTCCTCCATGTCTTCCTCCATGTCCTCCTCCATGTCTTCCTCCATGTCCTCCTCCATGTCCTCCATGTCCTCCTCCATGTCCTCCTCCATGTCCTCCTCCATGTCCTCCTCCATGTCTCCTCCATTCCTCCTCCATGTCCTCCATGTCCTCCTCCATGTCTCCTCCATGTCTCCTCCATGTCCTCCATGTCCTCCATGTCCTCCTCCATGTCTCCTCCATGTCTCCTCCATGTCCTCCATGTCTCCTCCATGTCCTCCTCCATGTCCTCCATGTCCTCCTCCATGTCCTCCATGTCCTCCATGTCCTCCATGTCTTCCTCCATGTCTCCTCCATGTCTCCTCCATGTCTTCCTCCATGTCTCCTCCATGTCTCCTCCATGTCTCCTCCATGTCTCTCTTCCTCCATGTCCTCCTCCATGTTCCTCCATTCCTCCATGTCCTCCTCCATGTCCTCCATGTCTCCATGTCCTCCTCCATGTCCTCCTCCATGTCCATGTCTTCCTCCATGTCTTCCTCCATGTCTTCCTCCATGTCTTCCTCCATGTCTTCCTCCATGTCCTCCTCCATGTCCTCCTCCATGTCCATGTAGTAATTGTCGTATTTATAGAATTTGTAGTAGTATTTGCAGTAGAAGTATTTGGAGTAGTATTGGGAGTACTTGCAGTATTTGTAATAGTAGTAGTAGTAGTAGTAGTAGTAGTAGTATTTGCAGTACCTTCCCGTGCAGTTGTTTCATGGCGTTGAGAGCGTCGTCTCTGTGAGTGAAGTGAACAAAAGCATAATCACGAATTTTCTTCACCCGCTCCACACAACCTGAAACACAAACGCACAAAATCACACACACACACACACAACCTGAAACACAAACGCACAAAATCACACACACACAACCTGAAACACAAACGCACAAAATCACACACACACACACACACAACCTGAAACACAAACGCACAAAATCACACACACACACACACAACCTGAAACACAAACGCACAAAATCACACACACACACACACACACACACAACCTGAAACACAAACGCACAAAATCACACACAAACACACAACCTGAAACACAAACGCACAAAATCACAAACACACACACAACCTGAAACACAAACGCACAAAATCACACACACACACACACACACACACACACAACCTGAAACACAAACGCACAAAATCACACACAAACACACAACCTGAAACACAAACGCACAAAATCACACACACACACACACACACAACCTGAAACACAAACGCACAAAATCACACACAAACACACAACCTGAAACACAAACGCACAAAATCACACACACACACACACACACACAACCTGAAACACAAACGCACAAAATCACACACAAACACACAACCTGAAACACAAACGCACAAAATCACACACACACACACACAACCTGAAACACAAACGCACAAAATCACACACACACACACAACCTGAAACACAAACACACACACACAAATCACACACACATAGTGTTGTTATGTGCATTTGTGTATTGTTGTTGTGTTTCTGTTGTGTGTTGTTGTGTGTTGTTGTGTTGTTGTGTGTTGTTGTGTTGTCGTTGTGTGTTGTTGTGTTGTTGTTGTGTGTTGTTGTGTGTTGTTGTGTTGTTGTCGTTGTGTTGTCGTTGTGTTGTTGTGTTGTTGTGTTGTTGTGTTGTGTGTTGTGTGTTGTGTATTTGTTGTGACCTGGGTTGATGGCGTTGAATTCCTTCTGGATGGTTTCTTCGCTCGTCTGGTTGTGTTGTTGTGTTGTGTGTTGTTGTGTTGTTGTGTTGTCGTTGTGTTGTTGTGTTGTGTGTTGTTGTGTTGTGTGTTGTGTATTTGTTGTGACCTGGGTTGATGGCGTTGAATTCCTTCTGGATGGTTTCTTCGCTCGTCTGGTTGTGTTGTTGTGTTGCTGTTGTGTTGTTGTGTTGCTGTTGTGTGTTGTTGTGTTGTCGTTGTGTTGTTGTGTTGTGTGTTGTGTATTTGTTGTGACCTGGGTTGATGGCGTTGAATTCCTTCTGGATGGTTTCTTCGCTCGTCTGGAGCATCAGGTTTCTCACGTACAGGATTTTCACCGTCGCCATCGTTTCCTCGTCAACCTCCACCTCAGGCTCCGCCCAGTCCACGGCGATGGCGTGACCCCACAGCTGGATCCTTCCTGCGGACCAGAACCAGGACTGAAACAGGACCAGAACCAGGACCAGGACTAGGACCAGGACTAGGACTAAACCAGGACTAAACCAGGATTAAACCAGAACTAAACCAGGACTATAGGAGGTACAGAGTGGGTCTGGTACCTGGCAGTAGTTTCCTTCGGGCCATGGCGGCTGCTCGGTGACTCTGATATTCGACGAAGGCGAAGCCGCGGTTCTTGGTCTTGTCGGCGGCACTCGGGTAAACGATGACATCACTCACGCCCTCTGTGACCTTTGACATTTCGCTCAGGATCTCGTCTCGACGTTTACACTTTGGGATCCCACCCACGAACAGACGACAGTTATCCACGCTCGCACACACGCCCAGGAGACGCCCGGGCCTGAACACAACCAGAACCAGAACCAAGACTCAAGACCAGAACCAAGACTCAAGACCAGAACCAGAACCAGAACCACAGCTGAACCAGGACTGGACCAAGACTGGGCCAGAACTAGACTGGGACTGGACCGGGGTAGTGGAGGAGGTGGGTGGAGGTGGGTGGAGGACACAGGTGGAGGTGGAGGACACAGGTGGAGGACACAGGTGGAGGTGGAGGACACAGGTGGAGGACACAGGTGGAGGTGAAGGACACAGGTGGAGGTGGAGGACACAGGTGGAGGAGGCTCTGACCTGATCTCGTGGTTGTTCAGGTGTTTCATGGCGTTCTTCGCCTCCTGGCGGCTGCTGAACGTCACGAAGGCGTAACCGCGATTGTTCCCGTTAAAGTCCATCATCATCCTCACCTCGTAGATCTGCCCGAACTGAGACCAGGACCAGGACCGAGACCAGGACCGGGACCGAGACCAGGACCGAGACCAGGACCGGGACCGAGACCAGGACCGAGACCAGGACCGAGACCAGGACCGAGACCAAGACCGGGACCAAGAGCAGAGACAAGACCAGAGACCGTTTCAAGTTAGTTGACTGGCTGAGTATCAGTAGTAGTAGCAGTATTAAAAGCAGTAGTCGTAGTAGTAGTCGTAGTAGTAGTCGTAGTACTCGCAGCACTCGTAGTACTTCACCTTCTCACACAGAGGGACCAGCTCATCTTCAAAAAGATCTCGGGGCAATTTTCCCACAAAAATCTCGGAGCCTCGCTCAGGAGGAGGACCGTCCCAGTTTGGAGGAGGCCCCCCGTACCTCCTCTGCCCGTTCTCCTGTACACAAGTACACAAAGTACACACAGTACTGTCAAAAAGTACACACACAGTACACACAGTAAACACTGTAAAAGTGTTGAGAGTTTCTCTGGTTGTTTGTCATTGGAAAATCTGCATAAAACTGTGACCATTTAAAAATACTGCAAATACAAATACTACTACTCACTCCTCCTCACCTGCCAGGGAGCACCTGTCTCTCACCTGCCAGGGAGCACCTGTCTCTCACATGCCAGGGAGCACCTGTCTCTCACATGTCAGTGGAACACCTGTCTCTCACCTGTCAGAGAAGCACCTGTCTCACCTGCCAGAGGGAGCACTTATCTCACCTGTTGGGGGAGCACCTGTCTCACCTGTCGGAGAAGCACCTGTCTCACCTGTTGGGGGAGCACCTGTCTCACCTGTCAGAGGGAGCACTTGTCTCACCTGTTGGGGGAGCACCTGTCTCACCTGTCGGAGAAGCACCTGTCTCACCTGTCGGAGAAGCACCTGTCTCACCTGTCAGAGGGAGCACTTGTCTCACCTGTTGGGGGAGCACCTGTCTCACCTGTTGGGGAGCACCTGTCTCTCACCTGTCGGAGGGCGTAGCCGGTTCGTTGCATCAGGGCCCGTAGCCCCGCCTCCCTCTGCGTCCCTGTCAGCCCGTCTGCTTTCTGATTGGACTCCATTAGAAGTGATTGACAGTTCAGTTTCAATCAGGGAAATTAATGATGCTCTCTGTAATTAAACAAACACGAATATGTAAATGAGATGTAAATATTAAAGCCCGACCGATATGGATTTTGCTGTGGCCGATATGAAACCGATATAATGGGAGTTGGAGCTGCCGATACAATCGCCGATATATTTAGTGTTGTAAAAATTCACTGTAAATCTTGAATTGTTTAAAAAACTTAGGTTTGGCTCTAGTGGATTTTAAATTGGGTTTATTTAGGCAACATTTATTGTTATTCTGCCTCTTTACATCATATTTACAGACAGTAGGTTGGCTTAATGGCATTTTTGCATCACATTCTAGACACTAGTGATGGGTATTCCAGTTCTTTTTAGAGAACTGGCTCTTTTGGCTCGGCTCACTAAAAGCAGCTGGTTCTTTTGGCTCCCAAGCGACTCTTCAGATTGTTTTGTTGCAAACAGGACTAAACCAGAACTGAACCAGGACTGAAAAAGGACTAAACCAGGACTAAAACGGATCTAAACCATGTGTAAAACAGGACTAAACCAGAACTGAACCAGGACTGAGTGTCGAGACTCGGTCTCTGTCTCTCTCCGTCTCTCGAGCCCAAGATTAGTCCTGGTTTATTTATTTTATGCTGAACTGCAGCCAAATATGCACGTTTTTTTTATCCTATGCACACGCAGATTTCTGAAAGTTTTGTTTTCAGCCGCTGCTGCTGTCAGACTACCACGAGTCTGCACGCGGCGTAAAGAGAAAAAAAGTGAGAGAAAGAGAAAACACGGCTCCCAATAAGGAGCCGGATCTAAGAGCCGCTTCGTTCACGACCGACCATCACTACGAGCTAGCAAAGAAACTAGCGCTATTAGCCTTTAGCCGTAAATGCTGCACGCCGCAGTAATTAATTATATGCGCAAGTATCATCATTCACACGTCTATTCAGTCCAGTAACAAATATACGAACAATACAGTCACTTTACAATAGACCAACAGAAAACAGTTTATGTGCAGGAGCTACAGCAGCTAATCGCTAACTAATGAGAAAAAACTAAAACTAGCTTCAAAGTCGACATGTTTCCATCCCTCAGCCTCACACAGGCTCCTCCCACATCACAAGTCTGAACTAA
>NW_026571047.1:35626968-35666968 GCF_026225935.1 Boleophthalmus pectinirostris
ATTTGTAGTACTTGTACCTGACAGTTGTAGTATTTGTAGTATTTGTAGTACTTGTACCTGACATTGTACTGACAGTTGTAGTATTTTGTAGTATTTGTAGTACTTGTACCTGACAGTTGTAGTAGTATTTGTAGTACTTGTACCTGACAGTTTGTAGTATTTGTAGTATTTGTAGTACTTGTACCTGACAGTTGTAGTATTTGTAGTATTTGTAGTACTTGTACCTGACAGTTGTAGTATTTGTAGTATTTGTAGTACTTGTACCTGACAGTTGTAGTATTTGTAGTATTTGTAGTACTTGTACCTGACAGTTGTAGTATTTGTAGTACTTGTACCTGACAGTTGTAGTATTTGTAGTACTTGTACCTGACAGTTGTAGTATTTGTAGTACTTGTACCTGACAGTTGTAGTATTTGTAGTACTTGTACCTGACAGTTGTAGTATTTGTAGTACTTGTACCTGACAGTTGTAGTATTTGTAGTACTTGTACCTGACAGTTGTAGTATTTGTAGTATTTGTAGTACTTGTACCTGACAGTTGTAGTATTTGTAGTACTTGTACCTGACAGTTGTAGTATTTGTAGTATTTGTAGTACTTGTACCTGACAGTTGTAGTATTTGTAGTATTTGTAGTACTTGTACCTGACAGTTGTAGTATTTGTAGTACTTGTACCTGACAGTTGTAGTATTTGTAGTATTTGTAGTACTTGTACCTGACAGTTGTAGTATTTGTAGTACTTGTACCTGACAGTTGTAGTATTTGTAGTACTTGTACCTGACAGTTGTAGTATTTGTAGTACTTGTACCTGACAGTTGTAGTATTTGTAGTACTTGTACCTGACAGTTGTAGTATTTGTAGTACTTGTACCTGACAGTTGTAGTATTTGTAGTATTTGTAGTACTTGTACCTGACAGTTGTAGTAGTATTTGTGTATTGTAGTATTTGTAGTATTTGTAGTACTTGTACCTGACAGTTGTAGTATTTTGTAGTATTTGTAGTACTTGTACCTGACAGTTGTAGTATTTGTAGTATTTGTAGTACTTGTACCTGACAGTGTAGTATTTGTAGTATTTGTAGTACTTGTACCTGACAGTTGTAGTATTTGTAGTATTTGTAGTACTTGTACCTGACAGTTGTAGTATTTGTAGTATTTGTAGTACTTGTACCTGACAGTTGTAGTATTTGTAGTATTTGTAGTACTTGTACCTGACAGTTGTAGTATTTGTAGTATTTGTAGTACTTGTACCTGACAGTTGTAGTATTTGTAGTATTTGTAGTACTTGTACCTGACAGTTGTAGTATTGTAGTTTTGTAGTACTTGTACTGACAGTTGTAGTATTGTAGTATTTGTACTTGTACCTGACAGTATTAGTATTGTATTGTAGTATTGTAGTATTTGTAGTACTTGTACCTGACAGTTGTAGTATTTGTAGTATTTGTAGTACTTGTACCTGACAGTTGTAGTATTTGTAGTATTTGTAGTACTTGTACCTGACAGTTGTAGTATTTGTAGTATTTGTAGTACTTGTACCTGACAGTTGTAGTATTTTGTAGTATTTGTAGTACTTGTACCTGACAGTTGTAGTATTTGTAGTATTTGTAGTACTTGTACCTGACAGTTGTAGTATTTGTAGTATTTGTAGTACTTGTACCTACTTGTAGTAGTTGTACCTGACAGTTGTAGTATTTGTAGTATTTGTAGTACTTGTACCTGACAGTTGTAGTATTTGTAGTACTTGTACCTGACAGTTGTAGTATTTGTAGTATGTGTAGTATTTGTAGTACTTGTACCTGACAGTTGTAGTCCGTGTCGAGTCCGTCCCAAAGACTCATGAACTGAGCTTTCATCATGGCTGTGGCCTCGTGATCCGAACTCGAACGATTCCTCAGAAACGAATCTGAAACAAATGACAAACACCTGTCACACCTGCTCCTGTCTGCTCCTGTCTGTCCCTGTCACTGCCTCAGTCATTGCCCCCGTCATTGCCCCTGTCCGCCCCTGCCCGCCCCTGGGTTAACCCTTGGGCGTGTTACCGATCTCGTCGATGAAGATGATGCTGGGCTGGAGTTTGAGGGCGAGGGAGAAGACGGCGGCGGCGAGCTTCTGTGATTCGCCGTACCACTTGTCCGTCAAAGTGCTGGGCTGGAGGTTAATGAAGCGAAACCCCGCCTCCTTCGCCGTGGCTTTGGCGATGAGCGTTTTCCCGCATCCCGGAGGCCCGAACAACAGCACCCCTACAGGACACACAAGTAATTACACAAACACATTTCAATTTCGATAAAACAGACTCGATACTCGATACCAATTCTGATCTTTTTGTTTAGACAATCTCCTGTGATTTTCCACATTAAATGTAAAACTTTCTGTTCTATTCCCATGTGTCCTTATATCTGTGTGATCCCTGGTTGATCCCTGGTTGAGTCCTGGTTGAGTCCTGGTTTAGTCCCTGGCCCTGGTGTGTAATCCCTCACTGGTCAATCTCTCTTATTCTTGTTCTGATCCAGCTCCAGATCTAAAAACATTCAGGAAACGTTCTAAAGTTTCTACAGGTTCTACAGGTTCTTCTCTGTCCTATCACATTGACTTTCTAGGATCCAGACTAGTTTTGATATCCATCAGTGTCTGTAGTGACTGAAACTGAAACTAGAACTTTATTAATGTTCTGTATTTTAGTGTTCTTTCATTTAAACGTGTCTGGTTTAGAGCAAACTGGCCCAGGGGCCAAAAGTGGCCCTCACACCGGTCTGCAATGGCCCCAAGACTTCCCCATACAACCACAAACCCAACCTTTATACTGCTGAAAGAGTGTGGAGAAGGAAGAGGAGCGAAGGAGGAAGAGGAGCAGAGGAGGAGGAGCAGAGGAGGAGGAGCAGAGGAGGAGGTGCAGAGGAGGAGGAGCAGAGGAGGAGGTGCAGAGGAGGAGGAGCAGAGGAGGAGGAGCAGAGAAGGAGGAGCAGAGGAGGAGGTGCAGAGCAGGAGGAGCAGGTGCAGAGCAGGAGGAGCAGGTACAGAGGAGGAGGAGGTGCAGAGGAGGAGGAGGTGCAGAGGAGGAGGAGGTGCAGAGGAGGAGGAGGTGCAGAGGAGGCGATGCAGAGGAAGAGGAGCAGAGGAAGAGGAGCAGAGGAAGAGGAGCAGAGGAGGAGGTGCAGAGGAGGAGGTGCAGAGGAGGAGGTGCAGAGGAGGAGGAGCAGAGGAGGAGGTGCAGAGGAGGAGGAGGAGCAGAGGAGGAGGTGCAGAGGAGGAGGCGGAGCAGAGGAAGAGGAGCAGAGGAGGAGGTGCAGAGGAGGCGGAGGTGCAGAGGAGGAGGAGCAGAAGAGGAGGTGCAGAGGAGGAGGTGCAGAGGAGGAGGAGGTGCAGAGGAGGAGGTGCAGAGGAGGAGGTGCGGAGGAGGAGGAGGAGGTGGAGAGGAGGAGGTGCAGAGGAGGAGGTGCAGAGGAGGAGGTGCGGAGGAGGAGGAGCGGAGGAGGTGCGGAGGAAGAGGAGCAGAGGAGGAGCAGAGGAGGAGGAGCAGAGGAGGAGGTGCAGAGGAGGAGGTGCAGAGGAGGAGGAGGAGCAGAGAAGGAGGAGCAGAGGAGGAGCAGAGGAGGAGGTGCAGAGGAGGTGCAGAGGAGGAGGTGGAGCAGAGGAGGTGTTTACCTTTGGGCGGCTGCAGGAGTCTGGAGTTCTGGAACAGGTGTCTCTTCTGAACAGGTAAAATCACCGTCTCCTTTAACTCCGTGATCACCTCATCCAGACCTGCAATGTCCCTCCAGGTGATCTACAAACACATAGAAGACACGTGAGGAGCACGTGAGGAGCAGGAGGAGCAGGAGGAGCAGAGGAAGACCGATACCAGTTGTTCAGAATCCAAAGCAACAAATGGCTGCTAAGCTCTACAAGAAGTAGAAGTAGTAGTAGTAGTAGTAGTAGTAGTAGTACTTGCAGTACTTGTAGTACCTGCATGGTGAGCGGGTCGACAAGGTGCGCGGCGATGCTCATCTCGTACTCGCTCAGTTTGACGTTCTTCACTCCGATCTGCTTCATGAGTTTCTCCGCCTGCTTCTGCGCCTCCACCTTCTGTTTACGCGTCGGGTCTAGTGCGTCCACCATCCACTTTATGGTGAAGTACGTGACGGCGCCGAACACCGTCAGACGAAACAACAGCCCGATCACCTCCGAGCGACCCAGAGGACGCCCCACCTGCTCCACCGGGACCTCACGAAGAACCATCTCACCTGAACACACAGGGACAGAAAGACAGAGGGGTGAGGGGGACAGAGGGATGGACGGAAGGACAAACGAATGGACAAAGGGACAGAGGAGCAGAAGGACAGAGGGATGGAGAACAGAAGGACAGAGGAGCAGGGTTAGTCTTTGTACATATACGAAATAAAAGGACCAATATTAAACTTGGCTGTCCCCCTGTCCCCCCGGACCCCGTAGAAACTGTCGCTGATTTAACCCGGAAAGTGCGTGAATCTAAACGCGAGGTTTCGGTTTGACTGGAAAATTCACCAAGCCTTAAAAACCAAAGTAGAAATATACTGATGTGTTTAACGCAGCCGAATAATCCAGAAGCACGTCTCTTAACGCTGTACGTGTGTCCCCAGTGACAGTTCATGTATTTATACTAAAGAGTGAGTATAAAATTGCAGATCATGTCTTTTCTCACGCACAATCTGGCGAGCGTTGCGTCAAAACCACCAGAGCACAGCGTGAACTCCCTGTCAGATCATTTAAATCACCAAACAGCACGAGGAGACCGCTCAGGTTTAATAAAAAAAAAGTTTAAATCCTTTAATAAAACATGTTTAAATCCACATTATGCTCGTGTTTTATCCGGTAAACGTGAAAAGTGTCTCTGTATCCGACGCACATCTGGCGCTAGCGTTAGCCGCATTAGCTCCGGTGACCTTCCCGGTTTGATATTTCCGTTCTTTCCTGTGCAATAACCGGAGTTATTTAGTTACCGATGGCATATTCACAATCTTACGGGTTTATATGGAGCGACAGAAGCCGACAGACCCAGAGAAGAGACGGTTTTTGAGGTAAAAAGAATGAAAAAGTGCGGAAAAGTGACAGACCTCCGCTGGACGTGTGTGCTGCAGTCTGCGCCGGAACCACTGCGCCCCCAGCGGACACACGGGGAACACACCGTTTCCACTGCGCCCCCAGCGGACACACGGGGAACACACAGATTCCGAAAACAAAACGAAATCTGTCAAAAATGTAGAAATTTCTTCTGAACAGTTCAGGCAAAACGTTCCTTTTGGCAAAGTATAATTAATGTTATATTTAGCCGTCACAATATTTTAGCCATTTTGCCTTTTTGTCATCTTTGTCTTTGAGCTTTTTGGTTTGTGCGTGAAGAAAAATGATTTTGCAAACATCCGTCAACAGCTTTAAAGTGAAAGTTCTTTTATTTAGCCAATAATAATGATAAAGAATAAATTCTTCCTTTAAAATATTGTCTTTTTGACTCTGATTTCTTCACTGCAGGATCACATTACATCATCCCCCCGTGAGCGGTCATCCCTGTGTCCACGGAGTGTCGCTAAAACACCACGCACTGCTCTTCACACCGCAAATATTTCATTTAAAGACGTTTCACTTCGATTAAATAATAGAATAATATTCTTTGTTGTATTCTTAGCCAAGTGAACCTTTAAATGTGCATTTAAACGGGCTGTGACTTTCTGAATCTGCACTAAACACACAGACTGAGCCTGAGCTCTGCAGCTGCACTCGGGATTTTCACAATAAAATATTTTTCTGAGAAACTCCGCTGGGTCTTTAAAGATAATAAATACAAAAACAGTAGATTATGACTCAAACTAAACCCCGTCTGCGTTAGTTTTTTCTGAACAGTCTTTTCTGATCCACGTACGGCTCTGTTTCTCGTTCTGGACTTTTACTTTTCTCCCGGATGCTCCGTGCAGACAGCGGCTCCTCTCCGCTCCTGTGTCCGCTCTGACGCGTCTCCAGCCCGGCTCCGTTCCTCCGCTCTCCCGCTGTCTCCGGAGCTCCAAACTTCTCCCAGACCCGGATTATTTGCACGGATTATAATTTCAGCCTCGTGGATCTCCCGTTAAATAAAGCCTCGGATGGTTGTGTGCGGCGCCATGGGACCCGGGCAGCCGGTCCCACCGCGGGAGCATGGAGCGAGCCCGAGCTGCCTCTGAGCTCAGCCCCGAAACAAGCACCAGCGCCCGGCCGTGACTCAGGTAACGAGCCGGCTAGCATTAGCACCACGGAGCTCACTTCTTTCAGCGGATAACTTGTTAATTCTAAAATAAACATATTATTTTATCTACAATTTAGTATTTAATGCAGAGCCCCAAAGCGTAAGATGCAAGATTTGTTTTTCCAGACTATAGACCGAAGCCTCCAGGTTTGACACCGACCACAGGCTCCGAGCGGCGGCTCCCTGTCAGCTGATGTCCCGGTTAGCATTTAGCACTAGCCTTTAGCCTTTAGCCTTTAGCCTTTAGCATTCATTTAAACTCTGTTAACTGATTTCAGCCACAAACTCTTCTCCGTGCTCCGTAAACTTCCTCTCGTATCTGTATCACGCTCGGGAATATTCGATTTATGGTTTGGATTAAATTTTTCTGAGGCTGATTTTTTTGTACCGAGCCGTTTCCTTGTCCTGCCCGGGAAAGAGGCGCAGGAGCCGGATCCGTGCCGCCGCGTCCCCCGGTGCCGCGGACTCCGGACGTTTAAGACTCTTCCTCGGTTCGGATGGGCTTTGTTCCTCCGTACCGGCCCCCGGAGCCCCAGTGACCCGGCGGAAGGCTCCAGGGGACAGCGGACAGTGCTGGTTCCTCTCCGGGCTCTGGGCTGCTCCTCCCCGGGGACACTGCACCTGGACCGGGCCGGTTCTGACGGAGACCCGGGTCATGGCGAACATCATCAAGGAGATCGTTAGTCGGAACAAAAGGCGGTACCAGCTCGGAGACTTCGACCTGGACCTCACCTGTATCCTCCTCAGAACTGAACCAGAACTGAACCAGGACTGAACGAGGTCTGGACCAGGACTGAACCAGGTCTGGACCAAGCCTGAACCAGATTTTAACCAGGTCTAAACTAGGTCCAAACCTATTCCGAACCAGGACTGAACCAGGACTGAACCAGGACTGAACCAGATATTAACCAGGTCTAAACTAGGTCCAAACTTGATCCAAACCAGGACTAAACCAGATCTAATCCAGGTCTAAACCAGGACTAAACCAGGACAGGACTAAACCAGGACTAAACCAGGTCCAAACCAGGTCCAGGACTTGTACTTGTGTGAGTTGTTTCTCGTCCTAAACATGTTCTTCAGATATTTACCCAAACCTGATCGCGATGGGCTTCCCTGCCGAGCGTCTGGAGGGAGTTTACAGGAACAACATCGACGACGTCGTACGGTACGAAAACCACCTCTCGTTTACACACAATTATACAATACGCACAATTACACAAACCGTACAATTACACAACATTCTTCTAATAAATACAATATTTTCTGTTTCAGGTTCTTCAACTCGAGGCACAAAAATAACTACAAGATCTACAACCTGTGAGTGCAGTACCAACGCACAACACACAACTCACACGACACACAACACACACACACAACACACACCACACACGACACACAACACACACACAACACACACTACACAACACAACACACACCACAACACAACACACACACCAAACACCACACACACACACACACAACACACACCACAACATACACCACACAACACACACCACAACGCACACCACACACACACACACACCACAACGCACAACACACAACTCACACCACACAACACACACCACAACACACAACACACAACTCACACCACACAACACACACCACAACGCACAACACACAACTCACACCACACAACACACACCACACAACTCACACCACAACACACAACTCACAACACACACCAAAACTTACAACACACACCACAACACACACCACAACATACACCACAACACACAACACAACACACAACACTCTTCACACAACTCACAACACACAACTCACAACACACAACTCACAACACACAACTCACAACACACAACTCACAACACGTTTCACACAATACTCTTCACACAACACTCTTCACACAACACACACCACACACCACACACCACACCAGGCTGAAACTCCACGTCCCATAATCCTCTGTTTTGTTCTGTTGTTGTTTCCTGGAGTTGTGTTTGTTTCATTCACATGTTTCACACAAACTGCACATTTAAGACGAGTTCTTGTGAACAGAACGTTGCAGAACCGAGAGAACGCGGCGGCGTCTTTTACTCTTCTCAAATATAAATCCTCCTGTTTGTTTTCCTCAGATGTTCAGAGAGAAACTACGACCCCAACAAGTTCAACTGCCAGGGTAAGAGTCTGACCTCTGACCTCTGACCCCGAACCCTCTTATTATTATTATTACTACTACTATTATTACTACTATTATTACTACTACTATTATTATTACTTCTATTATTACTACTATTATTATTACTACTATTATTACTACTAGTACCACTACTACTATTATTATTACTACTATTATTACTACTACTATTATTATTACTTCTATTATTACTACTATTATTATTACTACTATTACTATTACTACTACTACTACTACTATTATTACTACTATTACTATTATTACTACTACTACTACTATTATTACTACTATTACTATTACTACTACTACTACTACTATTATTACTACTATTACTATTATTACTACTACTCTCTCTCATTGATTTCTCCTCTGATTGGCTCTCGCCATCTCTCCTCTCCTCTGATTGGCGGCGGCGGTCCTCAGTGGCGCAGTACCCGTTCGACGACCACTCTCCGCCGCAGCTGGAGCTCATGCGTCTGTTCTGCGAGGACTTGGACTCGTGGTTGGGGCAGGACGCCAAACACGTGGCAGCGGTTCACTGTAAGGCGGGAAAAGGTCGCACTGGGGTCATGATCTGCGCCTACCTCCTCCACCGCGGCCAGTTCACCACGCCCGAAGACGTGCTCGAGTTCTACGGACAGGCGCGCACCACCGACCGCAAGGTGAGACTGACCGCACCGACCGTACCGACCGCATCGACCGCACGGACCGCATCGACTGCACCGACCGCACGGACGGCACCGACTGCACCGACCGCACCGACTGCATGGACCGCACCGACCGTACCGACCGCATGGACTGCATGGACCGCACCGACCGCATGGACCGCATGGACCGCACCGACTGCACCGACCGCACTGACTGCACCGACCGCATGGACGGCACCGACTGCACCGACCGCACCGACTGCATGGACCGCACCGACCGTACCGACCGCATGGACCGCATGGACTGCATGGACCGCATGGACCGCACCGACTGCACCGACCGCACCGACCGCACCGACTGCACCGACCGCACCGACTGCACCGACTGCACCGACCTGCCGACCGACCCGCACCGACTGACCGAACGCACCGACTGCACCGACTGCATCGACTGCACCGACCGCACCGACCGCACCGACTGCATGGACCGCACCGACCGTACCGAACGCATCGACTGCACCGACTGCATCGACTGCATCGACTGCACCGACTGCACGACTGCATCGACTGCACCGACTGCACCGACCGCACCGACGCACCGACTGCACCGACGCACCGACCGCACCGACGCTGACGCATCGACTGCACCGACCGCACCGACTGCCGACCGCGACCGCACCGACCGCGACCGACTGCACGACTGCACGACCGCACGACCGCACCGACCTGCACCGACTGCACCGACCGCACCGACCGCATCGACCGCACCGACCGCATTGACTGCACCGACTGCATCGACCGCACCGCCCATAGACACAGTTTGGCGGCTTACAGAAGTCTGCAGGATGCCCCTCCCCCACATGTGTCTCAGTGTCAGATGTCCTCCCCTTTGTATGTATGTGTGTGTGTGTGTGTGTGTGTGTGTCAGATGCCCTCTTCACACACGTGTGTATGTGTGTGTGTGTGTGTGTGTGTGTGTGTGTGTGTGTGTGTGTGTGTATGTGTGTGTGTGTGTCAGTTGCTCTCTTCACACACGTGTGTATGTGTGTGTGTGTGTGTGTGTATGTGTGTGTGTGTGTGTGTGTGTGTGTGTCAGATGCTCTCTTCACACACGTGTGTATGTGTGTGTGTGTATGTGTGTGTGTGTGTGTGTTTGTGTCAGATGCCCTCTTCACACACGTGTGTATGTGTGTGTGTGTGTGTATGTGTGTGTGTGTGTGTGTATGTGTGTGTGTGTGTGTGTGTGTCAGTTGCTCTCTTCACACACATGTGTGTATGTGTGTGTGTGTTTCAGGGTGTGACGATCCCCAGTCAGCGCAGGTATGTGTCGTATTACAGTGTTCTCCTGAAGAACCGACTCCAGTACAAACCCACAGCCCTGCTCCTGCACAAGGTCCTGTTCCACACCGTGCCCATGTTCACCAACGGAACCTGCAGTGAGTACTACACATACTACTGCAAATACTACTACTACTACTACTACTACTGCAAATACTACTACACACACACACACACAAAGGTTCTCACTCAGGTCAAAGGTCACACTCAGGTCAAAGGTCACACCCAAGTCAAAGGTCACACTTAAAGCTGCACTGTGTCATTTTTCTGCTGGAGGCTCCGTCAGACGCTTTTCTCTGTGGAGATGCTGTTGCTTTGTTTGGAATGTGCCAACGTTTGGCTTTAAACCTTTCTGTCTCCGTGGAGACCAAACCAGACGGTGTTCCAGGTCAACTCTGTGGAGAGGCGAGCCCGCTCACAGTCAGTGTTGTTTTGTTTTACTCAGGACTTTAAAACCTCCTGTGACTGAATGAACATAAGTGGAGCTGTTTAAAGTCACACTGTGGAACATTCCAGACAGAACAGTGACGTCTCCATGGAAACACTAGGCCTTGTTCATGAAACACTCGTATGAACAGATTTGTTCTTCAGTTCTTCTGAAGAACAAATTTTTCCTTCACAAAACTTGATCTTATCTGAAAATGTTCTTCTGGAAACAAATCCTGTGAAGAGAAGAACCTGAAAGAACCAAACTGTTTTAGAACGAGATCATCTGATCTCCAACACAACATCATAATTCCTCCATGATGAGAAGGTCTGAATTTACTTCACTTATTTCCTATAAACGTATGACTGTGGGACCAACAACATTTATGAGGCGTTTTACAGGACATGTTATAATAGAACATGTTCTGCTCTAGAACATGTGTGTCTTTGGTCTCAGACTTTCTGTCCCAGTGTCTCCAGATGTTCCTCTGTCAGATGTCCTCGGTGCTGGACTCATCACCTTAGCATTCTTCTCTAACATGGATTCAACTCTCCATGTACTGACTCACAACACCTCCAATACTTGGTTCTTCTGTATGTTCTCTGTTCCTCCTCAAACTCTCAGTTCTTCTGTATGTTCTCTGTTCTTCCTCAGACTCTCAGTTCTTCTGTATGTTCTCTGTTCCTCCTCAGACTCTCAGTTCTTCTGTATGTTCTCTGTTCCTCCTCAGACTCTCAGTTCTTCTGTATGTTCTCTGTTCCTCCTCAGACTCTCAGTTCTTCTGTATGTTCTCTATTCCTCCTCAGATTCAGTTCTTCTGTATGTTCTCTATTCCTCCTCAGATTCAGTTCTTCTGTATGTTCTCTGTTCCTCCTCAGACTCAGTTCTTCTGTATGTTCTCTGTTCCTCCTCAGATCCTCAGTTCGTGGTGTTCCAGCTCAAAGTGAAGCTCTTCACGTCAAACTCTGCTCTGACCAAACGAGAAGACAAACATCTGCAGATGGACCTGCCCCAGCCCCTGCCCCTGTGCGGAGACGTCAAGGTGGAGTTCTACCACAAGACCAGCAAGATCACCAAGAAAGTACGAGTACTGCTGCTACTGCTACTGCTACTACTGCTGCTACTACTACTGCTACTACTGCTACTACTACTGCTACTACTACTACTGCTGCTACTGCTACTACTGCTACTACTGCTACTACTGCTGCTGCTACTACTACTACTACTACTACTACTACTGCTGCTACTGCTACTACTGCTGCTACTGCTGCTACTGCTACTACTGCTACTACTGCTGCTGCTACTACTACTACTACTACTACTACTGCTGCTACTGCTGCTACTACTACTACTGCTGCTACTGCTACTGCTGCTGTACTACTACTACTACTACTACTACTACTGCTACTACTGCTGCTACTGTACTGCTACTACTACTACTACTACTACTGCTGCTACTGCTACTGTACTACTACTACTACTACTGCTGACTACTACTACTACTACTACTGCTGCTACTGCTACTACTGCTGCTACTACTACTACTGCTACTACTACTACTACTACTACTGCTACTATTGCTGCTACTGCTGCTACTGCTACTACTACAATCAACTTCAAACATTTTGATACTGTCATACATGCGTTTGTGACAACTAGGTTGGATCACTGTGATGCACTTTATGTTGGTGTCAGACAAAATGCACTTTCCCGGTTGCAACGGGTCCAAAACTCAGCGGCTCGACTTTTAACTGAAACCCGGAAACACAAGAGCATCTCACCGATTTTAGCTTCTCTTCATTGGCTTCCAGTGTCTTTTTAGAGTTGATTTTAAAATTCTTTTATTCACACTAGTGTTTGCACGGCCTAGCGCCCTCCTACCTCACTGACTTGATCCACCCTTATGTCCCCTCTCGTACTCTCAGGTCTGCAGACCAACTCCAGCTCACCGTCCCAAAAACTAAACGTAAACTTCGTGGGGACCGTGTGTTTTCTGTTTCTGCCCCTCAGCTGTGGAACCACTTGCCATTAGTGATTAGAGGCCGAGTCTGTACCTGTTTTTAAATCACTCTTAAAAACGTATCTTTTTTCACTGGCTTTTAATAAGTGACATGTATATTTCTTGTCGAGTATTTTGCTGTTTTTATGTTTTTAATGGTTGTATTGCATGTGTATCATATATTTTCTTCCATTGTCTGTCCTGTGTTTGTGTACAGCACTTTGGCCGACTGTAAAGTTTATAAAGTGCTTTATAAATAAAGTTGGTATGGTATGGTATGGTACTACTACTACTACTACTACTACTACTGCTACTGCTACTGCTACTGCTACTGCTACTACTACCGCTACTGCTACTACTACTGCTACTACTGCTACTACTACTGCTACTACTACTGCTACTACTACTACTACTACTGCTACTACTACTACTACTGCTACTACTGAGTCCTCGGTTCCTCGGTTCCTTGGTTCCTCGGTTCCTCGGTTCCTCCTCTCGCTGTGACTCCTGCTCTGTGTGTTTCAGGAGAAGATGTTCCACTTCTGGTTCAACACGTTCTTCGTCCCAGAACCTCCCCCCAATGGACAGAACCACGAGAACGGAGGCTCCCAGCAGAACCGGAAGAGGGGAGGAGGAGGAGAAGAGGAGAGAGGAGAGGAGAGAGGAGGAGGAGCAGAGGAACAGAGCGGCCCGGACTTTCTCACCCTCAGCCTCTGCAAACAAGAGCTGGACAAAGCCAACAAGGACCAGAGCCACCGGAACTTCTCCCCAAACTTCAGGGTGAGGAGCAGAGGAGGAGCAGAGGAGGAGGAAATGGCGTGTGTGTCCTCTCTCTGATTGGCTGCGGCGTGTGTGCCCTCTCTCTGATTGGCTGTGGCGTGTGTGTCCTCTCTCTGATTGGCTGCGGCGTGTGTGTCCTCTCTGATTGGCTGCGGCGTGTGTGCCCTCTCTCTGATTGGCTGTGATGTGTGTGTCCTCTTTCTGATTGGCTGTGACGTGTGTGTCCTCTCTCTGATTGGCTGTGATGTGTGTCCTCTCTCTGATTGGCTGTGATGTGTGTCCTCTCTCTGATTGGCTGTGATGTGTGTCCTCTCTCTGATTGGCTGTGGAGTGTGTGTCCTCTCTCTGATTGGCTGTGGCGTGTGTGTGTCCTCTCTCTGATTGGCTGTGGCGTGTGTGTGTCCTCTCTCTGATTGGCTGTGGCGTGTGTGTCCTCTCTCTGATTGGCTGTGGCGTGTGTGTCCTCTTTCTGATTGGCTATGATGTGTGTCCTCTCTCTCATTGGCTGTGGCGTGTGTGTCCTCTCTCTGATTGGCTGTGGCGTGTGCATCTTCTCTCTGATTGGCTGTGGCATGTATGTCCTCTCTCTGATTGGCTGTGGCGTGTTCATCTTCTCTCTGATTGGCTGTGGCGTGTATGTCCTCTCTCTGATTGGCTGTGGCGTGTGCATCTTCTCTCTGATTGGCTGTGGCATGTATGTCCTCTCTCTGATTGGCTGTGGCGTGTGCATCTTCTCTCTGATTGGCTGTGGCATGTATGTCCTCTCTCTGATTGGCTGTGGCGTGTTCATCTTCTCTCTGATTGGCTGTGGCGTGTGCTTCCTCTCTGATTGGCTGTCGTCTGTTGCAGGTGGAGTTGTTTTTCACGAAGCCGCAGGAGGACGGCGCCGGCTCAGACTCCGCCTCCTCGGTGACGCCGGACGCCAGCGACGCCGAGCTCGACCAGTACCACTACTCCGACACCACGGACTCGGACCAGGACCAGGACTCGGACCCGGAGCCGGACCTGGACCAGGACTATCAGGTGTCCCGGGTCTGACCTCGGGACTCGTGAGGCGGGACGATCGGGACCAACGCCGCGACCTCGCACGACCTCGGGCTCAAACCGCCGACTGTAAATATACGGGACAGAGGGAACGCGCCAACGCCAACGCCGCGCTGCACACAGGAAGTGTTCATGGGCGCAATCCGGCTCAACGGACTCTGGCTCCAGTTCAGTTTGTGTGGCTCCTCTCTGACCTTTGACCTCTGACCCGCTCAACAAGACCCTGGGGTTTGGACTTCAACATTTTGACCTAAATCTGAACATTCTTCTGTCGTGCGGCGTCCGTGGGTCAGACGTTCTTCTGTCTCCTCGTGGACTCGACTTTGGGACGAGATTTAAAACCAAATGTTGTTTTTTTGTGCTGAGTCATGTCTCTGCTGGTTGGACGTTCTGCTGAGGCGCAGAGGTGGAGCAGCTCAGATCAGGCTCACCACAGTAGCTTCAAACATCAGGATCTGCTCTGGCGCGTGGACTTTAAAACCCCAGAGGAGCACTCACAGATCACCACCTGATGATGTCACCAGGTGGGACAGAGTGTAAAAGTCAGCGGCACGTAAACGAAACAAAACACAACTCCAGTACGGACAGTATGGGGTTAAAGCCCCACTGCGGAACATTTCCTCACATTAGGGCAGGTTCTTTCTGGTTTTGTCATTTTCCTGTCGGTACGGCGGCGGCGTTTCGTACGGCGGCGGCGTTTCGTACGGCGACGTCAAGTTTGTGTTTTCCATGTTTCAGTCGGTGAAGCTAAACCTCCATAAGCTGCACTTGTGTTCGTCCGTCAGGATTCACTCAGATGCCCCGCCAGGTTTGCACTTTATACAAATCATTAAACTTAAAGCGGAGCTTTTCTCAACTGTCTCATGTTCTAATGTTCCTCATCACAAACCTGCCTCAAGACGCTCAAGAGTCCTCTATGTTTGAGTTATCTAGCGATCTCTCCTGGGTCCTATTAAAACCCTCCTCACAGTTCGGTGCAGTACGAGGCTCCGCCCACATGCTCCCACACCACAATCCTCCATAAAAACACAAAAACACGACACAAAACTGAACACAACAAACCTGATGTGTGTGCAGGAGTTTCATTAGTGCAATGCTCTGAAGGGGGAGGGACTCAGCACAGAGAGCAAAGGGAGGAGAGACTCAGAGCGACAAAAACAAAAGTGAAATTTATAAAACATGAAACATGTGATCTGATGTTTTGGGCAAATAAAACATTTTCAAACCAATAAAAGGAAAATGTTGAATGAATGAATGTGACGTGAGACAGAGCAAACCCTTCACACAGACCTCTACACACTGTGTCACACAGGCCTCTACACACTGTGTGGCACAGACCTCTACACACTGTGTGGCACAGACCTCTACACACTGTGTGGCACAGACCTCTACACACTGTCAGACCTTTTCACATCATCTGAAGTGTCTCTGTAGGTTTGAGGAACTTCAGAAGCTTCATGTTTTTCTGTGTAAATGTGTGTGTAAGTGTGTGTAAATGTGTGTAAGTGTGTGTGTGTGTGTGTGTGTAAATGTATGTAAATGTGTGTAAAGGATAAACATTCTTCATGAACAGTTTATCCACAACTATCAAGAAAAGAAAGAACAAAACTTAAAGGAAACAACGAGTCACATGAGTCACACAACAAACTCAACTCATGTTCTGCTCCTGGAGACTCTGACGTGTGTCTGTCTCCATGGAAACTGCTGAACATTCTCCCACAGACACACAGGCACAGGCCCCCCCCGACGCCACAGCAGACCAGTGTGACAGGTGCCCTCCTGTGTGTGTCAGGTGCCCTCCTGTGTGTGTCAGGTGCCTCGTGTGTGTCAGGTGTCTCTCGTGTGTGTCAGGTGTCTCTCGTGTGTGTCAGGTGTCTCTCGTGTGTGTCAGGTGTCCTCTCGTGTGTGTCAGGTGTCTCTCGTGTGTGTCAGGTGCCTCTCGTGTGTGTGTCAGGTGCTCTCGTGTGTGTCAGGTGCCTCTCGTGTGTGTCAGGTGCCTCTCGTGTGTGTCAGGTGCCTCTCGTGTGTCAGGCTCGTGTGTGTCAGGTGTGCCTCTCGTGTGTGTCAGGTGCTCTCGT
This sequence comes from Boleophthalmus pectinirostris, assembly GCF_026225935.1. Classification (NCBI taxonomy): domain Eukaryota; kingdom Metazoa; phylum Chordata; class Actinopteri; order Gobiiformes; family Gobiidae; genus Boleophthalmus; species Boleophthalmus pectinirostris. The sequence goes on from NW_026571047.1 coordinate 35,643,682, forward strand.
GTGTCAGGTGTCAGGTGCCTCTCGTGTGTGTCAGGTGCTTCTCGTGTGTGGTGCCTCGTGTGTGTCAGTGTGTGTCTCGTGTGTGTCAGGTGCTCAGGTGTCGTGTGTGTCAGGTGCCTCGTGTGTGTCAGGTGTGTGTGTCAGGTGTCTCTCGTGTGTGTCAGGTGTCTCTCGTGTGTGTCAGGTGTCTCGTGTGTGTCAGGTGTCTCGTGTGTGTCAGTGTTCCTCGTGTGTGTCAGGTGCCTCGTGTGTGTCAGGTGCCTCTCGTGTGTGTCAGGTGTCCTCTCGTGTGTGTCAGGTGTCTCTCGTGTGTGTCAGGTGCTTCTCATGTGTGTCAGGTGCCTCTCGTGTGAACAGAGTGATGAAGATGAAGATGAGTGACAGTCGACGTTTATTTCAGAGACAGAGAAGTTTAAAAATAATAAAATAAATTTTTGTTCGTTGAGTTTCTTTATTTTTCTGGATTCTTCTGATTTTACAAACGTCTTGATAAAAACCCCAGGAGCTCGGAGCAGAGCCGCTGCTCCACGGCAGGAGGCGGAGTCAGTCTGTGGGAGGAGCCAGAGGGACACAGGAAGTGTCTGGGGAGTGGGAGGTCTGAGCTCGCTCAGTGTGATGTCATCAGTGTCTCTGTGAGCGTACTGAGCATGCTCAGTGTGATGTCATCAGTGTCTCTGTGAGCGTACTGAGCATGCTCAGTGCAGACTCGGCGCAGCCGTCGAAGTTGGAGTGAGTAAACGCGTCTCCGCCCAAAAGAAGCAGTGGCTCGTTCAAAACCGTCATGTGACCAGGACACCCAGGAACCGAGGACACGACCTGAGGACAAAGACGAGGAGGAAGACGAAGGACACATGAGCACAGGGTTTGAAACACCACAGACAGAACAACAGTGTGAGGGAAGCGTCTGGGGAGTGGGAGGACAGAGGAAGCGTCTGGGGAGAGGGAGGACAGAGGAAGCGTCTGGGGATGGGAGGACAGAGGAAATGTCTGGGGAGAGGGTGAAGCGTCTGGGGAGGGTGTGACCTGGGAGAATCTCCACTTGTGCGTCTTGATGCTGATTGGCTGAGGCAGTTGTGGGAGGAGCCTGTGCAGCTCGTCCAGGATCAGGGTCTGGACCTGGACTGGGTCTGAGTCCAGGTACTGGGACCCGAATGAGACGCTGGTGTGGACCACGAGACTCGGACCAAGATCTGACAGGTCTGAGAACAAAGACCAAGAACCAGGACTGAACCAGGACTGAACCAGGACTGAACCAGGACTGAACCAGGACTAAACCAGGACTGAACCAGGTCTAGATCAGGACTGACCTGTGTCTCGTTTGCGGTGCTCCACAGAGATGTACCTGATGCAGGGGCTGTTGGAGACGTACTTCAGGTCATGCTCCAGGTCCAGACTCGAGTCTCTGGAGAAGAACAGAACCAGAGCGAAACGAGACGAGTACCTGACCTGAGCCAAGAGCGCCCCCTGCTGCTCCGACAGACCTGGAAACACACAGAGAGGGTTACACATACTATTACTACTGCTACTACTACTACTACTACTACTACTACTACTACTACTACTACTACTACTACTACTACTACTACTACTACTACTACTACTACTACTACTGCTATCAGAGTACTGCAGTCTGAAGTTGTTTTAAATAAAAATCTAAAATGTTAAATATAAAACACTTTTCTGTTTGTGTCACATTTGTTCTCGTTTTTTCTCTCTGCAGTTTAAAGTATAAAGTACACAAAGAAGTACATGAAGAAGTACTGGCTCCTGTAGTACTCAGACCTGGCACCAGGTCGTCGTTCTGCAAGTCAAGTCAAGTCCCAAGTCAAATACAGTCAAGTCCCAGTCGAGTCTCGAGTCACACAAAGTCAAGTCCAAGTCGTCTGCTTTGAGCTTCAAGTCATTTCAAGTTTTTAACCAAAAAAAGTACCAAATATATTTTAGATTTTTGCAGTTTAAATGAATTTTAAACTAAATTCTATTTATATATATTTATTTATTTATATATTTATATATACTAAAGTCCTGGTTTATATTTGTGTGTTTATATAAAAGTCAGAACACAAAGAATTCACATTTAAAAGAGAAAAATAACAGATTTGATCATGAAGGATCAGGGTCTGTAGTTCCCTCTGTTTTACTACATAGTACTGTAAATACTGTAGTACTTTTGAGTATCACAGTACTTCAGTTTAATCCAAAGTACAAACAGAAGTGGCATTTATCAACTGTAAAGACAAAAATATTTATATCAAGTCTCAAGTCCTAAAATTAGTGACTCAAGTCATGACTCAACTCAAGTCCCACCTCTGGCAGAACTGCTGCTTTAGTCCTGGTCTGGTCCAGGTTTAGTCTCGTTTTAGTCCTGTTTTTGTCCTGGTCCTGTTTCTGGTCTAGTTTTGGTTCAGTCCTGGTCCTGGTCCAGTCCTGGTCTAGTCCTGTTTCAGTCCTGGTCCTGGTCCTGGTCCTGGTTCAGTCCTGGTCCAGTCCTGGTCTAGTTCTGGTTCAGTCCTGGTCCTGGTCCTGGTTCAGTCCTGGTCCTGGTCTTGGTCTTGAGGGGGATTTGATGAGTCTAAAAATAGCCCGACAGGAAATGGGCGCTGTCTCGTCTCATCCAATCACACGGCTCCGTCACACACACCTCGCTCTCGGCCAATCAAAGCGCAGCAGTGTGACATCATCAGGGGGGGGGTCCGAGAGGGTCAAGTTACTTTGACTACACAGAACTGTAGTACTCATAATACTGCATTGGATACACAGACTCATCCAGACCTGGTTCAGTCCTGGTCTAGTCCTGGTCTAGTCCTGGTTTAGTGGGTAAACGGTGCCCTCTGCTGGTCATGTTCTAACACTGCAGGGTTCAGAGTCTGGACCAGGACTAAACCAGGACTAAATCAGGTCTAAACCAGAACTAAACCAGGACTAAACCAGGTCTAAATCAGGTCTAAACCAGAACTAAACCAGGTCTAAACCAGGACTAAACCAGAACTAAACCAGAACTAAACCAGGACTAAACCAGAACTAAACCAGGACTAGACCAGGCGTGGTCCTCACAGCGGCTCACGTCTCCTCGGAGTTGGAGGATTTGGGGCACAGGCATCGTCAGGACGACGGCGTCGAAAGACTCGGTCTGACCCTCAGAAAACTCCACCTCCCATGATGCACCACGGAGACACACAGAGGTCACATGACGCAGCAGGTGAACCTCAGCTCCTGCACACACAAACACACACACACAAACACACACACACAAACATACACACAGTTTCTGAATATTCAACATCAACATTCAAAGGGGGAGCACCTGTCGGGTGAGTACCTGTCAGGGGGAGCACCTGTCGGGTGAGTACCTGTCGGGTGAGTACCTGTCGGGGGAGCACCTGTCAGGGGGAGTACCTGTCAGGGGGAGCACCTGTCGGGTGGAGTACCTGGTCGGGGTGAGTACCTGTCGGGGGAGGCACCTGTCGGGTAGTACCTGTCGGGTGAGTACCTGTCAGGGAGTACCTGTCAGGGGGAGTACCTGGAGTCTGTCGGGTGGAGTACCTGTCGGGGGGAGTACCTGTCGTCGGGGAGAACCTGTCGGGGAGTACCTGTCAGGGGAGTACCTGTCGGGGAGTCTGTGGGGGAGTACCTGTCGGGGGGGTGTACCTGTCAGGGGAGTACCTGTCGGGGGAGTACCTGTGGGGGGAGTACCTGTCAGGGGGAGTACCTGTCAGGGGAGTACCTGTCGGGGGAGTACCTGTCAGGGGAGTACTGTCAGGGAGTACCTGTCGGGGGAGTACCTGTCAGGGGGAGTACCTGTCAGGGGGAGTACCTGTCAGGGGGAGTACCTGTCGGGGAGTACCTATCAGGGGGAGTACCTGTCAGGGGGAGTACCTGTCGGGGGAGTACGTGTCAGGGGGAGTACCTGTCGGGGGGAGTACCTGTCCGTGGGGGGGTGTACCTGACTGTTGGAGGAAGTGTTTGACGATGTGGCTGGTTCCTTTGGGGCTGATGAAGTTCTCAGACTCATCTTTTTGCTGCAGACCCTCCACAGAGCAGCTCATGGGCACCAGGACCCCCGACGAGACCAGCTCCTCGTACAGACTACACACAAACACCACTGAAACTGGACTGGACCAGGACCAGACCAGGACCGAACCAGGACCGAACCAGGACCAGACCAGGACCAGACCAGGACCGGACCAGGACCAGACCAGGACCAGGATTGAACCAGGACCAAGACCAGACCAGCTCCTCGTACAGACTACACACAAACACCACTGAAACTGGACTGGACCAGGACCAGACCAGGACCGAACCAGGACCGGACCAGGACCGGACCAGGACCGGACCAGGACCGGACCAGGACCGGACCAGGACCAGGACTGACCCTCCTTTAAATCTTGGTTTATAGGCTGATGTCTAAACAGAGACATAAAAGTGTCGTCGCATCTTCACTTTTTATTCTGTGTTTAGACGAGAGTTTTCAGGAGTAAATCTGCTGCACACGGAGACACAAAAGTGTGTGTCAGGTGTGTGTGTGTGGGTGTCAGGTGTGTGTGTGTCAGGTTTGTGTGTCAGTTTGTGTGTCCTGAATGTGTGTGATATAAACTCGTACACGACCTGAGCACGTGACCAGAGTTTTGTGTCTTGGTGTCGATGGAAACTCTACGGCGGAGAATATTCAACTTTTCCAGTCTGGAGGAGGTTTCACATTTTTGTGTTTTTAATCCCAAAAACTTCGTCACCGTCTAAACGAAACACACTTCACACCAAATATTCTGTCGTTTTTACACGTGTCCTCACACACACACATACACACACAGGTGTGTGTTCTGACCTGTGGTGTTTGTTCTTGTAGAACTTCGTTGCTGTGATGTACTGAGCTCCCAGATCTGCTCCAACACACTCCGACACACGAGACGTGGCCATGCGACCTCCTGCACACACACACACACACAACACGTTACACATGTCACACACGTTACACACACACATGTTACACATGTTATACACACACACGTTACACATGTTATACACACACACTTACACATGTTATACACACACGTTACACATGTTATACACACACATGTTACACATTACACACACACACACACACACGTTACACATGTTATACACACACACGTTACACATGTTACACACACACGTTACACATTACACACACACACACACACACGTTACACATGTTACACACACACGTTACACATTACACACACACACGTTACACATTACACACACACGTTACACATGTTATACACACACACATGTTACACGTTCACACACACACACACACGTTACACATGTTACACACACACACACACACACACATGAACCGTCAACACTGACCAGAAAACAACTTTAAAGCTGCACTGTGGGACTTTTCTGGTGGAGGCTCCATCAGATGGTCGTCTCCATGGAGACGTTCTCGCGCTGTCCTGAATGTTCCAGTGTGACCTCACAGGCACAATGTCTGTTTTTCTCTGTGTTTTTCACTCTAAATCCTTCTGTAAATGAATAAACGTAAAGTGGAGCTGTTTAAAGTCACACTGTGGAACATTCCAGACAGAACAGTGACGTCTCCATGGAAACGAGCAGGTGACAGACACCCGACCAAAAAAGTGTGTGACATGTTTCATGATTCTGTCTGTGATTTAATCTGCTCATAAAACTGTTATAAATATAAATTATAGTTTCACAGAAATCCACAAACAAGTCCTGAAGAAAAAACTACAAAACTACAGGAAGTACAGAGTCCCACACTGATGACGTCACGCTGATGACGTCTGATGACGTCACGCTGATGACGTCACGCTGATGACGTCACGCTGATGACGTCACTGGGAGATTTCTGTCCAAAAGTTTGACGCAATTCACACAAAAAACAAATTTTTATGACACTTTAAATCTGATTTAAACTAAATGAATACAAAAAGTATTTTTATTTGTGTAATAATAATTAGAGGAGTTTGATGGTGTACGTGATGGTTGCTATGGTAACATGGAATTCCCTCATGATCCAACCAGGACGTCAAATGTGAACCTAAAAAAATGACCAAACCGCAGTGACTCCCTGCACATGCGCCTCACACGACACGAAAGTCCTGGACTGGGACTTGGACTGTGACCCTCTTTCTCTCTCTCTTTTTTTTAAAATTTTTTTTATTGACTGGTTATACATACACACATATACAGTATTGTACAACACACACACACATATACACACACACACGCACACAGACACACACACACGCACACACATACACACACACACATATACACACACATACACACGCACACACACAGACACACACACATATACACACATGCACACACATACACACACACACGCACACACATACACACACACACATATACACACACACACACATACACACACATACACACACACACACACACACACACACATACACACACACATACACACGCACACACACAGACACACACACATATACACACATGCACACACATACACACACACACACGCACACACATACACACACACACACACATATACACACACACACACACATATACACCACACATATACACACGCATACACACAGACACACACACATATACACACGCACACACACACACGCACAGACACACACAGACACACACGCACAGACACACACACATGCATGCACACGCACACACACGTGCACACACACACACACACAGACACACACACACACACACACATTCAGATTCACTGAAAACAAGAAAAAAATAATAATAAACTTGGACCGTGTCCCTCTTTTTGTTGTTGTTGTTTCTTTTCTTTTTGGACCGTGTCCTTCTCGAGTAACACATATTCCACTTGTTTACATCATGAGCTGCACATGCGCAGAAAGCCCCGTGCCCCGTTCACCTCACGTGCCCCCCGTGCCCTCGCGCCCTCCTCACCTGTGTCCCCCACACGCACGCACGCGCGCGCACTCACCTGTCCCGCGGGCTTTGTCCCACACCTGGATGTGCACGCGGTTCTGCAGCGCGCGCCTCAGCAGACATGCGCAGAGGCTCCCGGTGAGTCCGGCCCCGACGATCAGCACGCGCAGCATTCTGGACCGAACCGGGCCCGGGGACAGTCCTGGGTCAGACCGGGTCTTTGAGGGTCTGGGTCTGGTTCTGGTCCGGTTCTGGAGCGGGTTCGGTCTGTGTCCGGGAGTCTGAGGTTATGAAAGCGCCGACAGTCACCGGAAACAGACCCGGAGCGCGAGGATCCGGCGGGACTGTCACAATAAAAGCCCCGTAGCACGAGGATCCGGCGGGACTGTCATAATAAAAGTCCCGGAGCAGTTCACAGCGGGAGTCTCATGCGCATGCGCACAGAGTGTTTCGGGTTATTGTTTTTTAAAGTATTTATCGTGGTATTTCTCCTCAGTATTTACAGAATAAACGTTTACGGGAGATGACGCGCTCGTGCACGCAGGGGAGGAAAGAGAGTAATGCAAATCTGTACTCAAGTAAAAGTACAGTTACATGACTAAAAATGTACTCAAGTACAAGTATTTTATTTGTAGTAAAAGTAAAAAAGTACACATGAAAAATGCTACTCACAGCACCATCACGCACACGCACTAGTTCCATGTAAGTTTTTATTTTCACAGAAAAATGTCACTAAAAAAGACTTGTCTTCTTCTTCTTCTCCTTCTCTCACTCTGTGGTTAAACTCCTGCTGCAGCCACAGTTGCCCTGGGGCAGACTGACAGACATGTGACTGCCAATCTGCACCATCGGCTCCTCCCACCACCATCATCACCACACGCCACTTTAGACTAAACCACAGTTTTTGCTGCGGCTCCTCGTGACGTTTATCACATTTAAACGTCAAACGCCTTTGATCAGTGTTTCTGCTCATTTACTCGCCTGAGCTCTGTCCAATCAGAGCAGGAGTTCACAATCACATGGTCACGACTCAGTTAGAAGTTTGTGTTTAAAATACCACGGAAAGAATTCAGAAACCCTAAAAATGTACTCAGTTATTTATAAACGTTACTTTTTACTCCTGTTAATATAAAATCTGTTATTTTCGACATTTGAGATGAAGTAAATCATTTAAATTTCTCATAAATATATATTTTCCTCAAACTAAACCCGCAGACTGTGTAAAAGAACCGAACTAAACCCATAAACTTTATTAAACTAAACCTTTAATCTGTGACTAAAGCTCATCTCCAGCAGCTTTACAGACCAATCAGAGCGCACGGCGACCTGACGTCATTGCGCTGTTTCCGGGTTGCTTCCGGGTTGCTGCCTGATCCGTGTCACAGCGCGAGGAGCGGCGCCGGTGAGTTTCCCTCAAAAACAAACTTCAAACTGAAATATTTTTATTTTTCTCTGTTGTAAAGTTGTGAGAAAAGTTAGAGCGGGTTTGAGTTTAACTCCAGCATCATGACACGTGTGAAGAATGTTTAAAAGTGACTTTAAAGTCAGAATAAAAGTGTATAACAGCGCGAAGAGGAGATGGCAATAATAAACAAAACTTTATGAAAATGTGAAAATAATCTTTATAAATCCTGACACACGCAGAACTAACGTGTGAGAAAGTGTCATTAATGTCAAAGTTTAAATTTGAGTCCAAATGAGTGTAAAGTACACGGAGTACACAGAGTACACGGAGTACACGAACGGAGGAAAAAGTCACAAACTCTGATTTACAGAATTTTGAGAAAATGTGTATTTTTATTAAATGTCAAATAAAGACAAACTGGGACAATGTGAAACGTGACAGTCACGGGTTGAAACGAGGCTGAGCTCCGTGTTTAAAGAGTTTATCTGTCTGATATAAAGACTTTAGTCTGAGACAAACAGAGAAAACCACAGAGTTGTTTTAAGGTGACTCCGCAGAGAAAATCTGGACTTTGTGTTTGTGTTTTGATCCGTTTGGTTTCAGAGTGTGAACTCTCAGCTCTGTGTGGAAACAAACTCTAACATCTGCAAAGAAACATGTTTATGGACAAAGGAAAAATCAATTGAGCAATTTTAGTCTTGAGCAGAAGTGAAGAAGCAAAAGTGACAAACACGTTTGACCAAAATAAACTTTTGTCCCTTTGACAACTGAATTTCTCTGTTTTTGTCATGGATTCGACCTGGACGACTGAGAGATTTTACACATCGACAGTTTAAAAATGTAATGTAATCAACTTTCAGCCAAAGAGCCCAACAGAACTGTGTTTTCTCTAAATGTGTTAAGTATTTTCAAATCTAATTCCAGGTTTGATTTATTCAAATCTAAAATGAGATTTTATTTACTCAAACACTAAATAAAATCCAAAATCTCACTGATGTTTTAGGGCCTAAAATGTCGATAAAAGACACGACATTTAAACTTGTCTCTGTTTGTTTTTACATGAAACTTTTTCATTTACGTGAAAACGTCACTTTGATTAAAATGAAGAAACAACAGGACGAAAAAACAAAGTGACAACAGACAGGACCAGATTGACAGGACCAGACTGACAGGACCAGACTCACTGACAGGTTCAGACTCGGTGACAGGCTCAGTGACAGTTTCAGGGTCCTGAACTTTCACTTCTGTAAAAAATCTGCCAGTACATACATATATTTTTGAGTCACATGAGTCTGCGGCGTGTGACTGTGACTCTGTGATTCTGTGATTCTGTGATTCGGGCGAGTGGACATTTGTTTGTTTGTTATTTGTACAGATCATTTATTTAACTTTTACTTAACACACATATATATTTTTTATGTTGCATATTTTGGTGTTTCGTCTGTCGATAAAACGATAAAGTCAAACTCATCAGGGACATGTCATGTTTTTCTTTCTCTTCATGTTATCGACCAAAACTAAATGTGGACGTTTGCTGCAGATTTAAGGTCGATATCAGACACACTAAAGAGTACAAATATTTCGTCTCTCCTGGTTCATGTTCTCGATGTTCCGCCTCAGTCTGTTCAGTCTGTTCGGTGTTTGACTCTGAGTCGAGTTTCTGTGGCGACTGTGACGTTCTTAAACTCGAGTCGTGTTTTTCTGCAGAGATGAAGCTCCTCGGTCTGGTCTGGGTTTTCCTCTGCGTCTCTGTGATCCTCTGCACCAAACCTGCTCCTCCTTTGGACCCTGAAGTCCACATGAACATCGTGAGTCCTGCTTCAGACCAGCTTCAGACCGGTTTTAGTCCTGGTTTAGTGACCTGAGGCTCTTTGCTGGAGTCTTCATGGAGCACACAGACTTTGTGAATGCGTACGGGGGCGGGGCTGTGGGGGCGGGGCTGTGTACAGGGGGCGGGGCTTTGTTTTGACCTGGTTTCTCTGTGTCAGTCGGAGATCATCAGGAGGTGGGGTTTTCCGTCGGAGGAGCACGAGGTGCAGACGGAGGACGGGTACATCCTCTCCCTGAACCGCATCCCTCACCCCAGCAGAGGGCGCACTGGAGGTGAGCTCCACCTACACCACCCACCGACCAATCACACAGCTTCACCTACACCCACCGACCAATCACAGAGCTCCACCTACACCACCCACCGACCAATCACACAGCTTCACCTACACCCACCGACCAATCACAGAGCTCCACCTACGCCACCCACTGACCAATCACACAGCTCCACCTACACCACCCATCGACCAATCACAAAGCTCCACCTACACCCACTGACCAATCACAGAGCTCCACCTCCACCATCCACAGCCACCACCGACCAATCTCACACAGCTTCCACCCACCCACCGAATCACAGAGCTCTTCACCTACCACCCACCGACCAATCACAGAGCTCCACCTACACCCACTGACCAATCAGAGCTCCACCTACGCCACCCACTGACCAATCACACAGCTCCACCTACACCCATCGACCAATCACAAAGCTCCACCTACACCCACCGACCAATCACAGAGCTCCACCTACGCCACCCACTGACCAATCACACAGCTCCACCTACACCCATCAACCAATCACAAAGCTCCACCTACACCCACTGACCAATCACAGAGCTCCACCTACACCACCCACCGACCAATCAGAGCTCCACCTACGCCACCCACCGACCAATCACAGAGCTCCACCTACGCCACCCACCGACCAATCACAGAGCTTCAACTACACCCACCGACCAATCACAGAGCTCCAACTACACCCACCGACCAATCACGGAGCTCCACCTACACCACCCACCGACCAATCACGGAGCTCCACCTACAGCCAGAATATTCTAGAATATTTTTAATTTTGTCTGTGTGTGGTGCTGGTTCCTCTCTGGTTCCTCTGTTTCAGTCGCGGTTCCTCTGTTTCATTCGCGGTTCCTCTGTTTCATTCGCGGTTCCTCTGTTTCAGTCGCGGTTCCTCTGTTTCAGTCGCGGTTCCTCTGTTTCATTCGCGGTTCCTCTGTTTCAGTCGCGGTTCCTCTGTTTCAGTCGCGGTTCCTCTGTTTCAGTCGCGGTTCCTCTGTTTCAGTCGTGGTTCTTCTCTTGCAGTGGTTCTCCTTCAGCACGGTCTTCTGGCCGCTGGGAGTAACTGGGTGACGAATCCTCCAGACTCTTCGTTGGGCTTCTTCTTGTCTCAGAGCGGCTTCGACGTTTGGATCTCCAACAGTCGAGGAAACACCTGGTCCAGGAAACACTCGAGTCTGAACCCGCATCAGGACCAGTTCTGGGCCTTCAGGTACGGGACGTTTCAGTCACCGTGAGATGTTCTTAAACGTTTCAGTCACGAAGAGATGTTTCAGTCATGATGAGATGTTCTTAAACGTTTCGGTCACGATGAGATGTTTCAGTCATGATGAGATGTTCTTAAACGTTTCGGTCATGATGAGATGTTTCAGTCATGTTCTTAAATGTTCTTAATGTTTCAGTCATGATGAGATGTTCTTAAATTCATGTTCATTGAGATGTTTCAGTCATGATGAGATGTTCTTAAACGTTTCAGTCATGATGAGATGTTTCAGTCATGATGAGATGTTCTTAAACGTTTCAGTCATGATGAGATGTTCTTAAACGTTTCAGTCACGATGAGATGTTTCAGTCATGATGAGATATTCTTAAATGTTTCAGTCATGATGAGATGTTCTTAAACGTTTCAGTCATGATGAGATGTTTTTAAACGTTTCAGTCATGATGAAATGTTTTTAAACGTTTCAGTCATGATGAGATGCTCTTAAACGTTTCAGTCATGATGAGATGTTTTTAAACGTTTCAGTCATGATGAGATGTTTTTAAACGTTTCAGTCATGATGAATGATGTTTCAGTTTTGATGTCATGATGTTTTTAAACGTTTCAGTCATGATGAGATGTTTTTAAACGTTTCAGTCATGATGAGATGTTTTTAAACGTTTCAGTCATGATGAGATGTTTCAGTCATGATGAGATGTTTTTAAACGTTTCAGTCATGATGAGATGTTTTTAAACGTTTCAGTCATGATGAGATGTTTTTAAACGTTTCAGTCATGATGAGATGTTTTTAAACGTTTCAGTCATGATTAGATGTTTTTAAACGTTTCAGTCATGATGAGATGGCGCTGAAGGATCTTCCCGCCGTCATAAACTACGTCCTGAACGTCACAGAGCAGCAGCAGCTTCACTACATCGGACACTCGCAGGGGACAACCATCGGTCAGACTCCCTCTCCCCAGACGCTTCTTCTGTCCTCTGTCCTCCCTCCGTCCTCTGTCCTCCCTCCGTCCTCTGTCCTCCCTCTGTCCTCTGTCCTCCCTCTGTCCTCTGTCCTCTGTCCTCCTGTCCTCCCTCCTCTGTCCTCTGTCCTCCCTCCGTCCTCTGTCCCTCCCTCTGTCCTCCGTCCTCTGTCCTCCTGTCCTCCCTCTCTGTCCTCTGTCCTCCCTCCGTCCTCTGTCCTCCCTCTGTCCTCTGTCCTCCCTCCGTCCTCTGTCCCCCCTCTGTCCTCCCTCCGTCCTCTGTCCTCCCTCCGTCCTCTGTCCTCCTCTGTCCTCCCTCTGTCCTCTGTCCTCCCTCCGTCCTCTGTCCTCTGTCTCCTCCGTCTCTGTCCTCTGTCCTCCCTCCGTCCTATGTCCTCCCTCCGTCCTCTGTCCTCCCTCCGTCCTCTGTCCTCCCTCTGTCCTCCCTCTGTCCTCATGTCTCTCGTCCTCTGTCCTCTGTCCTCATGTCTCTCGTCCTCTCGTCCTCAGGTTTCATGGCGTTCTCGTCCCTCCCGTCTCTCGCCGCTAAAGTTCGGTTGTTCGTGGCGTTGGCGCCGGTCGCCACGGTGGATTTCACCCAGAGCCCGATGACCAAACTGTCCGTGCTGCCCGAGATCGCCATCTGGGTCTGACGCACTTTCACTTTCACTTTCACTTCAGGTCGTCTGCACCTCCTGTAAACACGGCGCTCTGTGGGGCTGTGACGCTAACTGAGGCACTGCTCTGTCTGAAGCCCTGTTAGTCTTTAATCTGACCTGCCTGACCTGACTGACCTGAGCTCCGGCAGGCTCAGGGTCTCGGCGCGCGTTAAACCCGCCGCCATCTTGGTGCTGGGGCTCCGTGGTCACAAACGCACGACCTGAGTCCAAAGACAGGATTCATAAATCACAAAATAAAGTTGGACTTGATCATGATTCAACAACGAGGAGATTTTATTCACCGACTGATCGTGTCTCTGAACATTTAGTTTGACTCAAGTCTGAAGTCACGAAAATACGACGGAGTATAAGGGTCACATAAAAAAAAAGAAAAAATGCTGGCGCTACGAGAATAAAGTCGTAACATTTCGACATTAAATTCGTAATATTATGAGAATAAAGTCGAAGCCAGAAAAAGTCGCAATTTTACAAGAATAAAGTCGTAATTTTACAAGAATAAAGTCATAATTATATGAGAATAAAGTCGTAGTCAAAATAAAGTGGTAATATTAGGAGAATATCGGCTGCTCGTGGAGAATGGAGAATTTGGAGCATTTTGTAAAGGAGAAGAATCCGTGTATTATTCGTTCATTCGACTGAACAAGGACTGAATCAGGACTAAACCAGGTCCGGAACCAAACCAGAAAGACCAGGATTGAGACCGGGACCAGACCAGGACTGAAAACGGTTTAGTCCTGGTTTAAGTCATGGAAATGGGAAATGGCGTTTCCGTGACTTTAAAATGCGATGTGGGACTACTGTGCCGCATACGGACTGAACCAGGACTGAACCAGGACTAAACTGTTTTCAGTCCTGGTCTGGTCTCGGACCTGGTTCAGTCCTGGTTCAGTCCTGGTTCAGTCCTGGTTCAGTCCTGAGGCGCAAATAATGAAGAAAATTGTTTATTTTTTTTTATTTTTGGTTTTATATTGAAAAACAAGGTTTTTCTTCTGCCACATTTTTCACTTTGACTTTGATTTTATTACGACTTTATTCTCATAATATTACAACTTTAATGTCAAAATGTTACGACTTTATTCTCGTAGTGCCAGCATTTTATTTTTTTTTATCTGACCCTTATACTCTGTCGTACGAAAAACACTGACGCAGCAGTAAAACGTCCACAAGTCTCCGGTTTGTCCCGTGAGATCAGATCAAACACGTTTCAGAGACTTTATTTATTTAAACTTTTGTTCTTCTTTTATATTTTTTTTTGTTCTGGATTCAGTGTTTCATCAAAACTGTGATTAAACTTTTATTTGAATAAGAAAAACTTTAACATCACAAATGTGAAAAGAAACGAAAACCTGCAGACGACCACAGAAACATGAACTCACTCTGTCTCCACGACAACTGCTCAACATTCCACCACGCACACACATGCAGGACACCCCCACCGCACACAATCACTGTTATCATGTTCTACTGACAGGCGAGCGACAGGCGAGCGACAGGCGAGCGCGATTGACAGGCGAGAGACAGGTGACAGGACAGAGCGACAGGACAGGTGAGCGACAGGCGAACAGGCGACAGTGACAGGTGAGAGACACGAGAGACAGGCGAGTGACAGGCGAGAGACAGGCGAGCGACAGTGAGCGACAGGCGAGTGACAGTACAGGCGAGAGACAGGCGAGAGACAGGCGAGAGACAGGCGAGACAGGTGAGCGACAGAGACAGGTGAGAGACAGGCGAGTGACAGGCGAGTGACAGGCGAGTGACAGGTGAGAGACAGGCGAGTGACAGGCGAGTGACAGGTGACAGGCGAGCGACAGGCGAGCGAGCGACAGCGAGAGACAGGCGAGTGACAGAGTGACAGGCGAGTGACGACAGGCGAGCGACAGGCGACAGGCGAGACAGTGAGGACAGGCGAGCGACAGGCGAGTGACAGGCGAGCGACAGGCGAGCGACAGGCGAGAGACAGATGAAGGAGCAATGCACCAAAGAGAGTTAGTTGATAGTTTTGACTTTAAAAACCCAGAGGAGTCGCCCCTGGTGACATCAGCAGGTGGAGCGGCGTGTTGTGAGGACAGGGTTAAAGCTCCAGTGCGGGACATTCAGACGTACTGACGGAGGCGTGTGATTGGCAGGACCTGTTCGGGAGGCGGGACTTCCTGCCTCAGAGTCACGTGATCGAGTGGTTTGCAGAACACGTGTGTCCGGAGCACAGCGCCCTCTGCGGGAACCTGCTGTTTGTGCTCTGCGGCTTCAACCAGGACAACCTCAACATGGTACTACAAATACTGCAGTACTACTACTACTACTGCAGTACTACTCAACCAGGACAACCTCAACATGGTACTGCTACTACTGCAGTACTGCTACTACTGCAGTACTGCTACTACTGCAGTACTACTACTACTGCAGTACTACTCAACCAGGACAACCTCAACATGGTACTGCTACTACTGCAGTACTACTACTACTGCAGTACTACTACTACTGCAGTACTACTCAACCAGGACAACCTCAACATGGTACTACAAATACTGCAGTACTGCTACTACTGCAGTACTACTACTACTGCAGTACTACTACTACTGCAGTACTACTACTACTACTGCAATACTACTACTACTGCAGTACTACTCAACCAGGACAACTTCACGATGATACTACAAATACTACAGTACTACTACTACTACTACTACTACTACTACTACTACTACTACTACTACTACTACTACTAGTCAAGTATTACTGTAATACTGCTACTGCTGGTTTAGTCCTGGTTTAGTTCTGGTTTAGTCCTGGTTTAGTTCTGGTTTAGTCCTGGTTTAGTCCTGGTTCTGACCTGGTTTTCCTTCCAGACTCGGACTCCTGTTTACACGACTCATTGTCCTGCAGGAACCTCCGTCCAGAACATGGTCCACTGGTCCCAGGTCAGTGTGACAGGTGCATGTGTGACAGGTGCTCATGTGTGACAGGTGCTCATGTGTGACAGGTGCATGTGTGTCAGGTGCATGTGTGACAGGTGCATGTGTGACAGGTGCTCATGTGTGTCAGGTGCTCATGTGTGACAGGTGCTCATGTGTGACAGGTGCTCATGTGTGACAGGTGCATGTGTGACAGGTGCATGTGTGACAGGTGCTCATGTGTGACAGGTGCTCATGTGTGACAGGTGCATGTGTGACAGGTGCATGTGTGCATGTGTGTCAGGTGCTCATGTGTGACAGGTGCTCATGTGTGACAGGTGCTCATGTGTGACAGGTGCTCATGTGTGACAGGTGCTCATGTGTGACAGGTGCATGTGTGACAGGTGCTCATGTGTGTCATGTGTGTCAGGTCATGTGTGACAGGTGCATGTGTGACATGTGTGTCAGGTGCATGTGTGTCAGGTGCATGTGTGACAGGTGCATGTGTGACAGGTGCTCTCTCTCTCTCTTGTTTCAGGCGGTTAAAGGCGGGAAACTCAGAGCCTTCGACTACGGAGCCAAAGAAAACATGAAACACTACAACCAGGTCTGACCTCTGACCTCCTCTGACCTCTGACCTCCTCCTCTCACGTTCTTCCTCTCACATTCTTCCTCCTCTCATCCTCCTCTCACGTTCTTCCTCCTCTCACGTTCTTCTTCCTCTCACATTCTTCCTCCTCTCACGTTCTTCTTCCTCTCACGTTCTTCCTCCTCTCTCACGTTCTTCCTCCTCTCACGTTCTTCCTCCTCTCACGTTCTTCTTCCTCTCACGTTCTTCTTCCTCTCACGTTCTTCTTCCTCTCACATTCCTCCTCCTCTCACGTTCCTCCTCCTCACGTTCTTCCTCCTCTACGTCTCTCACTTCTTCCTCCTCTCACGTTTCCTCCTCTCACGTTCTTCCTCTCACG
The DNA here is from genome assembly GCF_026225935.1 of Boleophthalmus pectinirostris. Taxonomy (NCBI): domain Eukaryota; kingdom Metazoa; phylum Chordata; class Actinopteri; order Gobiiformes; family Gobiidae; genus Boleophthalmus; species Boleophthalmus pectinirostris. The sequence continues at coordinate 35,660,837 of NW_026571047.1, forward strand.
TCTTCTTCCTCTCTCTCCTCCTCTCACGTTCTTCTTCCTCTCACGTTCCTCCTCCTCTCACGTTCTTCCTCCTCTCACGTCCTCTCTCCTTCTCTCTCCTCCTCTCACTCTCCTCCTCTCACGTCTCTCTCCTCTCCGTTCTCCTCCTCTCACGTTCTTCTTCCTCTCACGTTCTTCTTCCTCTCACGTTCTTCCTCCTCTCACGTTCCTCCTCTCTCTCCTCCTCTCACGTTCTTCCTCCTCTCACGTTCTTCCTCCTCTCACGTTCTTCTTCCTCTCACGTTCTTCCTCCTCTCACGTTCTTTCTTCCTCTCACGTTCTTCTTCCTCTCACGTTCTTCTTCCTCTCACGTTCTTCTTCCTCTCACGTTCTTTCTCCTCTCACGTTCTTCCTCGTCTCACGTTCTTCCTCCTCTCACGTTCCTCGTCTCACGTTCCTCCTCGTCTCCTCCTCTTGATCAGACGTCTCCTCCGGTTTATGACGTGAGGAGGATGAAGGTTCCTACAGCTCTGTTTTCTGGAGGACACGACACTTTGGCCGATCCCAAAGACGTGGCTCTGCTCGTGCCCCAGGTCAGAACTAAAATACTACAAATACTACTACTACTACTGCTACTGCTACTACTACTACTACTACTACTACTACTACTACTACTACTACTACTACTAAACTACTACTACTACTACTACTACTGCAACTACTACTACTGCAACTACTACTACTACTACTACTACTCTACTACTACTACTACTACTGTCTACTACTACTCTACTACTACACTGCTACTACTACTACTACTACTACTACTACTACTACTACTACTACTACTACTACTACTACTACTACTACTACTACTACTACTACTACTACTACTACTACTACTACTACTACTACTACTACTACTACTACTACTGCTACTACTGCTACTACTACTACTACTGCTACTACTACTACTACTACTACTACTACTACTACTACTACTACTGCTACTACTACTACTACTGCTACTACTACTACTACTACTACTACTACTGCTACTACTACTACTACTACTACTGCTACTACTACTACTACTACTACTACTACTACTACTACTACTACTACTACTACTACTACTACTACTACTACTACTACTACTACTACTGCTACTACTACTACTACTACTACTACTACTACTACTACTACTACTACTACTGCTACTACTACTACTACTACTACTACTACTGCAACTACTACTACTGCAACTACTACTACTGCTACTACTACTACTACTGCACTACTACTACTACTACTACTGCAACTACTACTACTACTACTGCTACTACTGCAACTACTACTACTGTACTACTACTACTACTACTACTACTACTACTACTGCTACTACTGCAACTACTACTACTGCAACTACTACTACTACTGCAACTACTACTACTACTACTACTACTACTACTACTACTGCAACTACTGCTACTGCTACTACTACTACTGCTACTACTACTACTGCTACTACTACTACTGCTACTACTACTACTACTACTGCAACTACTACTACTACTACTACTGCAACTACTACTACTACTGCAACTACTACTACTACTACTGCTACTACTACTGACTACTACTACTACTGCTACTACTACTACTACTACTACTACTACTGCAACTACTACTACTACTACTACTGCAACTACTACTACTACTACTACTGCACTACTACTACTACTACTACTACTGCAACTACTACTACTACTACTACTGCAACTACTACTACTACTACTACTGCTACTACTACTACTACTACTACTACTGCAACTACTACTACTACTACTACTGCAACTACTGCTACTACTACTACTACTGCTACTACTACTACTACTACTACTACTAACTACTGCAACTACTACTACTACTACTACTACAACTACTACTACTACTACTACTCCTCCTCCTCTGACTCTGCCTCTTCTGTGTCTCGTGTCTTTCAGATTTCTAACTTGGTTTTTCACCTGCACCTGGAGACTTGGGAGCATCTGGACTTCATCTGGGGCCTGGACGCTAAAGACAAGATGTTCCCCTCCATCCTCAAACTACTGCAGACCTACTGAGACCAGGACCAGGACCGGGACCAGGACCAGACCTACTGAGACCAGGACTGAGACTGGCACCAGACCAGGACCAGACCAGGACCAGACCTACCGAGACCGGAATTGAGACTAGACCTACGGAGACGGGACCGAGACAGAGACCGGGACTGAAACCGGGACTTGCTGAGGATCCGTTTACCAAGTGAAAAGTCTTTTTTTTTTAAAGTGTTTTTGTTGAAGAGTCGAGACCAAAATGTGACGTCACAATTTACCACTGTTGGATTTTTCACTTTTATTTCCGTTTTATTTTGGTTTTATTTCCGTTTTATTTCCGTGTTGCTCAGTGTTCGGATCTGAACATGTTTTTATTTTTGCTCTGATTTTAAGTTTAAATTTGTGTAAAAGCAAAAATCACTGTTTTTTATTTTATCACAAATTAAACATCTGAGAAATTTATGTGAAAGTGTTTTTATCCTCCCAAAGACCTAAACTGGAACTAAGCCGGGTCTAAGCCGGGTCTAAGCCGGGACTAAACCAGGTCTATAAACAGCCTTTTATTTTCAGATTTTTTATTCTCTTTGGGAAAAGCTGAAATGCAACAGAGCGAGAGCGAGAGCGCCTCCACAGGAACAACAGAGAATTACAAACAAACATTTTACAAAAAAGAAAATCAGCAGCAAAACAAAAGTTTAAACCGTTTCCCTCGGGGGGTTTTCTCCATCACACGTCACATATTTAAATCTCCATGTTTCTTTTATTGCTCTGAAAATGGTTTATTCGCCCAAAACAACAGATTATCATGTTTTAAAAGGTTCTCTCCTCCCTTGGCTCTCTGTGCTGAGTCGCTCCCCCTTCAGACGGTCGCACTAGTGAAGCTCCTGCACACACATCGGGTTTGTCCTGTTGTGTTCAGTTTTGTGTCGTGTTTTTATGTGTTTATGGAGCATGGAGGACGTAGGGTTGTGGGCGGAGCCTCGTACTGCAGCTGACCGTGAGGAGGGTTTGAATAGAGCCCAGGAGAGATCACTAGATGACTCAAACATGGATGACTCTAGAACCTCTTCGGGTTTGTGATGAGGAACATTAGAACATGAGAGAAAAGAAACTGTGACAGATCAAGGCGGCGGCAGGTTAAAGGTGGTGGCAGGTTAAAGGTGGTGGCAGGTTAAAGGTGGTGGCAGGTTAAAGGCGGCGGCAGGTTAAAGGCGGCGGCAGGTTAAAGGCGGCAGGTTAAATACGGCGGCAGGTTAAAGGTGGTGGCAGGTTAAAGGCGGCGGCAGGTTAAAGGTGGTGGCAGGTTAAAGGCGGTGGCAGGTTAAAGGCGGCAGGTTAAATACGGCGGCAGGTTAAAGGTGGGGCAGGTTAAAGGCGGCAGGTGGTGGCAGGTTAAAGGTGGCGGCAGGTTAAAGGTGGTGGCAGGTTAAAGGTGGCGGCAGGTTAAAGGCGGCGGGCGGTGGAGTGTTTGGGGTCAGTTGGATTTTTGCAGCAGACGAACGATTTTGTGGGACCCGAGTCTGAGCGCGACGTCCAGAGGAGTCTCCCCGTCCTGAAAACAAAAACACAACACACAGTTAGTCCAGGTTTAGTCCAGGTTTAGACCTGATTCCTAAGATGGAGGTGGGCGTGTCTGGGTGTGTCTCACCTGGTTTCTCAGGTGGAGGTGGTGGGCGTGTCTGTGCGTGTGTCTCACCTGGTTCCTCAGGTGGAGGTGGGCGTGTGGGCGGTCTCACCTGTTTCTCAGGTGGAGGTGGGCGTGTCTGGGTGTGTCTCACCTGGTTCCTCAGGTGGAGGTGGGCGTGTCTGTGGGCGTGTCTCACCTGGTTCCTCAGGTGGAGGTGGGCGTGTCTGTGGGCGTGTCTCACCTGGTTTCTCAGGTGGAGGTGGGCGTGTCTGTGGGCGTGTCTCACCTGGTTCCTCAGGTGGAGGTGGGCGTGTCTGTGGGCGTGTCTCACCTGGTTTCTCAGGTGGAGGTGGGCGTGTCTGTGGTGTGTCTCACCTGGTTCCTCAGGTGGAGGTGGGCGTGTCTGTGGGCGTGTCTCACCTGGTTCCTCAGGTGGAGGTGGGCGTGTCTGTGGGCGTGTCTCACCTGGTTCCTCAGGTGGAGGTGGGCGTGTCTGTGGGCGTGTCTCACCTGGTTTCTCAGGTGGAGGTGGGTGTGTCTGTGGGCGTGTCTCACCTGGTTTCTCAGGTGGAGGTGGGTGTGTCTGTGGGCGTGTCTCACCTGGTTTCTCAGGTGGAGGTGGGCGTGTCTGTGGGCGTGTCTCACCTGGTTTCTCAGGTGGAGGTGGGCGTGTCTGTGGGTGTGTCTCACCTGGTTTCTCAGGTGGAGGTGGGCGTGTCTGTGGGTGTGTCTCACCTGGTTTCTCAGGTGGAGGTGGGTGTGTCTGTGGGCGTGTCTCACCTGGTTTCTCAGGTGGAGGTGGGCGTGTCTCTGCAGAAGCGCTGGGACGAGTCGATGGTTTTTCCTCAGACACACATAATGCAGCGGAGTGTTCCCCTTCTGCAAGAACACAACCACAGTCTATAACACACAATACACACACATACACAATATACACACACACATACACAATACACACAAACAAACACAATACACACAATATAACACAAACACACAATACACAACAACACAATACACACAATTCACAATACACTCAAATACACACACAATACACAATACACACAATGCATACACACAATACACACACAAACACAATATACACACACACACACACAATACACACAATACATACACACACATACAAAAAACACAATACACACAAGTCTAACTGTTACTACTATTGCATATACTACTACTTTGAGTATTTGTATTGGTAGTATTTCTGAATTTATGTATTTGTGTAGTTGTGTATTGGTAGTATTTGTAGTATTTGTGTATTTGTAGTATTTATGTATTTGTGCAGTTGTGTCTGTAGTATTTGTAGTATTTGTGTAGTTGTGTAGTTGTGTCTGTAGAATTTGTAGTATTTGTGTAGTTGTGTATTTGTGTAGTTGTGTTAGTATTTGTAGTATTTGTAGTTTATGTATTTGTGTAGTTGTGTCTGTAGAATTTGTAGTATTTGTAGTATTTGTGTAGTTGTGTATTTGTAGTATTTGTGTAGTTGTGTATTTCTGTAGTTGTGTATGTATTGTGTAGTTGTGTCTGTAGTATGTAGTAGTAGTATTTGTAGTATTTGTAGTATTTGTAGTATTTGTTGTATTTGTAGTATTTGTAGTATTTGTGTAGTTGTGTATTTACGTAGTCTGTGGCGTTGACGTCGGCTCCTCGATCCAGAAGCTCCTGAAGCAAAGACGCCTGATTCCTCTGTTTCTGCAACTGTCACAAACACAGACACCTGACACCTGACACACACACACACCTACATACACACACCTGACACACACACACACACCTGACACACACACACACCTGCACACACACACACACACACTGCACACACACACACACACACACACACCTGTACACACACACACACACACCTGACACACACACACCTGTACACACACACACACCTGTACACACACACACCTGACACACACACACACACACCTGTACACACACACACACCTGACACACACACACACACACACCTGTACACACACACACACACACACACACACACACACCTGAACACACACACACACACACACACACACACACCTGACACACACACACAACTGACACACACACACACACCTGTACACACACACACCTGTACACACACACACACACCTGAACACAACACACACACACACACACACACACACACACACACACCTGCACACACACACACACACTGACACCAACACACACACCACACACACACACCTGACACACCACACACACACACACACACCTGCACACCACACACACACCTGACACACACACCTGCACACACACACCTGACACACACACCTGAACACACACACACACACCTGTACACACACACACAACATACACACACACCTGTACACACACCCACACCTGATACACACACCTGAACACACACACACCTGAACACACACC
>NW_026571047.1:35674468-35691968 GCF_026225935.1 Boleophthalmus pectinirostris
AAATACTACTACTACTACTGCAAATACTACTACTGCAAAACTACTACTACTGCAAATACTACTACTACTGCAAATACTACTACTGCAAATACTACTACTACTACTGCAAATACGACTACTACTACTGCAAATACTACTATTACAGCAAATACTACTATCACTACTGCAAATACTACTACTGCAAATACTAGTACTGCAAATACTACTACTACTACTGCAAATACTACTATTACAGCAAATACTACTATCACTACTGCAAATACTACTACTACTACTGCAAATACTACTACTGTAAATACTACTACTGCAAATACTACTATCACTACTGAAAATACTACTACTGCAAATACTACTACTACTACTGCAAATACTACTACTGCAAATACTACTACTACTACTGCAAATACTACTACTACTACTGCAAATACTACTACTGCAAATACTACTATTACAGCAAATACTACTATCACTACTGCAAATACTACTACTGCAAATACTAGTACTACTGCAAATACTGCTACTGCAAATACTACTATTACAGCAAATACTACTATCACTACTGCAAATACTACTACTGCAAATACTACTACTACTGCAAATACTGCTACTGCAAATACTACTATTACAGCAAATACTACTATCACTACTGCAAATACTACTACTGCAAATACTAGTACTGCAAATACTACTACTATTACAGCAAATACTACTATCACTACTGCAAATACTACTACTACTACTGCAAATATTACTACTGTAAATACTACTACTGTAAATACTATTACTGCAAATACTACTACTGCAAATACTACTATCACTACAGAAAATACTACTACTGTAAATACTACTACTGCAAATACTACTACTGCAAATACTACTACTACAAATACTACTATTACAGCAAATACTACTATCACTACTGCAAATACTACTACTGCAAATACTACTACTGCAAATACTACTATTACTGCAAATACTACTACTACTGCAAATACTACTACTGCAAATACTACTATTACTGCAAATACTACTACAGCAAATACTACTACTACTACAAATACTACTACTAATACAAATACTACTATTACAAATACTACTACTACAAATACTACTAATACAAATACTACTACTACTACAAATACTACTAATACAAATACTATTACTACTACAAATACTACTATTACAAATACTACTACTACTACAAATACTACTAATACAAATACTACTACTACAAATACTACTAATACAAATACTACTACTACTACAAATACTACTAATACAAATACTATTACTACTACAAATACTACTATTACAAATACTACTACTACTACAAATACTACTAATACAAATACTACTACTACAAGTAACAAATACAAGAACGAGATAAAGTGACACGAGCAAAAGAACACGACAAACACAAAAACCAGGTCTGATCCAGGTCTAAACCAGGTCTAAACCAGGACTAAACCAGGTCTGATCCAGGTCTGGTCCAGGTCTAAACCAGGTCTAAACCAGGTCTGATCCAGGTCTGGTCCAGGTCTAAACCAGGTCTAAACCAGGTCTGATCCAGGTCTGGTCCAGGTCTAAACCAGGTCTAAACCAGGTCTGATCCAGGTCTGGTCCAGGTCTAAACCAGGTCTAAACCAGGTCTGATCCAGGTCTGGTCCAGGTCTAAACCAGGTCTAAACCAGGTCTGGTCCAGGTCTGGTCCAGGTCTGCAGCTGTGGGCCACATGTGGAGCCTTAGAGACAAAACCCCGACACAAACAACTGACAACAGGAGCAAGAGAGCAGTAGTAGTAGTATCAGTAGTGGTAGTAGTATTTGTTGTAGTAGCAGTAGTAGTAGTAGTATTTGTAGTAGCAGTAGTAGTAGTAGTATTTGTTGTAGTAGCAGTAGTAGTATTTGTAGTACTCTGTGTTCTGTGGTTAAACATTTTGTTGCTTCATCTCTGACTCTTCCTCTTTTCATTTACATAAAAACTACAGCACGTGCTACAAGAACTAAACCAGAACTAAACCAGGTCTAAACCAGAACTAAACCAGGTCTAAACCAGAACTAAACCAGGTCTAAACCAGAACTAAACCAGGACTAAACCAGGTCTAAACCAGAACTAAGCCAGAACTAAACCAGGATTAAACAAGAACTAAACCAGGTCTAAACCAGAACTAAACCAGGTCTAAACCAGAACTAAACCAGGACTAAACCAGGTCTAAACCAGAACTAAGCCAGAACTAAACCAGGACTAAACCAGGTCTAAACCAGAACTAAACCAGGACTAAACCAGGTCTAAACCAGAACTAAGCCAGAACTAAACCAGGACTAAACCAGGTCTAAACCAGAACTAAACCAGGACTAAACCAGGTCTAAACCAGAACTAAACCAGGACTAAACCAGGACTAAACCAGGATTAAACAAGAACTAAACCAGGTCTAAACCAGGACTAAACCAGAACTAAACCAGGGCACATTCACATGTCACATTCTGAACCCTCCTTAGACCCGGTCTTGGTCTCGGTCTGGTCTGGGTCTGGTTCTGGACCTTACGTACGCGCACGCGCGCGCTCGTTTCTTGTACGTAAAAAGCGGCGCGTAAATAAAAGAGCCTCACCTCTGAGTACACGAGCCCCATGGCGCGAGCTCCTCTCACCTGACGCACGCGCACAGCCGCTGACCGCGCGCACAGGTAACGCACTTCCGGGACACGAGGGTTTCACAATAAGAGCCTGGCTCCACTGCGCGCGCGTTTCGCCCGACGCACGCGTAAAAAGTGCAGCGTTTGGACGCGTCACTTTTAGAAAACACTGAAAGTGACGCGGGACGCGCGTGTGGAGCGGCGCGTCCTGCGCGCGCAGATTTGAGAAAATAGGATCCGTCCTGTTTTTTGAGGCTCTACGTGAGTGGAGGCGCGTGTCCCCGTTAAAATCCACAGAGCTTGAATCTTTGGTTGTATTTGTGTGTTTTTATCAGCACATCGTGTCCTGGGGCAGATCTGTGTCGTGTGAAAGAGCCCAGGTCCACAAAGACTCTTCTGTTAGTTTCACTGTGGACCTGATACAAAGACAAATCAGTTTGATTGACTTTACACTGACAAACACAGAACCAGAGCCGCGCATGCGGGCGGCAGGGGGCGGCAGGAGGCGACAGGAGGCGGCAGGGGGCGGCAGGAGGCGGCAGGAGGCGGCAGGGGGCGACAGGAGGCGGCAGGGGGCGACAGGAGGCGGCAGGAGGCGGCAGGGTGCGGCAGGAGGCGGCAGCGCGGTCTGCTCTTGATCCAGACCTGTGATGTGACTTTGGTTCTTTTATGAGATCCGGATCTTTTGTGTCGGTTCATCTGAAAGAGCCGTTCAGCAGATCGGCTTTTATATTTTTGTCTCTGACTGAAGCTGAAGTGAAACTGGACCTGGACAAAAGAGCCGAGCTGAAACATTTAGACTGATGGAAATGAAACGCTGCTCCACAGAAACAAACACTGAAACTTTCAGACTCTGATTTTCTGCTTTTCTGGTTTTAGCCTCAGACTCACGTCGTTTGTCTAAAGACCCGAGGATGAGACAAGAACCTGCTCTGTCTCTGTAGACCTGGTTTAGTCCTGGTTTAGTTCTGGTTTAGTTCTGGTTTAGTCCTGGTTTAGTTCTGGTTTAGTCCTGGTTTAGTCCTGGTTTAGTCTGGTTTAGTCTGGTTTAGTTGGTTTAGTCCTGGTTTAGTTCTGGTTTAGTTCTGGTTTAGTCCTGGTTTAGTTCCTGGTTTAGTTTAGTTCTTTAGTTCTGTTTAGTTCTGGTTTAGTTCTGGTTTAGTTCTGGTTTAGTTCTGGTTTAGTCCTGGTTTAGTTCTGGTTTAGTCCTGGTTTAGTCCTGGTTTAGTTCTGGTTTAGTTCTGGTTTTACTCATGTCTTGGGTAAATTAGTTCTTATTATTTCTTGTATTTTTTTCTTGATATTTGAATTTTAATCGAGTTTTTTTGACTCAGATTTAAAGTTGTTTGTTTCGTCATTTCTGTCAAAAACTCTTCATCTACCTTTCTGTTTCTGTTTTCTTTGTTCTGATTCTTTTTTGGTGCAGTTGTTTCTCTTGAAGACGAATGAACAACATTACAATTAAATCAAGATTTTCAACTCATCTCTTCATCTGAGGATCGTTTCCCTGTAAAATGAAAAGCGCCACAAACAAGAAACTCTGTGTGACGTGAGTCTAATCGTACCTATAAGTACAGTATTATAAATATTATAATAGTGTAAGTACTACAGTATTACAGTACTATAATATAAGTACTACAGTACTACAGTCTAAGTACTTTAGTATAGATACTACAGTACTACAGTATAAGGACTACAGTATAAGTACTATAGTATAAGTACTACAGTACTACAGTATAAGTACTATAGTATAGATACTACAGTACTACAGTATAAGTACTACAGTATAAGTACCACAGTACTACAGTATAAGTACAACAAAACACAAAAACACCTTCAGCAAACTGAGACTACAAACATGTCCGCCGGCCAAAGAACTCATCCTCCCAGAATCCTTCACTTCTGTTTGAACAGAACATTTAACTTTAACTTGTTTTCTTCTTTTCTTTTTAAAGACAAAACAAGTTTCTGCTGCTGCTTCATCTTCAGAACTGTCCAGGATGAAGCAGCAGAAACTTGTCCACAAAGTAAAAACACGTGACTGTATTTTCTTGAAAAAGAACCCAACAAGTTGAAGGACGTAAGAAAACAAATGAACATCTTTGGCAGAACATTTCACCACATCCTGACTTCTGTCGTTTATTATCTATTTTTATTTCATTATATTTGTAGTTGTTGTTTCATTGATGATTTTGCTCCGACAAACTCAAATGTGGAACTTTGTTGTAAACGTTGTATTTTGTTCCCAAAGTGAAAGTTAAAGAGACATTGTCTCTTTGGCTGTGTTCAGATGCACCTGAAGTGACCCAAATCCGATTTTTTGTCTCTATGTTCCTGTATCTGATCTTTTAATGACGTCTGAATGGCACAGATCCGATTTTTTCAAATGTGACCCAGGACACTTGGATCTGTGCTCCTGAAACTGATACATATCTGATCTTTTGACATGTGACTTCAGTCTGAACGGCCAAAGTGCATTCATCCACCTACACGTTATCAACAAGACACAAACGTCACTATTCTGCGCTGAAGTAGGCGGAAACCGGAACTGTAAAATCTCCAGGTGCTCGATGCTGCGTCCATGTTTGGACAACTTGTGTAAACACAGAGACGCTCGCTGCGGTTGACGTCGTGTGCTCCAATGTGCATGCGGGACACTTTCGGGCCTTTTACTGTTCACACTGGAGTCACATACAAGTCACATTTAATTGGAAATGTGAACGACCTCGCAAAAACATCGGATTTCACAAAAAAATCTGAATTGAGCGTTAAGCCCTGCTGTCTGAACGTAGATTTTGTCTCATGTTTTGACTCTGTTCCTCAACAAAAACCCACATGAACATGTTGGACACGTTGGCTCTTGTTGGACAGTTGAATATGTCCTCTGTCTGGTCTCAGGTCTCTTCAGGTCAAACTGTCTCTTGTAAGCGAGACTGATTCTGTGAAACCATGTGACCTGCTCACAGCCAAGAGAAACAGGTTTACTGTGCCCTCCCTGTGTGTCAGGTGACCTCCCTGTGTGTCAGATGCCCTCCCTGTGTGTCAGGTGACCTCCCTGTGTGTCAGGTCCCTCCCTGTGTGTCAGATGCCCTCCCTGTGTGTCAGGTGACCTCCCTGTGTGTCAGATGCCCTCCCTGTGTGCTGTCTCTTCCTGTGGGGCTGGAGCTCTGTGATTGGTCGGTGAGAGTCCTGATGAGGTGCAGGAGCGTCTGAGCGCTCAGATCGTCTCTGCTCACACTCAGGTAAGACTCTTCTTTGTTTCACTTTTACACGACACAAACGTTTAATTCAGTGTAAAATCTAAACACTTGAATCGATCAGGAAATGATTTAAAGTTTTAAATGTTCTGTCCTGCAGAAGAACATTTTACTGGACACGTTTCTGAAAATAATCGTCTGTGCTCAAAGCTCAGGGGCTGGAAATACGTTTATAGAAGTTAGAGACAAACAGACTGGAGTCTGGAGTAAATCTTTGACTGAATCTAAAAAGGTGAAATGTTTCAGTTTCAGGGAAACTCTGCTCAGTGGATCGTCGTTTCTTTTAAACATTTATTGCCTCATTAAGATTTTCTGATGAGTCGAGTCATGAAGGAAAAATCTGTGACAGTTTCTGTCAGAAACTAAATCATAAATCTGAAAACAAGATGAAAAAACCTGAGAGAAGTTTTTCAATCCTGGAGAAATTTGCAGTGTGAAAAGTTCACGATGGACTCAGCCGCTCTGCTCTTCGTCTCTCCTCCTCCTCCTCTTTTCTGCTTCAGCCTTTTACACAATTATGAAGAAAAATGCAGGAAGCAGGAAATGGACTGTTACGTCCCCTTTGCTCGGGGAGAAAGGGAAGTAACAAAAAAAACCAGGATGTTAAAGGTTTAACAAAAAATTGTGCATTTATTATTTACAGTGTAAGGGAAGACAAAAAAAAAAACAGGCAATTAAGGTGAAAAATAAATGGGAGTTAAACAAAATAATCTAATAAACTAAAGAGCCCTAACTAAATACAAAGTACCAAATCTAACTCAAAGTTTTCTGCGAACAAAAAAGGTGTCTCAACGAACTAAACAAGGCAATAGCCGACAATATAACACAAAGAGACAACCCAACATCAAACAAAAGTGGCGAGCTGGCCGCAGTGATCAGCCGCCTCGAGCAGGCGGAAGATGGTCCCTTTTCAATCCCCCGCACACCCCCACAGGTGTCATCCGCCGATTGGTGGAAGCGCAGGGATGAAGGGCCAATCGCTGACGCGCTGCGACGCCAGCCTCCGTCCCACGTCGGGTACTCCCGCGCATCCGGGTCCAGGGCTCACGGACCGGGAGCATCATGCGCAATCAAAAGCAATTAAAGAAGAACGGGAGCACTTTAAACAAATATCAAAGGGCCAGGGCCAGTAACATGGACCTCCCTTCTTCTGACAGAGACAGGGACAGAGGGACAGACAGAGGGACAGACAGAGGGACAGACAGAGGGACAGACAGGGACAGACAGGGGGACAGACAGAGGGACAGACAGACAGAGGGACAGACAGAGGACAGACGGGGACAGACAGAGGGACAGACAGAGGGACAGAGGGGACAGACAGACAGGGGGACAGACAGAGGGACAGACAGAGGGACAGACAGAGAGACAGGGGGACAGACAGAGGGACAGACAGAGGGACAGACAGGGGGACAGACAGAGAGACAGACAGGGGGACAGACAGAGGGACAGATGGGGACAGACAGAGGGACAGACAGAGGGACAGACAGGGGGACAGACAGAGGACAGACAGGGGACAGACAGAGGACAGACAGGGGGACAGACAGAGGGACAGGGGGACAGACAGAGGGACAGACAGACAGACAGAGGGACAGACGGGGACAGACAGGGGGACAGACAGAGGGACAGACAGAGGGACAGACAGAGGGACAGACAGACAGAGGGACAGACAGGGGGACAGACAGAGGGACAGACAGGGGGACAGACAGAGACAGAGGACAGACAGGGACAGACAGACAGGGACAGACAGAGGGACAGACAGGGACAGACAGAGGGACAGACAGGGGACAGACAGAGGGACAGACAGGGGACAGACAGGGGACAGACAGAGGGACAGACAGAGGACAGACAGGGGGACAGACAGAGGGACAGGGGGACAGACAGGGGGACAGACAGAGGGACAGACAGAGGGACAGACAGGGGGACAGACAGACAGACAGGGGAGACAGACAGACAGAGGGGACAGACAGAGGGACAGAGGGGACAGACAGAGGACAGACAGGGGACAGACAGAGGGACAGGGGGACAGACAGAGGGACAGACAGAGGGACAGACAGGGGACAGACAGACAGGGACAGACAGGGGGACAGACAGACAGGGACAGACAGGGGGACAGACAGAGGGACAGACGGGGACAGACAGGGGGACAGACAGAGGGACAGACAGAGGGACAGACAGAGGGACAGACAGACAGAGGGACAGACAGGGGGACAGACAGAGGGACAGACAGAGGGACAGACAGGGGACAGACAGAGACAGACAGGGGACAGACAGTGGGACAGACAGAGGACAGACAGAGGGACAGACAGAGGGACAGACAGACAGGACAGACAGGGGGACAGACAGAGGGACAGACAGACAGACAGGGACAGACAGAGGGACAGACAGGGACAGACAGGACAGACAGAGGGACAGACAGGGGACAGACAGGGGGACAGACAGAGGGACAGACAGGGGACAGACAGAGGGGACAGACAGGGGACAGACAGAGGACAGACAGGGGACAGACAGACAGACAGGGGACAGACAGACAGACAGGGGGACAGACAGGGGGACAGACAGACAGGGACAGACAGGGGGACAGACAGAGGGACAGACAGAGGGACAGACAGGGGGACAGACAGAGGGACAGACAGAGGGACAGTGGGACAGACAGACAGACAGACAGACAGACAGACAGGACAGACAGGGGACAGGGACAGACAGGGGGACAGACAGACAGGGGGACAGACAGGGGACAGACAGACAGACAGGGACAGACAGGGGGACAGACAGACAGACAGGGACAGACAGGGGACAGACAGACAGGGGACAGACAGACAGAGGGACAGACAGACAGACAGGGGACAGACAGAGGGACAGACAGGGGACAGACAGACAGACAGGGGACAGACAGGGGGACAGACAGGGACAGACAGACAGGGGGACAGACAGGGGACAGACAGACAGGGGACAGACAGACAGACAGACAGTGGGACAGACAGGGGACAGACAGGGGACAGACAGACAGGGACAGACAGACAGGACAGGACAGACAGTGGGACAGACAGGGGGACAGACAGGGGACAGACAGACAGACAGGGGACAGAGGGACAGAGGTGTGTGTGTCTGGAGGAACATGTGGTCAGACTCAGGAGACTCTGATCTGAAGCTCAGGGACAAACAGAGACTCAACGACTCTGGATCATTTCAGTCGTGGAAACACCGAACTCGACTGAACTAAAGGGAAAAGGAGCTGTTCACCTGATGACATCACAGGGTGGAACAGAGTGTTTGGAGTTTTGTAGATGTAACAGACTCAGAATAAAGAAACAAACAAACACAAGTTCAGCTCTGAGTGTGACCAGAACAACACAACAACACAATAACAACAGAACAACAACAACAACAACACAACAACAACAACAACAGAACAATAACAACACAACAACAACACAACAGCATCAGAACATCAGAACATGGTCAAAGTCACACAAAACTATCTTAGACCATGTTCTGGTCCAAGTTAGTTTTGTGTGACTTTGCACCTTTAAGTGAGTCTGGACTCAAACTGGTCTCATCAAACACGTTTGGCTCAGAACAGAAACAGAAACTCTGATCTCCAATAGTTGATAAAAAGAAGAACAGGACTTACAGAAGGTTCTCCACATCGTAAACCCACAGTTTTTATTTCCAGCCTTTATTCACTCAGGCTGGAGCTTTAGCCGAACTCTAAATCTGAGTGTGGAATTCCACAAAGTTCTAGTTTGGGCCTAAACTTTCTATTTTATATATAAATAACTTCAGACGTCCAATTCACTGGACCTGGTCTGCATGAGACACGTCCACTCTCCTGGACCTGTCCACTCTCTTGGATGTGTGAGACGTGTCACAGAGTCAGTTTAGACTCGACACAGAACGTCAGAACTTGAGAAAACTCTGGGAGTTTCTCTGAGCTCTGATCTGTAAACAGCAGGAGGCGACACTCGTTTACAGGTTTTAGATTTAAATGCTTCTGTGTAACTCGGTCAGTAAATAAACAGTTTACTTTCACAACAAATGTTTTATTAATTATGACTGAATAATAAAAGTAGATCATTTCTGATGTTTCAAACACAAAGGTCTCGTGAGTTTTGCTGTAACTTAGAACTAAACCTAAGTCACTTCTTTTCACGTCCTTCACCTTTAACCTCACTCAGACTCTGTCTCCACACAGAAGCTCCATGGCGGCGTCCAGGATGTTCATAAGGTCACTGGTCGGTTCAGGAGAAGCTGAGTCTTTGGCCGCTCAGTTTCAGAGCCACAAACAGCGTCTGGATCAGATCGATGAAGACCTGAAGAACATCAGAGACGACATCTGTGACCGCAAAGAGGAACAGGGGAGGGAGGCTCATGATGCCTGTGGTAGAGCAGTTGTGCAGGGAGTGGGGACGGGTGTTGTTGCCGGGCTGAAGCTGGGTCCTGTCGCAGGGGTTGTCGGGGTGGGCGTTGGAGTGGGTCTCGGGGTGGGCGTGGGGCTGTTCCTAAGGAAGCACTTCGTCAAGGAGGTTTATGAGCGAGACCGCAGACGTGACAGAGAAGATCAGAAACGGATGAGGGTGCTGCTGAGAAAGTTTAAGAAGAAGATCAACACCATGCGTCTGGGCTTGAAGTTCATTCGAGGGTTCTTCTCCCGACACAAGATGAACACTGAGAAGCTGCAGCAGATGGAGGAACTCATCACTAAACTGATCGATGATATTAATGAGGCCTCCTCTCTCCAGAGCCTTCAGGACGTCAGTGCTCAGTGCAGCCGTGTCTTCAGTCGTCTGGAGGACTTGGTGCAGGATGTTCAGGTGGAGCTCCACTTTATGTCACAGTCCAGAAATGCTGTTATGTGAGTCGCTGTAAACCCAGAATCAGGTATTCTCTGTGAGGCCTTCTCTCCTTTCACCTTCTGCTTCAGCTTAAACGATCTCTTACACTTTTGGAGACGTAAAACTTCTTTGGTGTCTGATGTTTCCACTTTTTGAGACTTTTTCAAATGTCTGTAAATAAATGTAAGACTTAAGAGTGTGTGTGCATTTTGTGTAACACAGGTCAGAGGTCACAGAGGAGGTCACAGGTCACAGAGGAGGTCACAGAGGAGGTCACAGGTCACAGAGGAGGTCACAGGTCAAAGCCTGAAGTTGACTCTCCAAGCATCTGCACAGTTTCAGGTTTTATATCACACAGAGTCTGAGGTTTAATCATCTCAGTTTGAGTAAATCTTTATTCTGAGTCTGTTACATCTGCAAAGCTCCAAACGCTCTGCTCCACCTTGTGATGTCATGAATTTCTCAGCTCCTTTTCCCTTTAGTTCAGTCGAGATCAGTGACTCCAGGACTGCAGTGGTTCTAGTGAAGGTGTGTGGAGTTTAAAAACACAGTGGAGCAGTTCCTGTATCACCACATGATGACATCACAAGGTGGAACAGAGTGTTTTCAGTCTGAGGGTTTGTGTGTGAAACATGTGACTGAAACAGGACAGGAGGGCACCTGGACTAAATCAGAATCCACAGATGTTTGGGGTCTGGAGCGTCTGGAGCCGACTGGACGAACATCTGAACATCTGAGAGGAGCACAAAGGTTTGGAAATGTGTCAGAAAAAGTCAGAGAAAGTTTAATGTTTATTTCGTATCAGCGAACAGAAACTACTTAAGTACTGTGGGTGACTCTGTTCTGTCAGAAAAAAAACTTGTGTCACTGTTAAATAAAGTGAAAAAGTAAAAAATGTCACGACAGAGTTTTTCCACAAACACGACTGAACACATCAACGCGACCGACACACACTTCCCCTCGTTTACTGCAGCGCCCGCGTTTCACTGTGACGTAAATCCCACGGACTCGGTCTGCGCCGAACTCGCCCCAGATTGTGTTTCAGAACCTCGGTTTGATCGGCTGCTCCATCGCACTTTCCCCGAGTCCCGAGAACAACGGAACGCAGCAGAAGAGCGCCACCTACAGTCAGGCTTCACTTTTCCACACGTTGGAGATTTCAGGATCTGTTTTACACAGAAAAGCTGCTTTGGAGTTTTATGTTCATAAGATTTTTAGAACACCAAGTTTCCCCAGAGTGTTGAGCGCCCTCAGGTGGACACTCACCTGTACTACACTTCACACTTCACTTTTCTCAAAACTGATTGAATCAAATCATTTCTGAGCGAGGACGACTGAAATCAGATGGAATAATATGATTTATTTTAAATATTTTTATCATCATAGAAATATTTATTTCACTGGGGCTAAACTAAACTCACATGAGGTGCAGGAAATGAGCAAAACGGAACTTTATTGTGAAAGGACGACTTGTTTTATTGTGAAAGGACGAAGTGTTTTTCCTGCTTAGTGGTGCCTGGGATCAGGTGAATAAAAACACCCCCCAGACTGAACAAAGCTCACAGCCTGTAGCACTTTAAGATCATGTGGAATCACAAAATAAACACATTTGATCGTTTCCCTCCTGCTGGACTAAAGTTGGTGACAAATGAAGCCCCATGAACATCTGAGGTTTTCAGGCAGTTGTACCGGTACAGGAGTCAATGCTTCGCCAAGTGATGTAATATGTCCAACTACACCATCTTGTGGACAAAAAAAAAGTAACACATGTAAAAAGAGAAATCAAATGGAATCACACTCAGTGGTTGCATTTATCAAATAAAAAAGATCATCATTTCTCTAATCTTCTTCTGCACCAAGTATTTATTTTAACCTCCTAAGGCCCAAGAGGTTTTTTTATGTGCATTTTTAATTTCTCTTTACTATTTGGGATCATTGGAACCTAATTAGAATTAAAACTAAGTATCAGATTTTGATATTGTGTACTTTTGGAGAAAATTGATGTCCACATATGTGGACTCTTGGTCCGAATCTCCATAAAACACAAGAAAGTCCCTTTGAGTCATGGAAAGAAAAACTCTTTATTTTCAGTTTTTTTTTCCTGACAGATTTTGCATGTATTAAAAACACATAACATTAGAACATTCTGCAATCACCTCCATCAAATCTCTGTCTAGTTCTGACCGTGGTCTCGTTAGGTCCCGTCATGTTTGTCTAGATCAGTTTCGTCCTGATGCTGATTCTCTGCAATGTTTGGGGTCAATGGAGTTGCTTTCCAGCTAATTCCACGTCCTGCACAACCAGATTTATGATAAAATATATGTATTTTTATATTTATTTATGTATTTATTTATGTATTTATATTTATTTATAAAAATATATGTATTGTGTAAATAATACTAAATTAAATTAATGATAATAAATACATAAAATAATACTAAAAGACAAAAATAATAATGGTTACTCTGTTTGGACACTCCCTTTTTCTTGGTTTGACTTGGTCCTGGTGTTGACTCGCCCAAATCTTCTGAACTATCAGTGTCAAACTTTTGACTTTGACAGTGACATGTGTAAGTGCAGGATGAACCTGTCGCTGTCTCTGCCCCTGTTTCTGTCCCTGAACATGAACCTGTCAACAAGTGTTGTTAATTTGCATTTGCTGCCAGTTCTTCATGTAGCCCTGAGGCCCTAACTCCATCAAATCTAAATATATACTGGGTCTTGACTAACCATTATCTGCAACACAAACGTTTAGGTCTGCTGTGCTGAATGGGCTCAGGACTGGGGGCCTCATCTTCACTGCTGCTTTGCTCCTGTGATGAAGTTTGGTCATTTTCATCCATGATATGATCATCATTGTCAGACAAGTCCAAATCCAAGTTCTCTCCATCAAGTCACCCAAGTAGCTCTAATGCTCTCTGTACAGAAAAACACTCTAGAAATAAAAACATAACCGTGACCCTAACCAGATGAAATGTCATTTATGTATGTAGTTATGCAGTATTTATATCAGTGGTACAATGTACAGTGTTTTAGATAGTGCTGTCATGCGATTAAAAAAATTGAGAGATTAATTATTATGATCTGTAATTAATTAATCTAATTAATCTCATTTTAATCTCACCTAAAAATTGCTGAGAAAAGCTTCAATTTGAGGTATTTTCATTTAAATTCATTATTACATTATTGTGGCAGATCAAAACACTGATATAGATTAAAAAAAGTGACTTTATAAAGTCATTTATTGTTTAACAAATCTCTTCAATTTGGCTGTTGAGCCCAAGTCTCCATGAATAAGAAACTGTTTGTTGTAAAGTAGCAAAGACGAGGAAATCTGAACATAATAACTTTTGTCGACTTAAAGACAATAAAAAGTCCAGTCTTTCCTTAACCAGATTAAAAATATTATTGATAGAGAAATGCTTTATATATGAGATCACTGGTTTTAGTCCTGGTTTAGACCTGGTTTAGTCCTAGTTTAGTCCTGGAATGGATTAATCCTGGTTTAGTCCTGGTGTTAGTTCTGTTTTTAGTTCTGGTTTTAGTCCTGGTTTAGTCCTGGTTTTAGTCTTGGTGTTAGTTCTGGTTTAGAGGCACAGGAGGAAGTGCGGTTTACGCAGCGTACGCGAGAAAACACGATCCACACGCGGCTCACGGGAGCAGGTCGGTGTCCAGGCAGTGTCTATGGAAAGAAACGTGGTCCGCGCGTTCTCAGGTTAATGACGATGATGAAGGTGTGTGTTTGTGTGTGTGTTGTGTTTGTGTGTGTGTTTGTGTGTTGTGTGTGTGTGTGTGTGTGTGTGTGTGTGTGTGTGTGTGTGTGTGTGTGTTGTGTGTGTGTGTTTGTGTGTGTGTTTGTGTGTGTTGTGTGTGTGTGTGTGTGTTTGTGTGTGTGTGTGTTGTGTGTGTGTGTGTGTGTGTGTGTGTGTGTGTGTGTGTGTGTGTGTGTGTGTGTGTGTGTGTGTGTGTGTGTATAGGACAGTAGTGCAGACATCATGAGTCTATGCAGGTTGTTTTCAGCGATTTATATTTGTTATTTTCTTTTATATTTCACGTCGGAAAGAGAATTTCCAAGACACGAATGTGTTTTTCCCTGTGCACTGCTGCTCTGTTCTACTGGCTCTTCC
The DNA here is from genome assembly GCF_026225935.1 of Boleophthalmus pectinirostris. Taxonomy (NCBI): domain Eukaryota; kingdom Metazoa; phylum Chordata; class Actinopteri; order Gobiiformes; family Gobiidae; genus Boleophthalmus; species Boleophthalmus pectinirostris. Next base: position 35,689,318 of record NW_026571047.1, read on the forward strand.
ACCTCTTCCATTGTGCAACTGACGCCGCTAACGTGAACATGACGTTTACATCGCTCTTACTGCACGCGTTTTGTGTGGGTTTCCGGCAATGAGTGGAATTACCGAAATAAAAAAATAAATAAATGTGTTTTGTGTGTGTGTGTGTGTTGTCCCAACAACACATAAAAACAGGTTTTATAATAAAGAAACTCACATACAGAAACACTAAAGTTAGAGATTAAAAATGAGATTAACGCGATTAAAAAACATAACACGCTAAATATGACTGTAATTAATTAATCGCAATTAACGCGATAATTTGACACCCTAATTTTAGATGTTCAGCGTTAGCTGTAAATTAGTAAGTAAGTGAACTAACATTTTTTACTACCATATTAGATTTTCAACATTTTCAAGCCAACTAATCTATGAATATATGTATGTATTTAGTGATTTGATTGTTATTTATTTCACTGAGACAATGTACAGATTTTTAGTTGCAACAGATATTGCTTTTTTCTTATTGTACAAATGTAAATGTGGATTAGTATTTTAGTGTTTTCAAGGAGCTTCAGTCCCTAAGTACACTTATGTGTACATCATGTTACCTCACATACTAAGTTGATATTTTTACATTATTTTTTTCAAATTTGCATGTCATGACAGATGTACAACACTTTCATAAATATCTAAATCAGAATAAGCCATAAAATATGACAGCACCTCGAACCTGATGGATGTTTGTGTATGGAGCTGCCACTTGAATATTACCATGTGTTCACCGATATATTGAATTTTGACAATAGAAAGTTAGGCTCTTCTGACACGACTGGATGGTCGAGTCACTGCCCACACATGTGTCTATAACAGCCCCACTTCAGCACTGAACATGATTGTGAACGTAAGAGTAAAAAGTGCTGTCCACGTATGTGGACACTACATCAAACACTCAAACACCTCAGGAGAGACAGAGACAGACAGACAACAGGACTATAAACTGTCCCAGTGCCAGTGTCTGGCTTCTTCTGATCCACTCTCTGAACCACTTCATCAGTGACATGATCCATGAAATCTGCTTGAATAACACAAATATATTTTTTGAACTGAAAGAATGTTGAACTGACTGTACATCATATTCAGTGAAAAAAACAAATACAAGAATATACAAAGGTTACACGGACATGTTCTGGGAGTAAAACCAAAACTATAAATAAAAAGCTTCTTTTAGCAGGTGAAAGTTAGAATAAAGTGAAAGTCAATAAAAAAAGCAGGAGCCTATGAAGTGTGCGTGTGCACGTAACACAATAAATGAACCAATGACGTCATCTTCACGAAAGCGACGCCTCACGTTCACAGGTCACGTGTTTTTTGGCAATCTGACGCAAGCCGGGCTTCACTCGACACGCTCCCTTTTACTCGACACGCCCCCTTTTACTCGACACGCTCCCTTTTACTCGACACGCTCCCTTTTACTCGACACGCTCCCTTTTACTCGACACGCCCCCTTTTACTCGACACGCCCCCTTTTACTCGACACGCCCCCTTTTACTCGACACGCTCCCTTTTACTCGACACGCCCCCTTTTACTCGGTACGAGCCTCGGTGCCTCAGCTTCAAATGACCATCACTAACTAAAGCTGCTTTATTTTATTTTAGACGTGTTTTTCAAATGACATTTTGTTGTTCAGCAGCTTCACTTTTTCATGAGTTAAACAGAAACTCTTCTCAGTCTGAGCAGCGTCACAACAAAAACATTTACTGATTAAAAAATATGTATATATACAATTCAAATTCTGCAGAACTGAGTTCAGCATTTTGGCTCCACAATATTTTCTGTTTCTCGTGTGGCCCCAGGGAAAAAAATAACTGCCCTGATCTATAATAAAGAATTTCTGTTTTTGTCCCACACAAATAAGACACATGTCCCCAAAATATGAGAAACACAAACACACACGTACATTTTCACATTTATTAAAGTTTAAATCAAACACATCTGGCACAAGTCGCTTCAGAATTTACTCAAAATCATGTCAAAAAGTAGAAAAATAAAACACAAAACAAAGTTTACAGCAGATGTGTCCATCATTTACAGAGATGAAGCAGAATCAGAAGAGTCAAACGAACAGAAGTCGTCAGAAAAAGAGCAACTGTGGATTTTACACCGACTCAAACATCTGGAAACATCTGGAAACTCAAACACAGAAGCTCATTTTACTTTCTGATTGGTGAATCAAAACATTTCTGTGAATAAATCATAATTGTTATAAATAATTGTTATATAAACATTTAGATTTATCAGTGAACAGTTCACACCTGATGAGTTGTTTTGTTGCTCTGACACTGAACAGCTCCTGTTTTACTCATTAAAATCATTGACAGTTTTAATGTTCATATGATTAATGATTCAAGTTTCACGTCTGAATTCAAAGAGCTGAGCCTGATCACAGCACAACCAAGTCTGGACCGAGTCTGGACCGAGTCTGGACCGAGTCTGGACTGAATCTCTCACACTCACTTAGAGTGGTAACCATGACAACTATGGCACAGATATACACACACTAAACACTAAACCTAACTTCCATTAGGATCTTGTGGCTCTTCTCTCTGGACCTGCTGCTGTGGCCTCGTTGATCTTTCATGTTCTTCTGAAGCTGTGACAGGATCCTGGGGTT